>NC_056726.1:403124734-403277234 GCF_019279795.1 Protopterus annectens | reverse complement strand
TGGTTCATAGTTACCCGAACACATGCCTCAACACTTCACTTACACAGCAGGCATCCATTTTCCTGTTGGGAAAACCGCACTACTACACATGCGCCTTTCCCTACTGCTCTGGACCTGTGCCACATGTTGACTCACTCCGAGTATATTCAGACCTCCAAAGCCTATAATCCTGGGACATATGTGTGTTTGATTGTCAGGGTGTACATGTGGTCATCTGGGTTTAGGCTTGTCTGACTGGGGACCAGGACCTGACCACCTCTGGCCAGCTATATTCCTTCACATTTGTTATGAATGCTTTCTTGTTCCCATGTTCGTTCTGTGTGTGTGTAGATATATATATATATATATATATATATATATATATATATATATATATATATATATATATATATATATTTATATGGTTGCCACTCTTTCAAATGGCCAAAGTGGGACATATTTGGAACAAACGGCGAGATTTTGCAGGCTGACACATACCCACAGCCAGTACAAAGGACAGAACCTCACTTTTATGCTTAATTGACAGCTTATTCCTCTAACATTTTAGTTGCTTATTCAGTTTCTTATGACATTTAGGTGTTTCAGATACAGAATAACTGTTTTATGCAACTATTACATAAATATAGGACATATTTTTGTCATTAAATCTCAGGACATCTGCCATTTGACACTAAGTGTACAGGATACAGCTGCCCAAAGAGGGACTTTCCCTCGCAAAGTGGGACAGGTGGTTACCCTATATATATATATATATATATATATATATATATATATATATATATATATATATATATATATATATATATGTGTGTGTGTGTGTGTGTGTGTGTGTACGTACGCATGCATACACATCTATATGATTTAATTACTTAGATCATACTGTTGAATGACTGTGCTGTCTGCTATGTTTGTGATAACATCGATGTTAGGTATAACTGCTGTGGCTTAGTGGTAAATCTCATTGATTGTGATGTGTAGGGTCCTGGCATCGGGCCTGGCCGATGAGGTATATTGTGTTGCTGTGCAGAACAAGGGCCATTGGACAAAGGGTGAGTACAACACTTTTCAGCTGCGGTTTTCCGTTTAACCGCCAATTCACGTCATGTAAAATCCTTCTACATTCTTACTGTGATACATCACCCCAGTTCACATTTAATTGGTATTATATCATTATACAGCATAAAATTAGCAAGATATGCTCGTAAACGGATTAAGCGTCATAAATGGTGTGTGCTGCAATCGAACTGGCAACGTCTGCTCGATAGTCAGATGCTCTAACCACTACACTGTTGGTGTTCTGCTTCATTTATATGTATACTCATGGTTCATAGTTGAAACCAACAAAAACACCTCCGCTTGCTTTTTCCATAAAGGGTACCCTCCAATAGGTCCTCGAACACCAGAAAACACTGTGAATGTCGTACCACAAATGTGTCAGCCACTCGTTGTACTTAAATAAACTGTAAGTTTAATGAACAACGTACACAACATAAACAAACACGACTGGGATTGAGCGCGCTTTCATCTATCTCGTCAAGACTTCATCAGAATCCATTGTATCAACTGATAACATGCCTTAAATACAATGCCAGCTGATTAATTGAATAACAACTTAATTATTATTGGCTTTAAAATATTTAAAACCCTTTGAAAAATGCTAAAAAACATTTCCAAAAAGAGTCAATTTAGAATGCTAAATAGAAAATATAACATCGTACAAAATACAAGCATTTATGTATATGCCAAATGTTAAAAATCCTTATTTAAAAATGTGTATAAAAAACAGTAAAAAACTATTGACTGTATTAAATATATTATCTGATATAAAGTGGAATAAATTGAATACATAAAAAGTGCTTCAGTTGTCAACAAAAATACATAAATCAAACTTTGTATATGTATACATACTTTGTATTTATGTATATGGTATACTTTGTATATATTGTTTGAGTATAACTCATCAACTCTATAAAAAATGTAACAATATAATTACACCTATATATGAATATATAAGTAAATAATAGTAGTGGCCATAGGAAACATCCTCCCTAATGTCCATATTGCCACACAAATACACTTTAACTCAATTTAGGGTTATTGGCTAAAAGTTTTAGAGCAGGTTTAATAGAAAGGTGGTCGTTCATCCCATTGGAACCACAGGCATCAAGCCTGAGTTGCCACATCAATTCTCTGTATTCTAGTAGGGACTCCCAATCACCTCCCCTGTCACTTCTTTTTACCTCTTCAAGGACCCAAAACTTAATATTGGCTTTTTCACACACCTCAGTATGCCTATAAAGGGCATTATTGTCATTTCGTTTATTTATATCTCTTATATGTTCGTATACTCGCTGTTTTAACTTACGTTCGGTTTTACCTACATAATATTTTCCACAAATCAAACACAAGGCTATATAAACCATGCCCATAGTATGACAGGTGTGATAGCCCTTACTCTTCAGTTTTAGGCCTATGTTACTCAACCAAAGCATTTTTTCTCCCAATATAAAAGTACATTGTCCACATCTACCACATTTATAAGTCCCCACCTTTTGCTGTGTTCCACATACACATGGGGGCTTTTTCCTCTCAAATAGTTTTTTAAAATTGTGGTTTTTCCTAAATCCAAACCTCAATGGTTGTTGGAAAATGGAGCAATCAATACTTATTTTGGAAAACATTTCCCATGCTTCGTTAATCCCTCTCTGTATCCAGTGTATCCCTTTGTAATAGGTCAAAATCAAACGGGGTACATTCATGCCATCTAGGATATTACTATTAGTCCTTGGGGGGATAGTTGTTGTCTGGCCTACATTTCCGTAGTTGTGTGTCAGTAATGGTGTATACTGAATATTCCGTTTTCTCAGGACTTCACGTTTAACGTTCTTTAATAGTCTAAGTGGGTAACCTCTTTCACTAAATAACCCTTGTATAAATTCCATTTCCTCAAAACATATAACATCTTCACTGGTCATACGGGAGGCCCTAATCATCTGGCCTTTAACTATATTTCTCCTTAGGTATAGAGGATGGTCACTTTCAAAATGAACATATGAATTTGAAAAACATTCCTTTCTAAAAATTCGAGATTCATATTTTTTACTCAACTTATTCTTTATAATTGTCACATCAAGATAGTTTATCTGTTCCTTGTTGTATTGAAAAGTAAATTCCAGAAAAGTAGTGGTTGTATGTAAATAATGAATAAATTCCTCTACTTGTTCCCCAGTACCTTTCCAAACGATGAAAATATCATCCAAAAACCTGAAATATGTAATGACATTTTCCCAAAAATTGGATTTAAAAACATATTCCAGCTCCCAAAAAAGCATTATAATATTGGCGTAGGTGGGGGCACAGGGGGAACCCATTGCTACCCCACCCATTTGGTGGTATATGTCACCCTGGAAATAGAGGAAATTGTTTTTCAACACCAACTCCATATTTTCAAGTATTAACCTGAACTCAGTTGTATTACATAAGTTGAATTCAACTAACATGTGTTCAAACCAAGTTAGACCAATGTCATGTGGTATTACAGAGAATAAATCTCGGACATCAATTGTAACAAAAACAAAATTTTCATTATATGGAACAGCATTAAATTTAGTAAGAAAGTCCCATGAATCAATAAGTATATGTCTATAGTCCAAGTGAAAATTCTTTAATTTGGTATCTATAAAAATGGCTAAGGGCTGTGTTTTGGAACACTGAGAAGTCACAATCGGTCTAAGTGGGGGATTTTGGACATCTTTATGTATTTTAGGGATGCCGAATATCTCAGGTATTACTGGTTTGGAAACTTTAAAATAGTTGTACAGATCCACATCTATTAGACCTTGTAGGAGATTATCTTCCAACCAAAGGTCTATTTTCTTGTAACAAATGTTCATCTCATTTCTTGACGCTATCTGGTATCTATCACCTGTGTTGAGAATATCAAGCATCCTATTAGTGTAGTCCCAGTGGTCCATCAGAACCACACCTCCCCCTTTATCGGGTTTCATGATCCTTATTTTATCATTATTTTGTAACTTTTTCAAAATGGTAACTTCTTCAACTGTCAAGTTACTGAATTCTTTTATTCCATCGTCCCTTTTATAGCCTTCCCTAATCATGTATAATACGTGGGTCTCAAAATTAACAATGTCATGTTGTAAGGGGGGATTGAATATACTCTTCCTTTTTTAATGTATTTGTATTCATATTTTCTTCATGCTTAAATAAAGTCTTAAGATGTAACTTTCTTGTAAATAATTTAATGTCTAGTAGTACATCATCCATTTTGGGTCTTTTTATGGGAATAAACCTCCCGTATGACCAGTGAAGATGTTATATGTTTTGAGGAAATGGAATTTATACAAGGGTTATTTAGTGAAAGAGGTTATCCACTTAGACTATTAAAGAACGTTAAACGTGAAGTCCTGAGAAAACGGAATATTCAGTATACACCATTACTGACACACAACTACGGAAATGTAGGCCAGACAACAACTATCCCCACAAGGACTAATAGTAATATCCTAGATGGCATGAATGTACCCTGTTTGATTTTGACCTATTACAAAGGGATACACTGGATACAGAGAGGGATTAACGAAGCATGGGAAATGTTTTCCAAAATAAGTATTGATTGTTCCATTTTCCAACAACCATTGAGGTTTGGATTTAGGAAAAACCACAATTTTAAAAAACTATTTGAGAGGAAAAAGCCCCCATGTGTATGTGGAACACAGCAAACGGTGGGGACTTATAAATGTGGTAGATGTGGACAATGTACTTTTATATTGGGAAAAAATGCTTTGGTTGAGTAACATAGGCCTAAAACTGAAGAGTAAGGGCTATCACACTTGTCATACTATGGGCGTGGTTTATATAGCCTTGTGTTTGACTTGTGGAAAATATTATGTAGGTAAAACCGAACGTAAGTTAAAACAGCGAGTATACGAACATATAAGAGATATAAATAAACAAAATGACAATAATGCCCTTTATAGGCATACTGAGGTGTGTGAAAAAGCCAATATTAAGTTTTGGGTCCTTGAAGAGGTAAAAAGAAGTGACAGGGGAGGTGATTGGGAGTCCCTACTAGAATACAGAGAATTGATGTGGCAACTCAGGCTTGATGCCTGTGGTTCCAATGGGATGAACGACCACCTTTCTATTAAACCTGCTCTAAAACTTTTAGCCAATAACCCTAAATTGAGTTAAAGTGTATTTGTGTGGCAGCATGGACATTAGGGAGGATGTTCCCTACGGCCACTACTATTATTTATTTATATATTCATATATAGGTGTAATTATATTGTTACATTTTTTATAGAGTTGATGAGTTACACTCAAACAATATATACAAAGTATACCATACATAAATACAAAGTATGTATATATATATATACAAAGTTTGATTTATGTATTTTTGTTGACAACTGAAGCACTTTTTATGTATTCAATTTATTCCACTTTATATCAGATAATATATTTCATACAGTCAATAGTTTTTTACTGTTTTTTATACACATTTTTAAACAAGGATTTTTAACATTTGGCATATACATAAATGCTTGTATTTTGTACGATGTTATATTTTCTATTTAGCATTCTAAATTGACTCTTTTTGGAAATGTTTTTTAGCATTTTTCAAAGGGTTTTAAATATTTTAAAGCCAATAATAATTAAGTTGTTATTCAATTAATCGGCTGGCATTGTATTTAAGGCATGTTATCAGTTGATACAATGGATTCTGATGAAGTCTTGACGAGATAGATGAAAGCGCGCTCAATCCCAGTCGTGTTTGTTTATGTTGTGTACGTTGTTCATTAAACTTACAGTTTATTTAAGTACAACGAGTGGCTGACACATTTGTGGTATGACATTCACAGTGTTTTCTGGTGTTCGAGGACCTATTGGAGGGTACCCTTTATGGTAAAAGCAAGCGGAGGTGTTTTTGTTGGTTTCATCTTTTCTGACGTGGTGGAGTGGAGGATTTGGTTACATGGTTCATAGTTACCTGAACACACATCTCAACACTTCACTAACACAGCAGGCATCCATTTTCCTGTTGGGAAAATCGCACTACTACACATGCGCCATTCCCTACTTCTCTGGACCCTTGCCACATGTTGACTCACTCAAAGTATATTCAGACCTCCATAGCCTATAGTCCTAGCACATACGTGTATTTGATTGTCGGGGTATTCATGTGGTCATCCGGGTTTAGGCTTGCCCGACTGGGGACTGGGACTGTCCTGTACCTAGTTGAAAGTCAGACGGGGACATCGTTAGTTCCACTTTTAGCATCCTACCTGTGGTTGGGGATGCAGAGGTGTGCTCACCTCTGACCAACCTGGTATAACAGCACTAAATATTACGGGGGGTTCCGCTGCTGTTTCCCTTCACATTCGTTATGACTGCTATATTGTGACCTTGTTCATTCTTCATATATATATATATATATATATATATATATATATATATATATATATATATATATATATATATCAGTCTGTACATACACATGCATATACACCTACATGCTTATTTACATTTCCCATACCGTTGAATCACCGCCACTTACCGTCGCACATACACACTTGCATACCCGCTTACATCTAGGGTTGCCACCTTTTCAAATGGCCAAAGTGGGGCATTATCGGGACACACATCAGATTTTACAGGCCGACGCATACTCACGGTCAGTACAAAGGTTAGAACTTTACTTTTTGCCTAAATGAAAGTTTATTCTTGTAGCAGTTTAGTTGCTTATTCTGTTTCTTGTAACATTTAAGTATTTTACATACAGAAATAACTATTTTATGCAACTGTTACATGAAATATGGGACATAATTATTTCCTAAAATCTCAGGACATTTGCCATTGTATTATTTTTGGTCAGGACACATCTGTCCAAAAAGGGACTGCCCCTCGCAAAGTGGGACAGGTGGTAACCCTAATTACATCTGCTTTAAAGCACCTTAATCACCCTATATCTGACTGCCACTATGCAAATGTGTAAGGTATATATTCCCGATAATGCATGTGGGGAGACGTGCATCATGGTCAGGTGTTTAATCCCAGGTCGTAGGCTCTGAAGATCAGCTGGAGGCTGAGCAGGGTTGTGGACAACTACTGCTTATACAATTTGTGTCCAGATGTCTACAGGACTGGGCATCGTGTCATGACACCAAGTCTAATGTTTAGAACAGATACTTATCCCATGAGGGATATCCAAAAATTGTGGGGACCAATGACCTCAATTCTTTTGGCTTTACGAAAATGAGGTAGGGTTATACATGCAAGGGATAAATAGTTTGCAATCCTGAGACTGCCTAGGGTGAGACTGCCTACTAGATATGAGTAGGGGTCACCTATGTGCAGATATGGCTGTGCCAAGCTAGCAGCCTGAGTATGGGTGGTTTTGGTGGACATTCAGGAAGGGGAGGTGGTGTGCTGTGGAGGAGATGATGGGTATTCAATTATGTATCCAGGTGTGTTGGGGTTAGATGGCTCAGTTAAGGCCAGACCATTATGTGGGTATGCGCAGGTAATGTTTCTGTACATGTGTATCGCACATTTTAATGTTCATATGTTTGTGGGATTGTGTTCTACAGTATGGCCTTTCAGGTTGTATTGTGGATGTGAATGTTTGTTCTTTGGTTTTCTTTCTGATTCACCCACTGCTCCCTCGTACACCTCAATTTTACCTATTGTGCATCCAAACCAGTCTTCCCTTGGTGAATTATTACATTACACGTCACCCCCCCACTCCCATATTCCACACACACCATCCATCCCTTCTCTGGTTGATGGCCCATGGCGCAGTCAACAGAACACATTGCGTAGACTACATATTTCTGGTACCAATATGGTTGTGAGGACTGCCCTAGCATTTTTGATCTTCCACATGCTGTACTTCATGCACATAGGTACACGCAAATACTTATCTTTCGTGACCGGGTAATACCCGTTCATCTTTGGGCCATCCTGACAAGGACGACTTGGACCACGAATGGGCAGATATTGAGCGAATGCTTTGACCATTGGTAGGGTTGCCACCTTTTCATATGACCAAAATGGGACATTTTCGGGACACACATCAAATTTTGCAGGCCAACATATACCCACGGTCAGTACAAAGGATAGTACTTTTGTTTTATGCCTAAATGTAAGCTTATTGTTGTAGCAGTTTAGCTGCTTATTCTTTATCATTTAGCTGCTTATTCTGTTTCTTGTAACATTTAGGTATTTTACATACAGAAATAAGTATTGTATTTGACTATTACATAAAATATGGGACATAATTATGTCCTACAATCTCACGGCATTTAACATTTATAATGGTTTTGGTATGGACACAACTGCCCAGAGGGGGACTGTCCCTCACAATGTGGGACAGGTGGTAACCCTAACCATTGGACTAGGCTTAGCAAATGGCAGTGGCGCACTAACACGCTGCGTTTTGCTTCCACTTGGTATAGCTATCAACACTATAATAGAATACGGGCACGGGGTTTTAAATGTCATTTGTTCGAGGGATGGGGACTCAATATTCAGCTACGTGCCTTTGTGTTTACTTTTTATTTTTGTGTTCATAAAAACTGTCTTGTATGCTTTGCATACATTTCAGTATCCATGGACACTGACAGGAGTGATTATTATTAGAGGCAGGCTGTACTAGTCAGCATTTTAGGTTGCGCATATGCAGCCGACATGTTCATGCCTCCGTGCAGCACTTAGACATGCCCCTGCATTCATGCACATTTCCTATGCACGTGGATATTGAGGCAGCGTGCCTTCATTGATATGCATGTGGTGCTGCTGCGCCAACTCTAAGCCGCACAGCTGGTGCAAGGCTAATGCCATCCTTGCGCCGAGCTTCTTGAATCCCGGGGAATGTCTTATTTTGAGGTACTAGGCTGTGCGTTGACACAACCTAAATAATAGTCAGCTTTGTTATACTTGAACAGAAGAAGCCCTGTGCTTGTTTTTCATGTAAGTTTTGGTAAAGATTTGTGATAGTATGCAACATGTGTTTTACTGTTAGAGTTTTATTGACAGTAAAAAATAAGTAACTTATATGTATGGCAGAGGTTTCAGCTTACTAGACAGTGTGTATGACTTGTCTATTTATTTGATGAATGTATGTCTGCTGTTGCACATTATCAGTGGTGTTATTAGTGTTGTGAAGCTATATATTGCTTGTGTTCCACTCAGTTAGTAGCTATGTGCAAGTGCAGAAGCCTGTTTAAACACTATCCTACATAAATAATTGCACCCTATGGGGTCATATGGCAATCATTAGTGCGACTTATTATTTGGGCTGTTGTACTCCTTAGTTTGTATTTAAATATGTACTATAAGTGGCCTAATTGCAGGAAAATCAGGTTGAATTTAGGACAAATAGGAGCATCTCCTTTTAAATATTACTTTTACACATCAGTATGTTATTTCTGGCTTCATTGACACACATATGACTTGACAAGAACATGCTTGTCATTTATATAAATACCGTGTGACCTATGCAAGACCATGCTACTGTTTGATGCAGCATACAGTACAGAAGTGACCCCTACATTTGCTTCCATTTTGGATTGAAGTATATTGTGATACTGTTACCCATGATATACTGTACAACTTATTTGCATTTGAATTTCATATACAGACTTGAAGATAATATCTGTATAGCACATAACCGATGAATGTAATTGTCACATATAGTTGATTTTGCATGTATTACACTGTTATAAATGAGTGTTACTGTTGTAATGATACCTCAACATATATGTGTGTGGTAATCACTGTAGTGAGATCGTCTGCACCAGGTGATTTGTATCTATACTCCTTCTCAAAGTCAGCACAAAGTGACATGATATAATAATAATAATTGTGTTGCATTAGTGATGTAGATCTGCGGTACGCCTGTGAATGTGTATTTTGTAAATGTTGAGTAGACTATTTCTGCCATGCATGCACTTTTAGCAGTGATTACATCCTGCTGTCTCTTGTGATATCTTGTAAATGTTAATACCATGTGCTATATTTTAACATGTTCCTAGGCTTAACCGGGCATTAACATATGTCTATTGATTATGAATGTTTATGTGATGTGATAGTGTCATTACACCACACAGTGTCACTTTGGCATGTGATTTATAAACATTTCTAGGTTTTCTTCTGCATTTGGATATTTTTCTTATTATCCATTAATATTTCCTTTACACTTGCATCATGTCCTTACAATACCATAACAATAGGCAAGTGATCAATATACCAGTCATGTATAAGGTATGTTGCCATTGTCAGCTGAACATTTGATACACTGTAATTCTGCTACATTATGTTGATAGGCGCTGGTATTATACTCATTCCTAGATGAAGCAGTCATTGTTCTTTTATGACTGCATACATTTCAACAGGTACATATACAGTATTTGTGATGTAGGCACTGTGGCCAATGATACTCCTTGCCATGTAAAATACATACCAATAGTTTAGTATAGGTATGTGTGAGAGTTTCTTCTCTGTAGGCCATTTTACATCTTTCTCTGACATGTAAGCTGATGTCTCATACCTCTGATCTGTTACATTTCAAATGTTAACGGCCTGATGTCATAACTAACTTTGTTATTGGCAGTAAAAGCACTGGCATGTGACATCCATGATGTGTGTTTGTACAAAAGCCTAGGATATATTGTTTGTCATTCTCAGCCCATTCTGGGAATGCATTAAATGTGAAATGGTACCATTACAGATGTGTTGTCCAGTACAATCTGTCTTGCATAACAATTTTTTTAGACAGTGTAAGGATTTGGTCTGTTGTAGATTTGTACAGACAGATAACTGATGGATTAATTCTCATGTGACTAACACATCACCTACATAAACATGATTACTGTACATCTTGCTATAAATATTTGCTGTTTTTCTTTTACTGTCGAGGCTGTTTCAGGAATATGTACAATCATTTTCATGTTACAGTGCGGCATCCATGCCAGTCAACCAATCTAATGACAATGACTTCCTGCTGAGTTGGACTCTGAGGGCCACACTATACACCAGGATGATGATGATGATGATAATGACAGACTAGGACTAGCATGCACCATTATACCATTGGACTAATAGTGATAATGTCCTCCGCCATGACACCCAGATGACTTGAGGGACCAGATCTGTGATGTTGTCATCAACATGCTCCAGTCCCAGTTGAGACATGGTGGGGAAATTCTTCCAGGAAATTGCATGAGCCATGTGTGACTTCTTCTGGGAGATCACACAAGAGATAATTTTGAATGTCTGACCCCAAATCGGGGGCCCTCAGGACCATAAGTATAGTCTATGTAGTCTATACAAGTAATGCTGCCACCATGGTATTCTGTTCTGCTTATTTGCATTATTAAGCATACATTTGTGCAACAATCCCATACTGCTGTCATGCTTTTAGGCTGTACCTTGTCATGCACACTTCACAATTAATTTTGTATGGAGCTAAAGACTGTTGCTGTCATATGACAGTTGTTACAATATGGCACTGCCAATATCACTATGGTGTCACATACTCATAAGATGATGTCATACCTACAGACAGTGTTCTAGATGGCAGGGTAGGTATTCCTGCACTCTGTATGTGACTTGCCTCTTCTGCATGTGGTGCACCATGACAGTGATAGATGTAGTCTGCCCTTTTATTTGAGATGAATGTCTGACACAGGTGACATTCTGCCAGTGTGACACACCTGTCTTGCTGGCAGTGTTCACATACATACATGGTCATGTTTTGTCATTCGCAACTATGATACATTACACATTTTACATTTCATAACAATGTTGTGCCATTCTCCTGAGACTACTTTCAAATGGTTGATATATGTGCATATTTTGCACAAACTTAGTCACATTTCAGTTTTGATATGCCTGTTTACATACATGGAATATCTATGTATATGTTCCAATAGTGTCCTTGTTATGTTAGGAGGTCCTATTGGCACTATGCTGTTGTTTCCAATAGTTAATGATTACGTGTGTGCCAAGTAGTGCACTGATTTATTTTATCAACTTATGCATCTATTGGTTAAATATCCATAGCATATCACATTGCCAGTGTTACTGACATGGCTTGACATTCCCCGTTGTCTTTGGGAATTCACTGCTATTATCATATGAATGGCACTAGTGGTTACTACCCATATCATCCTGCATACTTATTCTAGAATACACCTCTGTAGTGTGCATATAGTCTATATTCTAACATGTGTACACTTTCCCTGTATAAAATGAATGTTAATGTACCTGTCCAATGGTCATTATGAATAATATGACAGCCTTTCTTTACATGGCTGTACAATTGGATGCCCCTAACATCACAAACACATTAGTCACTCATTGCATGGCTATAGCATGTATATGTCACAGATAGTTTGCCATATTTGTATATCTATGACTGCCCTCTGCTAGGTCATCACATTTACATATTGTATTCATATGACTTTCTGTGAGTGTGCCACCTTTTGTGTTATGTTTTTTATGGCAGTATACATGGGTATGTGATATTTAAACCTACTTTTGTTATGTGCCTATGCCCATACCTCTTAGCACAAGAAATCTGGACCAAGCCTAAATAATAAGGGGACAAAGGCCCACACATAGGGGCAAATTTTACATATTGCTCTTATAAATTTAGACAGTGGCTAGAACAACTGGATTTGTGTTAGCATGCATTTTCTGAAGGATATGAAGTCTGAAACTCAAATGTATGTTATCATTTGGTGACTTCAATCTTTGGTAATTTGCCAGAAAATCCCAAATTTTATGAGAAAAAGACCAAAAATATGAGGCAAAAATCTGGACATTCTGTGAAAATCTCAACAGTTGAGAGATATACCTATGCCATTTGCTGTTTAACTGTTGCACATTACTGTGTTATTTGTGTCATTTGTACACAGACGTGTTTAAAGCTATGACAAATGCACAATGCACACGTCAGACGTTGGTCATTTGCTTCAATGTTCCCTGCAAGGACTCACAGTCCATCTTAAGTTGTGGACACATGGATGTGCAATTTATCTCCTTAGTTGTGGTTGGCCTGCTTTATTCTGTGCTAGCTTTCTTTTGCTAGCATTTCCTTACTAATGTGGATCTATGGGTGTTTACTAGGCTAATGACCAGAAGGACCTTTTTAAGTGTAGTCATGCATCCCAAATCTCTAACAAGTTCTGGTATCCTTGATAAATGTAAGCAGGGGCTTGGGAGATGCAACATTTACAACCAGGGGCTTGGGAGATGAACCACTTACAGGTTGCCTGGGTCCATTAGAGACACAGGTGCCAAGCTAGGGATGAATTTCCTGTTCTCCATCCAATTGTCCAAGTTACACTCAAATTGGGTTCGGGATCCCCCTTAAAGCTTTGGCCTATATATTTCACATATACATAGCGTATGTACAGTATATGTGCATGTTCACCTTCCTGTAATGTATCATCATTGCAATGTACGTTTACTAGGACAATATAACATTTTTCCACCATGTTGGGTATAATACACATGCAAAGACATTTATAGACAAGGTGGTGGCAATTGAGTAGATTCCACCAGTGTTTATGTTTTACTTGTGTGTTGTGCATTATCCAGGCATTTGTATGCTTCCTGCCTAATTTCCTTAGCTTTTATTATTCATATACTATTCCATACTGTTTATGTGTCATCATGTCCTCCATATTTTAGGTCATTGGTGTGGGTATGTGTGATGAGCCTTCTTTATGTTTGGCTTATGTGATGTTGTTACATGTCACACATCTACATGCATACATGAACACCATCTGTGTTGCCTCTGGCATGGAATATGTTCTTTGACATATGGGACGTATGGATCTCATGTGTTGGTGGTGTGTATACTTATTGCTTTATTACACAGCTACATTACTCTTTTGCTGCTGCATTTCTGTTTGGCACTATGCTAAATAGGCAATGGGATCCATATGCTTATCACATGCAAGGATGGGGGGTCTTGTCTCCTCCTACATATCCTTGACTTGATGTGATCATCCTTGCTGTTTCTTGGCTTTCACTTGCACTGCAGAATAGTGGATGGTGGTGCTTGTTGTCCATTGCAATGACATCACTCCCCATTTAGTGGTTTCTGACACAGACCTACTATCGATCGTATTCTTTTGGTACAGCTATCACATAGCTTGCAACACCTCAGCACTGCTTTGTGCATTGGTACATATGTATTTTTAAGGTGCACCATGGCTGGTGTGCCTCCATTACCTAGTTGTCCTTTTTCCTTCATCCGTGTTGTATAGTCCATATGTGTGGTGTCTCTGTTCCTTAGGCATCCTTTATATGCATTACTGACCTTTGTCCTTCATGTCATGTGATATTTATTATATGTTTGTATGTGCACTTTTCCCCACATTCACTTTCCATGTCTTTTCCACTCCTTCTATTCTCTAAAAAAAAAAAAATTGCCCATGCCCCTCTGCCTCTCCCTCTGACCTTCCTAGTCCATCATCCCTCTTGCATATTCCTCTTCTTCACCCTCATCCCATATATGCTTTTCTGTCACCTTATTTCTTTGGTTGTGTGTCTTACTTGTGCTCCAACATGTCGCACACCCATTGTTATCTACTGTTAGCTATGGTGATGTGGGCATGATTGCCCTTCATCTTAATTAATTTTTTTTATTTGAAATTTTACAGATTACAATGGATGCAACTACTAATGATGGGTGTGATCATACACATCCATCTGTTTTTTATAACAATATTTGTAATTGTTTGGGAATATTTGTCACTTTTCAGGATTATTGCAGATGCACATTTAGCTTCAGCAACTAATTTAATGTATTACTGACATGTTCCATTAAGCTTGTATACATTCGTTAGATGTGCATTGGTAATGCACACATATTACTTTCTGGGTGAGTTTTCCTTGAATACAAATTTGCCATGACTGATTGTGGTTGTGCTGACATCACAGGGAATTTGTTGCATCTGCATTGCACTAAGGTATTCTCTGTAGATGAGGGCACATTTGTTTATGACTTGGCTTGCCACAAATCTTGTACAGAATTTGGCAAAATCCACTAAATTCTGCAAAGTTTATGGAATCCAGATCATAAATAGCTACATAGTTATTGAAACATGGTCTCAGAAGAGGGGCAACACCACCTCAGTAGCAGGTTTCAGTGCCTTCCACTTTTTCCCTCATCACTGGAAATGGCTATGTATTGGAAGGGTGTGTCTGTATACCTAAAAGGCCAAATCACATCTAGACTCATAAGGCAGGACAATGATCTTGATCTCCTCAATATCCTACTCACTGCCGTCCATACCACATCACAGCCAACTACCTTACCCCCCTCCATGTCACCTGCAGCCCACGAGGCATATCTAAAGTAACTCTAACCCTGAGTAGCATTCAGCCCTCACCAAGAATGATACCTCAGTATAAAGAAAAAATGCTTAATTTCAACAATTGTCTAAGCTTCTAGTGTCATTCAAAGGGGATCCAGTATCTGTCAGCCTGGGACAACATGCTCGACAAGCCGCGTTGCTTCACAAGAGATGACTTGCACCTGTCACCCCTAGGCTTTTGAATACTGGCCAAGGCTCTTGCTGCCCCCATAGTGCCTTTTTTAGGCAAGACTCAAAAGTCAAACCCACCTCCACAAACAGCACAATTAACAAAAACTGAGGGTTATGCTACTCAATGCCAGGAGTTTAAATCTCAAGATGCACTTGCTCAAAGCACTCCTCAGTATGGAGAACATTGACATCTGTGCAGTAACTGAAACCTGGTTTAAGGCTCCAGAGAGCACCCCAGCACTACCAGGCTACAACTCATACCACACATTTCAGCCACAGAACATGGACCAAAACACAAAAGGAGGGGGTGTATCCATATTCATCAAGGATACCTACACCTCCAGGTTAGTGATGCAGCATGATACCTCTGAGATCATCCATGTGCAACTAACATCGGGCAAATCTACAATGCAAATTGTGGCCTGCTACAGATCACCCTCCATGATGCAGGACCACCACTCCACCTTTCTGGAGACACTGGAAAACATGAAGATCCTACCGAACACCCTGATATTGGGTGATTTCAATTACCCTACCATTCACTGGGAAAACTACTCAAGTACAAATTCCCAGGCCCAGCGCTTCCTGGAATTCATCAACTTAAATGCCCTGGATCAGCTGGTAAGCTCCCCTACCAGAGGTGAAAACATATTGGACCTGGTCATCACCAACATGGGTGACAGGTTTTCCACACCGGTGGTCAACCAGTCACTGGTTAGATCAGACCATAAACTAATCACTCTGGATGTCCACACCCCACCACCATCCCCAACTAAGGAAACCACAGTAAAAAACTTTTCTAAAGCAAACTTCACCTTACTTAAGACAGAGATGGTAAGTTTCACAGCCCCCATGCTAAAGGATAACACTGCCCAAGATACAGAAACCTTTACAAATGCACTCTATGAGCACCTACAAGGATGCATGAATCATGCCATCCCTAGCAAAACCAAGACTCACTCCTCTAAGCGAAGGAAACCAGTGTGGTGGACCCCTGCAATAAACAGGCTATACAATAGAAGGGGGAAACTAGTTCAGAAAAAAAGCAAATCCCAAGAAGGAAAGACATCCCTGATCAGTATCAGTAAGAAACTAAGGTCCCTCATGAAATCATCCAAGGCTAACTTCGAAAGAAAAACAGCCAAGGATTCAAAAGATAGCCACAAATCCTTCTTTAGCTATGTTAAGAATCTAAGTGGCAACTTACAGATATGCACAGAACTAGTGCAAAATAGCAGAAAATATACTGAACATACTGATATTGCAACATCCTGGCAGATAGATTCAGTGCAAACTTCACCCCCCTCTTACCTCCAAAAGGGCCCACAACAATACCGGAATAGTGTAGTGTCCCAAATATCACAGATGCACAGGTGAAAACAGCCCTTTTAAAAGCCAAAAACACAAAATCAATGGGACCAGATGGTGTCCCAGGCTGCGTCTTGCACAAACTACAGAACAAACTAACCCCCCACCTAAACACGCTGTTCAACCTCAGCCTCTCCAGAGGCTATGTGCCCATAGAATGGCACATAGCAATGGTTATTCCTCTCCATACAGGAGGGGCCACAACTGACCCTGGTAACTATCTAACTATAAGCCTGACTAGCTTGGTCTGCAAGGCTATGGCGCGCATCATCATGGAACTCATTAACAAAGACATTGGGAACCTCCAAACACTTGACTCAACCCAGTTCGGCTTTGTTAAGGGCAAATCATGCCTAATAAACCTGGTTGACTTCTTCGAGACAGTCACCAAGGCCATAGACGAGGGAAAGGTGGTTCACACAGCCTACCTTGACTTCACCAAGGCTTTTGACACCATTACCCACTCGGGTATTACAGAAAAACTCACCAGTCTGAACATAAACCCCTATGTCACGAGATGGGTTGCCAACTGGCTTACAGACAGAACTCACACGGTAAGAATAGCGGGCTCCAGGTCCGACTCTAAACCAGTCACAAGTGGTGTCCCACAAGGCTCAGTCTTAGTACCCCTACTGTTTGGCATATACTTCTCAGAAGTACAGGCAAACACAAGAGGACTATGGCTAACCAAGTTCACCAATGACTGCAAACTGGGAGCCATAATTGACTCTCCGGCTGACACGGACATCCTCCAAAAGGGGCTTACTGAGACAGACACCTGGTGTCAAAGTCATGGCCTCAAGCTAAATTCAAAAAAATGCATAGTCATCCCGTTTGGGAAAAAAAACACCCACGAATTACCACATAGTTGGCAGCCTCCTTAATACAGAAGAGGTAATAAGAGATCTGGGAACCCAGGTAGATAGTAATCTCTCCTTTGACAATCATATTGCCAAAGTAGTTAGGAAATCCTTCTAGGTGGCCCATCTAATTACTAAAGGGTTCACATCTAGAAATAAAGAGGTTATAGTGCCCCTCTACTCGTCACTCATTAGATCCATCATAGAGTGCAGTGCCCCATTTGGGATGTACCTCACAAGACACTTCCAACAGCTGGAAAGACCACAAAAGTACCTCACCAAGAGGATTACTGGCCTCAAACATATGTCCTATGCAGCCCGACTGAAAAAACTCCAGCTGTACTCAGTGGCATATCGCTTACTCAGAGGTGATCTCTGCCTGACTTACAAAGCCATGTCCAACTCAGAACTGATGGACATGCTCCACCTAAAGAAATCCAAGTCACTACAAGCCACGTGCTCCAGTGAGCTAAACCTCACCATAACAATAAATAGAACATGCTGGAGGGATAGATTCCTGTCACAGAGACTCCCCAAGCTTTGGAACAAAATTCCAGATTACATCAGGCAGAGCCCCTCACTAACACTCTTCAAGAGAAACCTTGACGAGTGGATGGGTAACAGAAAATACACCCCTGGGATCACTTCATTGGCTCTGGTTGACAGAGGATCAGTTAATTTATCAATGGGGTGTTGAAAGCTGACACACTAAGGCTAGGCTTATAAATGCCTCGGGCAGATAGCCTAGTACCTACCTATGAACCTATGAACCTAAGAAATATTTTCCCTCTGAACCTAACACTGTTCTCCTGGAGAAGTTCAATTACTCTTCTGTTAACTAGGAAACATACACTACCACAAATATGTATGCACAGTGCTTCATTGATCATTTCATTTAGTCCTCACTATTATAATCCCACAATGATCTACACCTCTAGTTGCCTCATCATTGATCAAATCCAACCACTATTCAGTAATATTCACTATCGGGGAAAATGCTAATTTTCCATCAAATCCTCTCTTAAGAGGCTATTCTAACGCAATTTTATTACTCATAGCTAATAACCTGATGACATTTAATTACCTGCAGTCCTAGATGACCCTGTCACCACAGTCATAATTAGCTAGTTGTCTACTTTAACATCTTGTCTGACAACTTTGTTACTAATATTATAAACGACAAGAAACTATCTTAACTTACAACATTTACTGTATATACTCTTGATAATCAATATCTTGTTATTGTATTAAAGCCAACAACCTGTAATGTTGTTTACTATTGCTGCAACTTTGTATCTCTATTTATCGTTTACATGATGTGGAACTTTTCTCCTTGGGCATCCGCTGAAAAAGGACATGTGTCCAGTCAGAATTTCCCGGTAAATGAATAAATAAATAAATATGCACTGTTAGAGGCACTGACAGCTTCTGTGCTCACCAAAAAGCTTGTAATGAGACATTTGTCCCCATCAGATACAAATACAGTGCCAAGTTCAAGAATAAATCCCTATGGTAGAACCCTAGTATAAACAGGCCATAGAATAAGAGGAAGAAATATATTGTCTCTAAGAACAAACTTAATATGCAATCTTTTAAAATTAACTTGAAAGGATAAACAAAGAACTCAGAAACAAAATCAAATTCTCCAAAGGTAAGTATAAAATGAAAATTGCTGGTTATGATAAGGGCATCCACAAAGACTTTTTTTAATATGTTAGAAACCTTAGAAGCAATACCCAGCAATACTATAATTATATACATAAAACAACAGCACATACACGTCTCCAAATGACATAGTCAACATATTAGTGGTTAAGTATTGCCAAATCTTTGCACTCCCCAAACTTTTCCCCACATATTAGTATGTCCATGTGCCCCCAGATCACTTTAGAGGAAGTCCTGAGAGTTCTCTCCAAAGCCAAAACACTAACTATATGGGACCAGACAATGTGCCAGGTTGCCTTCTTGTCAGCACCAAACACAACTTTATATACACATTATTGAATCTGTTCAATCTCAGGCTTTGCACTGGTTTCATGCTGGAAGTGTGGAGAACTGCTAGAGTCATTCCAGCACATATAGGTATGGCCCTACACTGATCCTGGAAGCTATAGACTTAAAAGCCTCACCCGTCTTCTATGTAAAGCAATAGAGCTCATCATTATGGAACTTATTAACAAGGACATCAGCAGTGTACAGTCCCTTGACCCAAATGACTTTGGGTTCATTAAAGGTAGATCCTGCATTTGAAACTTGGTGGACTTCTCTGAATGTGTCACTGATGCAGGCAACATAGTTCTGACTGCCTACCTAGACCTGGCCAATGCCTTATATACCATCACCATTATCAGCAACCTTATCAGACTAAATGCAAATGCTTAGGTTACTCTTTGTATACCAAACTGGATTATTGACAGAACCCAGTCTATTAGCATGGGGAGGCTTGCTCTAATCAAAAAAGGTAATTACTAGTTGTGTTTCTTAGATATCAGTTCTTGGGACACCTTTCTTTGCTATTTACCTCTGTGCTGTCAAGGCTGATGTCAAGGGCCTGCAGCTGACCAAGTTTGTGGACACCTAAAAATTTGGAGTTGTCATAAACTCTGCAGCTGACTTCCAGATTTTTCAGGAAAAGCCAACACAAAGCAAACAAGTGGTGCCTGCACCATACCCTCACGCTAAAGCAATGCAGTATTACATCCTCTAGAAATATGCACATTAATGCACCTACCATATACATGGCACCCCTTGCAAAATTAATGCTGTCATCAGTGACCTGGGAACTTTCATTGATAATGAACCATCCTTTGATCATCATGTTTCTGCTGTCATTAGGAAATCCTTTTATTTATCCAGACTGATTACCAGGATTATATTTTCTATCTCAAGGGAAGTTAACCTCTCTTTACTACTCCATCATCAGGCCCATAATAGAATATAATGTCCCTTTCAGTATGTAGTTGTCTAAACAAATGACTCAGCTCAAAATAAAACAGTGATTCCTACTAACTATCTTTTGCTGCACAGACTGCTGTAAAGTACTTCCTCCCATCCCTGTTTCCTACAGAGTCATTAAGGGGTGTCCACTTCACATACAGTGGCATGAAGATCCAGTCCAATGTGATCTCCAAAACATCCATGAAAGAAACATGCTAAACACCCACCTAAAAGGAACTAAAATTCCACAACAGCATTAATAGGACATGTTGACATAATAGATATCTCTCTTTCAACAAATTCCTCCTTTAGGGAATAGGCTTACCATGGATGTAGGGAAGAGTAACTCCCTAATCCTCTTCAAGTGCAACATGGATGAAGGGAAGGGAATATTCACCCAGGTCTGGTCCTTCACACCCTCATCAAAGGGGATGAAATTAGTAGTTATTTATGTTGTAGGTTACTGACATAATAGGATCAATGAGGGTAGGCTACAAATGATCTTCCTGATCAAAAGTCTAGTATGCACCCGAGAACCATTAAACCTATGGTCTTATTTGATGACTACACAACTTATGAATGTCATTTTTGTAAGTTTGATGTTTCTAGTACTAGGTATGGAAAAGGGAAAGGGAGCTATGTGATATGATACAAACCCAGTCTGGGTAACAGTATAGTCTTCCATTACTGCCATATGTAACATTGCATTGTTTTTGTGATTGTAAGGTCAGTCATCCACCTTCCCATATAAATGCACAGGTATTTTAGAACCCACATCCATTAATAGAGTCAACATTAAAAGAGAATATACACTGTACCAGGTGGCATTAGAGGAAGACAAAGAAATATCTTGCATCATCACAAACTTTATTAGCACTCCTTGTCAGCATAATCACCACTGAAATATTTCTACTCTACCACGATTACCAGGTTCCCAAACTTATTTAAATATAATTGTTAGAAAGTACAGTTATGTAAGTAAACTTACCATAACTCTAGATATTCTAATATGTCACTGCTACAGTAGCTTAAGCTGTTTGGGTTCTACCACACTGATTAGGCAGCTTTCAAAGCTTAAAGATACCTTCCATGGGCTGTAATAGTTAAGAACTTGCGGGAGCACAAAAGAAAAAAAAAAGACTGTTAGAGCACAAAATCAGTCAGGGCTTTTTTAGCCTAATAAGGGAGACAAGAGCCCTAAAAGAACAATGCAAAAAAACAAACCCAATGATAAACTATATAAACAAGGCTCTATACATCCACACCCTGACAATGCAAAAACAAATCATCCAAAATAAGGAGGCTGTATGGAGGGGTGACTACTGAAACAGTGATCTATTAGAACATCTATTGTTATGTTACATTTACTTATACAACTGTTCTATGTTCAATGTTCAGATCACTGTTGCAGTAATCTAAGCTATTTGGGTCAATTATTATTGCTTAGCAACTAAGAATGGAGGATTAAAAGTAAACTAAGTATCCGGAAGTCCCTGGAGAACAGTCTTAGCAAAGTTTTGTTATGGGTCTAGAAAAGGACTCTCCTTTCTAGTGCTTCATAAAAGTATGTATAGAGGGCCAAGTTGCTGTTTCTAGAATGCTCCTATAAGTCTACTCCTTTCTAGAAAGTCTCCAAAGAAGCCATCACCTTTATGGAATGGGATCTAAGTCTGCCTGGAAGTGGCTTATTATGGTGAGTATAATAAAGAGTGATAGCAAGAGAGAACCATCTGGAAATATTCTGCTTTTACACTGGCTGTTCTTTCCTCAGAAGACAAACAGCTGGACAGCATTCAGGCTTGAGTTTTGTCTAGGTACATGCATACATACACACTTACATGCATATATACAAATATTTCAAGCAGGGGCATAAATGCCTTTCTAGCTTGCCTATATACCCAAACAGTTGTTCCCATAACACGTGTCCAGGCTGTTCTTGAAAATATCTAAACTACTGCTTGCTTTAATGTAATTTGGTAGTCTAGTCCATGCATCAACTGCTCTTTCAGAGAGCCAATTACTACACTTCTCCTTCCTATAGAATCTTTACATAGGTTGTCTGATGATTCTCTACTACTTTTTGATAACTCCAAACATTCCCAGAGGTAGTTGTCGCGAGGCCTCCTTTTAAATATCTATATGTTCACTGTATAAGTTCAGATATTTTAGTCTTTCATAATAAGTTACATTTTCACATCCATGGATTCCCTTAGTATATTCTCCACTGTACTCTTTACAGTTTATTCAAGCTTGTTTTCTTTCCATATTGTTATTCCATACTCAAGTTTGTGTCTAATGTAACTGACAAACAGTGACGTCATCATTTCTGATTTCCTATACTTTATAAATCTTTTTATACAACCTATAGTTCTATAACTGGTTGATATCATTAGAAAAACTCAAAGCTGGATCTACCTATATACCAAGGTCCTTAAATGAATCTACGGTTTTGATCATTGTGGGCTGTATTAAATATTCACCTTCCAGTTTATGTCTTCTAAATGTCATATGCTTAGGTTTTGATGTATTTATCAGCATATTATTCTCATTTGTCCAAATGGTCAATTTATTCAAACTCTTTTGTATATATACCCTATCTGCAATACATGTTCATAGGTAGATGCTAGGCTTTTGGCCCCTAGGGTCTATATAAGCCTAGCCAAAAAGGTACTCTGGCTTTCGCAACCCAAGAAAATGATTTTCCTGTGCCCCTGTAGAGCAGAGCCACAGAGGTGATCCCTGGGGTGAATTTCCTATTTCTCATCCAATCATCAAGATTTTTCTTGAAGAGTACTAATGAGGAGCTTTGTTTGATATCGATAGGTAGTTTGTTCCAGAGTATAGGAAGTCTCTGGGACAGGAATCTATCCCCCAGCATGTCCTGTTTATTGTGGTGACACTGTTTAGGTTCCTAGAGCATGTAGCTCTGAGGGATTGGGATTTTTTTAAGTGGAGCATGTCCAACAGCTCTGGGTTTGACATAGCTTTGTATGTTAGGCAGAGATCACCTCTGAGTAGGCAATATGCGATGGAGTAAAGCTGTTTTCAAGTCATCCACTGATTCAAGTCATCCACATACCAGTTGTAGAACACCTCAGATGGAAAAGATAGAACAGAAAGATACAATCTAAACAAATATGGGCCTAGGACAGAGCCCTGTGTGGCACCCTGACTGTAACCAAGAATTTCACCTGTCCAATTGCTGTGTGATACTTGCCATGTCCTATTTGTAAGCCATGCAGCTATCCATCTTATCAAGAGTTCATCAATACCTAGTTGTTCTAATTTATTAATCAGTGTTTTGTGTATGACCCTGTTAAATGCTGAAGTTAAATCTAAGTTTAATAACAGCACACTTTTTAATTCATAGCTGTTATTACATTATTACAGAACATTGTGTTATATTTGATAATAGATTTATTTTCATCATGTGCATGCTGAGAAATGGTTTCAAGTCCCAACAACTTTCCAATTCTGAATATAACTTATTCAATATTATCTTCCCCATTATTTTTCCACAACAAGAAAGTAAACGTAAAGGTCTGTATGACTCTGGGTTTGTCCTCCTCCCCTTTCCCTTAAAGACAGGTTTAATAAGTTGCATGTGTACAGTCTTGAGGAATTTCCCCATATTTATACAACCTAGTAAATAATAAATATAATGGTACTGTATGTTCTTGCTGAAGTGTTCTCAGGTCATTATTACTAATTACATCTCCTCCCAGTGCTTTGTTTGGATCCAGTTTGCATAATTTTTATCTGATATAATCTCATTTGTTTACAGTATCTGAGGTTACCTGGATGTAACTAGGACAACTTATCACCCCCTTTATGGAGCCGAACTGTTTTGCTTAAGATTTTGTAAATATATATATATATATATATATATATATATATATATAATCTGTTGTGTCTGAGAATAAATTTTAGAATTTACACACAGTTTATGAATTTGTATGTCTTTACTCCTTCCACATCTTATGTATATATAAAATGTTTTCCTCTTGTGCTCAATATAGTTATATAAATTTTCTTAAAATTTGTCTTGATCTTGTCTCACACTATGCTTAATTTGTTTGTCCAGCTTATTTCAGTTTTCAAAGTTGTAGTTCAACCTCTTCCATTTCTTATATATATTTTGTCACTCACCTTAATCAAGTATCTTGTTCTTATGGAATATATATGCCTGATGTTGTTTGTCTAGATCCTGATGTTAAACATTTTTTTATTTTTTTGCATTCAAACAATTTCTCTTTTTGAAAACTTTTCACATTCCTTCTGCATTTTTTTCCACTGATCGCATCACCCCAATTAGTTTTACACAGTGACAGTTTTGCTACCATATAATCTGTTATTAATCTTCTGTGCATTAGTTTAAATTTCAGTTTGGCAGAATTATCTAGGAACAAATTAACCTTTACAACCCCATAATCACTGCTCATCAACAGTGATAAAACTTGACATGAAGTAACAGTAATTTCTTTGTACAATCTGAAGCAATTTTTGTTCCTCACCATATGTTGTGAATAATTTCCTTACTAATGTTGCTGAATCAGCATTATTCCAGTGTGTTTCTGTTAAATTTAAGTCCATACCCTCTATTATTCTTCCCTCTTGTGTTTCATGCAAAAAAATGTATGAATTCCTCTAGGTCATCAGCACTTGACTATAGTGGTATATACACTCTAACAATTGTTATATGTTCCAGGATTGTCTTTATTGGAGCAGTTACACAAATTAATAGTATTGATGTTACCATTGATCATATTATCATCAAAGGTCTCATAACTATCTTTAATCCCTATCATAACACCACCTGATTTTTTTGTTAGAATGTCCATTTATACCCTGATATAACTGGTTTCCAGTTGTTGTTCTTAACCATGTTTCACAAATAATAACATAAATCTTGTAGGAACATAGCAAATTTAACACTAAAATAAACTTTATTGTTAATACTTTTAGCATTAACAACCATTAAAAATGCGTCAAATTTGCTATCTGTGAAGTGTTAAATTTTCATCCTGGCAAAAATACTGCCTTGTGTTTGTCAAATATTGAAAAATATTTGCTGCAAAAATTCTCTTCCCTGATCTTGACAAGTGTATGCTATCCTGTCTGAACATGTGTGCCCAAAATTAGGCTCAGATGCTCTACACATTTCCATTTTTAAAACAGGACATTTTTTTCATGTAAGTATTTACCCCAAAAGTCTTTTCATTCATGGTGACCTGACTCTGCTATCTATATGTGATTTGTGAAAAATACATCCTAACAGCTGTACAAGCTTTGCTCTCTAAAAGGGCTGTAAGTTCCCTACTAACAGTCACAGAGTCCTTGTGGATGAGGTCATTTGTACCAACATGAATTAAATCAGAGCCGTACTTCCTTACATTAAGGTGTTCTAAAGCTCATCTCATATCCTCCATATTTTGCATCTGGCAAGCATAACACTATTTGATATTAATTATCTTTTCTGCAAATGTAAGTATCAGTTCCTCTAGTAACTGTATCTCTAATTACAGGAATATATTTTCTGACCAGATGTGAGGAATCTGCATCTCCTAATTCAGTGATATCTGCTCTATCAATGGTTAGAAAGGAGTGATCTTCATCACCATTCGTCATGTTCATCTCATTATTTTTATTGCTTGTTACATTTACAGGCATATCATTCTCATCCAGCTGGCTTTGTACATCCAGAGTTTGAGCCGTGTTGTCAATGTCTGTCTTTCTTTTCTTTTTTCTTACAGCAATGTTATTCAGTCCTTCCACATTCAGTTTTGATTTCTTCTTTTTGCCTGCCCCTTGCCTCTTTTTCTATCTTTTTTTTTTTTTTTGGAAAAGTGATGCCTTTTTCTGTAGACCGAAGGTTTTTTGATAGAAAATTGCTATCATTCCCTGTAATCTGTTACATAACAAAGCGGTGTCCTTTTTAATATGTATTCTCTTTGCTTTACAGACATGTATCAGGTTCAGGTTCTAGTCCATGTGAATAAGAAGGTATCAGTCATCCAGGCCTGTTTGCAAGGAGTCCTGGAGCATGACTGTTTTAGTTGTCATTTTGAGTAGAAACAAACAGATCTACCCAAGGTGTTCCCTACAGTTAGATCAATTCTTGGAAGAGCCTCCCGAAGATTAAGTTTCCATTTGTGAGGGTCTGTTCTGGTCCTGCTAAGCTTGTCTGCAATCAGGTTTTGTTCTGATGGAATGTACGAAGCTTGCAGAGTCAAACTAAGCTGAGGTGATATCTCCCAGTCTATCACAGCAAGTCTACAAAGACACCATAAACTGTTTATGTACCACACCATCGTCATGCTGTCTGCAGAGATCCAGGGGATCAGAGATGATTTAAGACTTTCAAAGCATTGATCACTGCCAACATCACTTTGATATTTATGTGATTCTGTCTGGCATGTTTGCACTTTCACCCCTTTGTAAACTGCTCCCCATGCCATGTCTAATGAATCTGTAGGGACAGGCTGTAGAGGGGGTCAGAAGAGAGAATGGAAGACCTGGATTGTGAGAAATCTGGTCTATCTACCAGAAAATGTTCCTACCTACAAATCCCAGAACAGGGATCTGAAAAGATAAAGGTATAGAAGCTGAGCCCAGACTGACCTAAGTTACCACTGGATTTTCCCATGTGCTGTTCAGCCATGGAAGTGTAATCATTAATGCCATGTACCCCAAAATTCTGAGCGTGTAGATACCTAGCTTTGGTTGGAACAACTCTGGAAAAATGGTTGTAACATCTTTACTTTATCTGGAAAAAGTAAAGCTCTTCTCAGTTCAGAATCTGGGAGAAATTCCAGAAATACAATCCCATTAGAAGGGATGAGTGAAAATGTTTGAAAATTGATTTGAAAACCCAGACCGAGTAGAAGATTCTGAACAGCTGCTAGTTACTCTTGACAAATGGAAAAACGTCTTCAAAGATAAGACAATCATCCCAAACTAGAAAGATGTGAATAGCTTGAAGTCTGCAAAATGTAATTATAGGAGCATGACACTTTGAGAATAACCTTTGTGCAGTGGAAAATCCAAAAGTAAAGAAAAATGATAATATAAACCAGACACAAAAAATCTTTAAAAAAATCTGAACTTCTTCGAAATGGGAATAGGATGTTAACCATCCTTTAAGTATTGCTTTTCAAGAGAGCTGGAGAAGGCAGAAGAAATAAAAGGGACTGAAGGGAATGCATTGGGAACTTTGAGAAATTGACAAACAGATTTAGAAAGGAAAGGCTCAGCACAGGCATCTAGGATTTTTTTCTCTTTGGTGCCAGAAAAATCCTTTGCCCATCTGGAGGGAGCTAAGGCTGGTTCTATTACTCCCTGTGAAATCATTTGATGCAGAATGGGAGGAAACAAGGAATGGGTCACTGGGCAAGGAGGAATTCCCCAGAAAGGAGGGAGGAATTCACATTGTCAAGTGTACACCTGCTCAATTACCTTTAAAATTCATTTGTCTGCCACAGTCTGGTACTACAAGAAAAAATAAAACCTCAGGCGGATACAGAGGTTGCTGCTGGGTGGGAGTGGGGGAGTCTGAAATAGTCATTCTGACAAGAGGATGAACCTTGATTTTATAAGGATTTTCCTTTCTTTTTGGAGCCTTCTTTTCATTGCTTTATGAAATCCTGTTTGAAATCCCCTTGTTACTTAAACTGTATATTGAAAAAGGGAGCCGAGGAGGAAAGACAATTTTATTTGCCTTAAAAAAGGAAATTATGAAAAATGTTAGTCACTCCTTGAATCATCTTTTCCCGTTCATCATACCTCTTGAGCACTTCAGCTGCAGTTGGGTCAGACACTACTTCCTTGTATAAGTGAGACTTTAACATTTCAGTTTTAACATCTTCATGAAGGTTTTGAGAACAGAACCAAGCAGATTGTCTCATTACTGACCCAGAGGCAGCAGCTCTGGAGGGAGAATCAGCAGCATCCTGAGCACTCATTAAACATGCTTAGTAACATGAGAGGCGGATGTTGAAAGAGGCATTCAACCATTATTTTACCTCAAATGAAAGAAGGTTAACTATTAGTTTTTGGTTGATCTCAGAAAATAAAAGTAAACATTTTAACGTATGACCTGGACAGTTTAAGGTTGTGAAAGTTAAAAGTAGCAGAGAAATACACTTTTTTCCCAATTAGAAAAAAGCTTTCCTATCCTTTTTAGAGGGAGAAGGACATGTGGTTAGCAGTGGCAGTCTGTTTAGTAGAAGCAGTTATGGATAAGGAAATATCTACTGGTCTGCTCTATGATTAGATATCAAAAACACAAGTCTGAGGTACCCTTCATAACCTGTCAAATTTCCTGGGAGAGGGAGTTTCACTTTCAGGCAAACTAGAGGCAGCGTGAAAAACATTCTCTAAAGTAGGTAAAACAGGGGGGGGAGTGGACTGCAGACGTAGGCATATCCAGCTATAACAAATCATAATACATTTCTGTGCAATAGGACTTTCATTCTGTTCCCACTGAAAAACTTTTTCATCTTAGATAAAATCCAAGAAAAGGTTGAATATTTGAGGGGGAAATCTGAAACAATATTTTCCTCTGAATCAGAATGTGCAGTTTGATAAGAAATTTCCAAAGTACAACCATCACCCTATAATGCCTGCTTTTCTGACTGAAACTCAAAGTCAAAAAGAGAGGGAACTCTTTTTCTTTTTTTGCCTGAAGAAGTAGACAAAGAAAAAGCAAAAATGATTTCCTTAGCAAATACCAACAAATCTTTCCTATGTATAGAAATATTAACAGGAGAAGGCAAGACTTTCTCACTATGTTCACTTTTCCAGGGAAACTCCCTGGAAAATGACTGACCCATAGTACACGTACTCATCCCAGATTTAGGTTGCCTGTCTTAGCTAAGTGAAGGACCTTCACCTGCCCCTTCCCCTCACACCAGCAAGAGTAGTACTCCCTTGCCCACCAAGGGCATCCAGACAGTCATAGATGACATAGCCATACCCCAGTCCTACATAGCAGTAGGTGCAACACCAGACTGACAGGGAGAAAAGATGAGTGTTTTGAGGAACCAAAAGTAGCCATAGCAAAGTCATCCCTCAGTGATTGAGGCACAACAAACACTGGCCTAACATCAAAACATCCCTGACAACTTTCGTCTTCTTCTTGCAGATAGGGAAGGTAAAATTGTGAAGTCTGGTAACTGCTCTATAGCTTAGTCGAGAATGAGGCCTGAAACAATGGATAGGGTAACCTGGACAGGTTAATAAAAGGTAACATGGAGAACAAATGGTCTGGAGGTAAGAAACCACTGACAGTATCCAACAAGCACAGACTCCTGACATAATACACAATTCTTCAACACCGGTAGAAAAAAAAAATATCAAAAAATAGAACCTTTAACACAAGAGGTTCACAAAAGCATTTACAAACAAATTCCCACAGAAATCCACTGACAGTTCCAAAAACATTCAGTTTCCTAGCAAACATAACATTTTAGTAAAGAAAACACAAGTTTTCCTCAGAAAAAGAACATTTGTGGAAGGTTTCCTCAACAGGGGATTTTTCTGCCCAGCATTGAAGCATCATTAATGGGCCAACGGTTCCACTGAGCCTGGCCAAGGAATGGACTTCAATGGTAAAAAGCTGTGACTGATTTAGTGCTGCAACCTTTTTTTTTCTTTGAGCTCTCTCAAGCACTTGATAGTTATAATGTATGGAAGATACCCTTAAATTTTGAAAACTGTCCGGTCACTAGTATAGGATCCAAACAGCTTAGGCTAATATAGCAGTGATCTAGATGTTGAACATCAAAACTACTCACTATGTTCATGTTTATTGCAATGGTGCTTATTATATTTTAAGTCTGATGGTATTAGGACTAAAGCCTATTCATTTATAATGTAAACATATTCCCTGGGATTCTGAAACATGCTCACTGAAATAGCACTGAGCCAGCCAGTTTACCTTTTCAGCTTAATGTGGCTCTAGGCTCATTTATGATGAACAAGGTGAAAATGCAGTGTGGAAACAGCAGCTATTTAAGAAACCCACTCATGGCCAGTGCCAGGCTTTCTTTGAAAGCACACTTTTTTCTAGTGAAGGCTGAGTAATATGTCAATGAAATCTCAGGAACCTGGCACATGTACACATGTTGATGCGACTCAGTCGGTTTATACATGCACATGAGCACTAAGAGAGGAAAGCAAGCTATTAACCTTAATAGTCACATGGCACTTTTTAGATCTAATTTCTGACCAGATTAAAGGGTGGAAATAGGAGTGCAGGACAGCAAAAAAAGGGGGAAAGCAAGCAGAGGGAAGCACATAAGGGAAACCATCAAACAATGAATAAGATGGTGGAAGGAATGGAAAGTTATTTATTTATTTATTTTGCAGGATGGGTGCCCATCTTCTATATACCAAGAAAGTAAGGTGGGAAAAAAATAAGGGAAGTTGAAGAAATGTGGAGCAAACACACAAGCATTAAAGACATGGCATGGGGAATAGAGTGGATATGAGTCCCAGTATCACCCTGCTTGTGTTTGACTCAGTGATGCTCTACATGCCACCTTGTGTTCTCTCAACACTGGGTCCTGGATGTGACAGAGCTGCCAGTGTGTACAGGGATGTGAGTCTGTGAGCCTCTACAGGACTTTTTCTAGGTGGCTGATGCAGGCATCAGAACAGCACCTCTGCAAGCTATCTCTAGGTGACTTATGGCTCTCCTCTGGCATAGCCAATAGCAGTAACAACAGTACTCCTGTCTGGTAAAGCCCCACCAAGGGCAGTGCTATGTGGCTTATTAGCTTCCCCAGTGGTTGGTACCAGGGAGGTGGGCCCTGCAGGCTCAGCTGCAGGTGTCTCTGCCGTGATGTTGGCCTGTGGGAGCTGGTGGTCTGTGGAGTAGCCACAGACACTGCTGTGGCTGCTGCTGTAATAGAACACTTAACTGAGAAAAATAACACAGCATCCCAAAGAAATTATTTAAAAAAATTATGGTCACAAGGGGGGAAAATATAGTACTTCTATATGATTATGATAATATGAGAGTTCAACTATGACTGCAAAATTATTAGAAGAAAACATAACTGAGATTAACAGAGAGCTGCTGCAAATACAGATATGTAACCTGATATCTACGACCTGTGTATACAGAACATGTTCTGACCAGCTATATACTAACTGTGCTGTCTGCGACTGTCTTATGAAGTTCTGTACTATAAGAAGAGATTTGTAATGTCACTGTGTGGGAATATCCAGTCATATGTTGCTCCAAGCACAACATCAGCTAACATGGAGCTTTCAAGTACTGTAAAATGCATTTCTCTTTTGCTGACCAGGTCAGTCATTAGGGCAGTAGCTTCTTTTTAGGAGAGAACCATGGTGGAATTCCTACAGACTATGGGAAAGTTATCAAGGTACCAGTGAATTTACCCTACTCTTTTTGATAAGTGCTGTGAGATCATGTATATCCTATGGAGCCTTGGAGCCTTCAGATGCGACCTTGAGCGAATGTCATATCCAAAGGACAGCACACTCAGGAGTGTAGACCCCCTTATGCTGAAAAATAAATCAAAACACATGGGGTTTGTTGTTGTTTCCCTTCTCTGTCATAGTCTGAATATTTTGGGTAGGTGTCATCAACCAGGACTCCAGGACATATCCAGCATTCTCAATAAGATGAATTCTGAAAATACACCAGAAAAAGTTAGTTAAAATGATCAGTCAGATTGTTTGCAATATATGCTGAGAATTAATAGCTCTCATTGGGGATGAAGCCAAACTTAATGGAGAGTCAAAGTCCAAAAATCAGGTCTATATTAAATTCTCGAAAGCCGACAATGTTGAATCTGACATTGTTAACCCGAGAATAGCGAAACAGCAGAACATCGAAGAAGTAAACGGAAATCTCCATAAGGGGAGATTTCCATTTACTTAACTGTAGTGCGGTCTCGGAGTTGGTATATTTAAGTAGTGGGGGGTGTGGGGGGTGCAGGTGGGCTTACCTCCCTGCCTACACCATTTTTTTTTTGTTTTTATTTTTTTTTTCAAAACATTCGATGTTTCAACAGTTCGATCACTAAGGGTCACCCTTTAGTGATTCGAACTGTTAAATGTTCGATGTTCCAATATAGACCCCAAACATCTGGGACAATTTTTAAATATTATGCTAACTCACAAAAAAACTTGATAAGAGAAACAGATTTTGTATCAACATCCACTTTATGAACAATAAGAAGAATGAAAGTCTCTAGTGTCTGGCATTATTCAATGACTGAGTGATTTGCAAGAAAAAAAATTACAAGAGACAGCAAAAATATAAAGCAAAATCAAGGACATTCTGAAAAATCAGGGACAGTTGAGAGATGTGCCCTCCATACCACACACACACACATACACACACAAACACACACACACACACACACACACACACACACACACACACACACACACACACACACACACACACACACACACACACACACACACACACACACACACACACACACACACACACACACACACCACGCACACGCAATCACAGTAAAGAAGAGCTGTACATGCCTGTAGATACATTTACAACTACTTACTCGAATTGGAAATCAGGAGAAGATAAAGATGTCTTACCATCCCTCTGCAGATTTCCCCATTGAAATTTATAGTTACCTATTTTTGAGTAGCAGTATACACCTGCATTTTCTACACTGCTCTTCATGGCACCATGCATAGTATAGAGGGTAGGGCTTTGGTACTTCATGACTGTTCCAGATGTGCAGTGCACCAGACAAATTATTAGTCTCACTAGCATAGGCCCCACTCCTGACAAGTGTATATAAATACTGCACTGAAGCTGTTGCTACCAAGTGCCATGAAGCTACATGTCTTATATAATTTAGACAGTTGGTATACAGCTCTTCATTTTGATAATGCATTGCTCTGACATATGGTTATGTAGGTGCCACCTCCGCCTGGCATATTGCTGGCCTTCATACAGCACCCCTGTTCTGTACCCCAGTGCATAACAGCCTACATTATGGAGACTGTCAAGCACATGTTTGCAGCTGCACATGTGTTGCCACCAGTTCTTTGAATGCCTTTGTAAACCGCAGTAGCACTACATGAATGTGAGCTGCATGCATAGCAATTCTGTCCAAGTTCACATGACAGGTCTCATGCAACATACCTTCTGGGTGCACTTGCACATACCCACAATTGCCTCTTATGTCAAACATCATCAAGCTTTCAATGTCGCCTCTCTAACACTTGGTCTGGTGTACACTGCTGCTGCATCCTTGTATGCACATCACCCAGGAGGGACATTTGAGCTTCTATACATAATCAGCGGTGTCAGACCTGGCATAGTAGCATCTCTAGCACCTCTTTAGTCCACCTGTAGATACCTGTAAGAGTGATCATCAGGCACAGTCAAGACAGATTTTTTCTCTATCTCTCTCTCTCTTTGTAACTATCCTTTTGTCATATATACTGTTCTATCTGTTTATGCTATTATTTTGTGCAGTGAATGCCACAGCTGTGCCTGTGGAGTGGCAACAGTCTTTGTTCCACCATCAAATATATCCATCTCCTGCTAGCTCACCATCTGCTTTCAGCTCTTCTCTCCATTGAAGTCCTGTGGTGGCAGGAGGCACTTGGTTACATTTCTGGTGGTCACTCACCAGAAGTGAATGCTGTAGATCCCCCAAGTGATGGTGCAGGAAATCACCATCACCCAGTGGAAGATAGAAGGGAAAATGGGGGAGTTCATGGATCAGTGACTTGACACCCACATTGGTTGCCTGGAGAGGCTCCCTGTATGGCAAGCAGAGTTGCAGCACTGCATAGCTCCACTTTGTGACCATCTGAAGCAGGAAGCAGTGAGTAGGGTGGTCACAGTGGTGACTGACCACTTCCAGAGTCTAGCCCAAGCAGAGCGGTCAGAAGAAGGGTACACACTGTATACCACTCATGGTGTTCCCCTTCCTTGTCTGACACTTCCCTCCCCTGTTTGTTCTCTAAGTCTCTCCATCACAACTTGCCCTCCCTCTATCAGTATGCCAGTATATCCATTGTCAACCCCCCCCCTTGTGTCAGCACCTCCATTGTTTTTTGCCTGTTGTTTATATCTGTTATGGAGTCTCTGCTTCCAGGCTACTACCCTTTCCATTCCCTGCCTTCCATTTACATCCTTCCCCATCTAACCTTCTTAAGGGGAAAATGGGCACCACCCCCAAAAAAATATACCATTTTTCTCCTCCCCACCTCCACACTTATCTTCCTTGTGCTCTTGTGTATGTTCCATTGTTTGTTCTTTCCACTTTTTGGCTTTCCTATACTCCCATTTCCTCCCCATTTCAAGGAATACAACTGTATAGGAGCATTCTTTGAACGTGCTTACTGTAACTCACAGTAATTCTTACAGCATTGCTAAGTTGCAGCTGTGCACATGGATACTGGCATGCTACATGTTTGGTACTGTTGTTCAAGACTGCTATAGCTGTCATCACAAAAACAGTTTACTTCCCACTTGCACTGTCATTTATATAAACAGATTCCACAATTAATTAATGCTTGGGGTGCAAAACTCCTTTTTGTTAATTGATAATTACCTTGATGGTGTTGCGTCTGATGGCATCTCCAAAGTAGACCTTGTGTGGTCGGGTAAGGAATGTTTCTGAATCCCAGGGTAAATGTTTGCGGAAATCATTCTTTAAAATGTTCACCAAAGAAGTAGTAAAATGATTAGTGATATAGGTAACATTTCTGGCAACCCCAAAAGCTGTAACTTTTCTGGTAGAATACAAGTGGTATATACAGGTTCATAGGTGTGCACTAGGCTAACAATCACAAGGTCCTTTTTAAGCCTAGTCATGCATCCATAATCTCTGAAAGGTTCTGGTACCCTTGATAAGTCTGTGCAGGGCCTTGGGAGATGAAACATTTACAAGCAGGGCCTGGGACATGAACCATTTATAGGCTGCCTGTGTCCATTAGAGACACAGGTGCCAAACCAGGGATGTATTTCCTGTACCCTATCCAGATGTCCGAGTTACACTTGATTTAGGTTAGGGAGGAACTCTGCTTCCCATGGATGGGGTGCCTGTTCCAGAGAAGGTGTAGTCTCTGGGATACATACCTGTATCTCCAGCAGGTCCTGTTTATATCACAGGTTTAAGTCTTTAGAATGGGTAGTTTTTGTGCTTTTTGTTTTGTGGATATGCAGGAGGTCCATCAGGGTGAGGTCTAGCAATGCCTTGAGTAACAGGCATTATCATCAACAGCCTGTAGGGGACAGAATACAGGGATAGGGTGTTGAGACAGCCTGCATAGGGCATATTACTTATGTTCTGTATTCTTTTAGTGAGTAACCTCTGTTGATGTTCCAGTTGTTGGATGCTTCTGGGTAGGTACATACTAAAGGGGGTATTGTACTTGATAATAGGTCTAATTGATGTTGAATACAGTGGAACAATTATCTCCTTGGACTTTGATTACATACCCTTGTTTATAAATTGCACAACATAGAATGATGTCCTCACCGCTGAGACCACTCTGATATGCAAAGCTGTACAAAGTGCCTTGAGTACTAAGTAGGCTTTCCTTCAATTCATAGCTACTAGTAGCTGTTTGATGCTGCATGTAGCTGTTGCAGCCAAGGGCTGGTTATCTATGCTAATGAGACCTCCAAACTGCTTGATGCACTGCTCATTTAGGACACTTGTGTAGTGTGGATGAAATACATTCCATACAATGCGAGGCAGTATAAAACGCAGCACAGGAAATAAGTAAGTATTATTTAGCTTGATACTGGGCAGCCACGGTGGTGCAGCGTTTAGCATTGTCACCTCACAACAAGAGGTTTTCTGGTTCGATCCTCGGCTGGGGTGCCTTCTGTGCAAAGTCTGCATGTCCTCCCTGTGGTCGCATTGGTTTCCTCCGGGTGCTCCGGTTTCCTCCCACATCCTAAAGACATGATGTAGGTGGATTGGACACTCTAAATTGGCCCTAGGTGTGTGTGAGTGTGTGTGTGTGTGTGTGTGTGTGTGTGCCTTCTGTGGAAGGTTGGGCGCCAGGCTGGCAACTCGACACTGTAAAACTCCACTGACAATCATGAGCAGACAGGTGATCCACTCTGGTGACCCCTAACCGGGAAAAGCTGAAAGAAGAAGAAGATTTAGCTTGATACGGGAGTACACCCATGCATTTGAATGGGAAAGTGTCTGCGCATGAAAGTCAGAGCAGCTTAATAATGCAAAGATTGTTGCTCCAGCTACGTAGAGGTGTATGTGTGCATGTGAATGTATCTGAGTGCATTTGAGTGTGCGAGGAGAGTCTATGTGTGTGTCTGTGGGTGTATGAATGGTTGTTATGTATATATATGTGTGTGTGTGTGTGTGTGTGTGTGTGTGTGTGTGTGTGTGTGTGTGTGTGTGTGTGTGTGTGTGTGTGTGTCTATGTGTGTGTGTGTGTGTGTGTGTGTGTGTGTGTGTGTGTGTTTGTCTGTATGTCTGTGCTTGTGTGTGTATCTGTGCGTGTGTGTGCCTATGTGTGTGTGTGTGAGTCTGTGTGTTTATGTGTATTTGTGTGTATGTATTTTGCATGTACGTATGTACATTAGATTCCAGGGCAAAACTGCTCCAGCTGAGCAGTTCACAGTCATGCAAATTCACACAATAAGATGATGCAGTTATGGAAATGTACAAGACTATAAATAACTAGATGATGAAGCCTCATAACTCAGCTCATCAGTACAGTCTGATGCCTATGAATCCCTGCCTCAGTTTTATAATAGTTTGACAGGATTTAATTTGTAATACTTTTCAGAAGCAGTTGTTTAATTAACTACTTATTACAGAGGCAAAGTTAATGAGGGAATGAGGAGGGTCCCTGGGCACAAGATGTTAAGGGCCTTGAATGGCAGCTGCCATTGTAGTGGTATTGCAGTACCAGCCTTCAGAAATGAATGCTAATTCTATGTCTGCATTCAGGGACGAAGTGCTGTAGCACTTTATGTGTAGCATTTTAACTATAGCAAGCTGCTTAAACATTTGTAGCATGTGCTGTGCTACAGTTTCAAAGCAGAAGTGTATTTTTAATTTTTTTATTTGTTTATTTTGGTCTTCATCTCTGAGAGAACATTTTTTTGGACCTCATCTTACATGTGACAGGTATGCCAGATCAGAGAACTGCACAGGTGCCAAATAACCTGACTTATTACAATGTTATGGCTTAATATTGGCATTCTGGATTACATGGACAATACCAGGTAGCTTAGCCATGGTTCTGATTATTACAATGTGTTGGTTTACTACTGGTATTTTGCAAATGAATAAATAACTCCCAAACGCTAAAGGTGGTCTGTCACAAAAACAGTCAATATTAGCATAAAAAAGACAGAAAATCCACCCAAGGATGGCCAATCAGTGAAATCCACAAGTGTTCCAATTAAAATGTAGTCCTTTAATACGAATAAAACTTCGACTTGAAAATAAAATGAAAAATAAAAAAGCTCAAAACTGTCCCTTGAAGATATCCGATAAGCGCTTTTGGCTGTTGTTTTCCTCAGATCGAATACAATGCAACAATAATACTCTAGACAGGGGAAGTGTGCTGATGAAAATGGTCAGGCATAAACAATAGGAATGAAGGAAGAGGGCATGTACAATATGGCAATGTGCACAACATAGGATATGTCAATGTATGTACACTTCCAAGACACTCAGCAGCATAACATTGAGTGGCTCTACTTTAGTAGACTGACATTTCACTTACCCGACTTTTACATCACCGAGATGAAAGGACCGACAAACCCAGAAGACCGACATCCGGAACACCATCTTTCCACTCCAGCTAACTACAGCAGAAATATTGTGTACATTGTTTAGTTGACTTTTGAGACCTCAGGAGATATAATAGAGTTTCTAGTGTGACATCCTGATATGTGCTTCCTACTGCCCTTCTTCTAGTCCTAAAGGGTTAGAACATTTATTCTTATCTTAGCCTAAAGAGATATAAGAATTACATCTTTTGTGAGCTGGTGACCCCTGTTGGTACAAAGTTTCGGTATCTGTGAATGAGGGAGAATCTTCCCCCAGAGGTGTCACTAACAGATTTTTTCAGTATGGATTTCTTCCTTTTTCTCTTTTGGATAGTACTACTAAATTTCTGTTTAGAAAATGTCACACTTTTAAACTGTTCAAATGGCTTACCTTGACTGTAGTCACTTACATCCCTATTAAACTTGTGAATCTTTCTGTCCTTAAGTTCCCTTTTAAACTCAAGCAAATCAGAACTTAATTTTTGAAAACAGGATTTATATATTGGAAGACCATCAAATCGTTTAGCGTGTTCGCATACCTCAGTATTCACAAACTGCATAGAGATTGATTGTTGTATCTCAGACCATGCCGCCAATAAAATATCATTAGCCTGACCCACCAGTGGTTTGATATGAATGCGTAAACCCCTGGGGGAAATTCTATTGAGTTTGTAAGCCTTAAATAATCTTAAGTGCCAAACAGTGGATCTTAAATTTTTCATTTATTTCAAAAGTTTACCAAATGCTTGGGAACAACGAACATCAAGATTAGATTCTTTAGTCTGTGTGTGTGTGTGTGTGTGTGTGTGTGTGTGTGTGTGTGTTTATTTTGAATAAAAAGGAAAAATAAAAAGATAAAAAAAAAAAAAACTTGGATTGTTAAATTGGGGTGGGCCTTTTTTTCCCTGGGTTGAATGAACATCTATAACAGCTGTTAATTGATTGGATTGTATGAACCTTGCTGATCATTAATTTTTTTCTATATAAATGTAATTGAGTTCAGTTCATGTGTAAAGCATTGAAAAAGGCTTATGGCCGAAACCGGTCTTTGGATGTCTTTTTGGACTTAATAAAAGTCTGTATTAATTTCTCACTTAAGTTCTGGCCTTTTTGGATTTGATTTTTGGTTGCTGGTTGGGCCATTGCACCAGCTGTATGAGCGGAAGCTTTGTTGGTGCTTTTCTTGCTTTCCTTGTCCGCTGTTGGCTTCTGTTGTGAGAGGTTTTGGTATTTGGATTCTCCAGTTGGGCGGATCTATGGTTAGTTGGCTTCATCCTAAAACAGTATTTAGCATACCAGCTTTTTTGTCATGTACCAGTTGCTTGGATTACGTTGATTTTCGTTTATGAAAGAAACTGGTGGACTTAAGGTTGCTTAATAAATTTGTTGAACATACAGAGCAGTGCAGTGGAATGGTCAATTACATTATTAGTAATGCTCTGAATGGTGGACAAAGGGTAAAGTTTGTTTTTCCTACATCTAGTTCAGACTACCCTTGTTAAATAATTGAAGTTTCACCTAATGACATAATACCTTCAATCAACGATGGACCAATGGTGATATATTAAGTGCCTAATTGGTGGGTAAACTGCACTGATTTATATCAGCATGATTCTTTGCATCCACTTGGTTTGGGGGCATTGTTGAGTGACTTTTTATCTTTGGAGGACACTATTTTTATCAAACTTTGGTATATCTACATTGTATGTCCAGAGGGCTCATGAATGGTTATGTTTCAGCAAGCGGTCTTGCGGAGGTGTTAAATAACAGCTAAGTGGACATATGTATTGCATCCCTTTCAAGTTTTGACTGTTAATGTTTAATGATATATTAATATAACTGGTCTATTTATGTATATTGGCTGACTTTTATGGACCAGAAATAGTTGGGTGAAACGGTTAAGACATAAACTGTTTTGCCAAACATTTTTTTTTGACATTTTGGTCCATCCAAATCATTTGTTATAATGTGGCAGTTATAGTTCATTTTTGTGTCTTGTGGACCAATTATATGGTCTATTATATCATTTTTTGAGGGGTAATGACTGTTTCATTTGACTTGTTTGCATCTGGAATTTGTCACTCATTGTGGTACCATATTATTATTAGTAGCAACTAACAACTTTTTTCCATTGTATGAAAATTGTGGGATAGTGGTGAAAACTTAATATTTATTTAGGGGGCAATGATTATTATGTTTGTTATATTGGACATTTATAGTTATGGTCTCTATACAGATTGCTAGTATTTGAAAATTTTAAGTACGATCACAGCTACCATTATAATTTTTTCATACAGTTATAGATTTTCTGATTATTTGTCTAGATTCTTACAACACAATCCTTGAAATGGATCTTATGACCATTTTGCAGGGGTTGTCGGCTGACAAGTATGACATACAGGTGTTTGGGGTGGATCCCAATTCAGGGGTTACACCTAGTAAAGAATCTAATCTAGATGTTCATTGTTCCCCAACATTTGGTAAACTTTTGAAATGTATGAAAAATTTAAGATCCATTGTTTGGCACTTAAGATTATTTAAGGCTTACAAACTCTATAGAATTTCCCCCAGGGGTTTACGCATTTATATCAAACCACTGGTGGGTCAGGCTGATGATATTTTATTGGTGGTATGGTCTGAGATACAACAATCAATCTCTTTGCAGTTTGTGAATACTTTGCATTCTTTTTCTGAACGTAGGATAGATAGCTGCATATCAGAAGTTACTGAGGTATGCGAACAAGCTAAACAATTTGATGGTCATCCAATATATAAATCCTGTTTTCAAAAATTAAGTTCTGATTTGCTTGAGTTTAAAGGGGAACTTAAAGACAGAAAGATTTGCAAGTTTAATAGGGATGTAAGAGACTACAGTCAAGGTAAACATTTGAACAGTTTAAAAGTGTGAAATTTTCTAAGCAGGAATTTAGTAATACTGTCCAAAAGAGGAAAAAAGGAAGAAATCCATACTAAAAAAATCGGTTAATGACACCTCTGGGGAAGATTCTTCCTCATTCACAGATACCAAAACTGAGTACCAACAGGGGTCACCAGCTCGCAAAAGATGTAATTCTTATAAATCTTTAGGCTAAGATAAGAATAAATGTTCTAACCCTTTAGGGCTAGAAGAAGGGCAGTAGGAAGCACAGATCAGGATGTCACACTAGAAACTCTATTACATCTCCTAAGGTCTCAAAAGTCAACTTAAACAATGTACCAATATTTCTGCTGTAACTCTATCGGATGTTGAACTCCAGGTACTGAATAAAGGTTTACATTTTCTTCCTGGTTTTGTGGTGACTGAGGATACTTTTGTGGATGATTTGGTTTCTTTTTGTAGATTGTTAAACCTTCGATTGTATTTTGATAACACTGAACAAACATCTCTGCCTCAGCAGACCTTTAGATTTTAAAGATATTTATGGGCTACCTAGAACAAAAAATCCTTTATGATGTTGGCCATAATCTGTTTCTAGGTGAAATAGATATTTGGCAGAAATTTTTGGATGAGTGCTGGATGGTTTGGAAGTTGGATGTTGAATATTTACAGGAATTTGTTCAGTATCTGAACAAAAATAAGTGGGGCATCCAATTTACAGTACATTATGATACTGAATGTATTTCACTTTTGGATGTCCTGTTGAGATGACAGCAGGATGGTACATTGGAAACTTCTGTTTATCAGAAACCATTTAACTATAACACTTTACTCCATGCCTCCAGCTGTCATCTGAAACACATCATCATCATCCGAAATATACCAAAATCACAAATCATGAGAGTTCGTAGAATTTGTTCTACTAATGAGGGGTTCTTATCTCAACAGTGGGAACTAATAGGTAGATTTGGTGAACAAGGATATACCAAGTCTCATATTCTTCAGAACAGTATTGCGGTTCAGTCTTTAGAGAGAGCAGATTTATTGAAATATCAATCCAATAAAACTCGAACAAACAATATTATTAGACTGACTACCAGCTACGGCCGTAATACTTTTCGCTTCATGGACCTTATTTAACAACACTGGGAAATTAGATTAGCTGATGATCAGTTCAGTAACCTTTTAGGCCCAAGATGTCATTTCTCCTTTAGGAGAGGTAAAACCTTAGGAGAATGTTTTAATCATTACAAACACAAAACACCATCTGAGGAACATGGTAGCAAAACCTTACTTTTCAGAAAGAGTGGACAAGATGATATCAATGGTCATTCTAAAGTCAATAAACACAAGCCCAGATTACCAATTAAGTATACTAACAATATTAAACCCATTTTTGATGTATATGGGAAACATTGGCCCATATTGACAGCAGACCCAGTCATTGGAGACATTGTTGGACCAAAGCCTAGCTTCCTATATAAAAACATGAAGAACATGAAACACATTTTGTGCTACCCAAAGATGAACCAGGACAACAAGCATGATAACTGGGGTACTGTCCCTTCTGGTAAATGTAATCTATGTGAATATATAAACCCAGTAGGTTGGTTCAACTATCCAGATTATGGTAGAAAATGTAATATTAAAATAAGAGGCACATGTTTAATGGAACATTTAGTATATTTGGCAGGGTGCAAGGTTTGTTGTGCGTTTTATGTAGGGAAAATGGATAGGATGCTTAGACGTCAGATTAGGGAACATTTATATGATATACAGCACCAGGTAGTTACTAATGTCTTGTGTAGACATGTCATGGTCACTGATATATCACATAAGTATACTTTACATATTATAGATAGACCTATACAGGATGTTATAATAGGTGATATTAGAAATAAATCAGAAGCTAAGGAGACTAAATGGATTATCAAACTTAGAGCAGATCATGGTAAAGAACTTAATTATAAAGTCCCTGTTAAGCCTATACTTACATCTAGGAACTTAAAAAGTTGATTACTATTAATTCATGGTATTTTGATTCAATATTTTTATTTTTTATCTTTCTTAAGTTATATTTTATTTTATGTTATATGTTTATTGTTATATGGTTCTGTGCTTTTAAATGTTAAATTGGAAGGGAGTGGTCACACAATGTATTCTGACTGTTTAAAAGAGGTTACATGTATGTTGTATGTGTGATGATGCAGTAGAGAATACTGTGAAAGAGCTAACATTTTAATTGAATTGCTTTGAATAAATTGTTGAAACTGGGATCCTGCCACTCACGTTACCTCTTCCTTTTGCTTGCTGTTGGATTCTTATTTGTATTGGGAGAGGTATTTGTCTGGTGGTGTTGGTTTTTGTGTTTCCTTGGTATCAAGTAGTAATACTGATTTGATGTACTGGTACATCTGTGATGCTGTACAGTTACACAATCGCTGCACCTAGGATAAATTTGGACTTCATGGTTTCATAGAAGAGTACTAGTTTCATAGAAGAGCACTAGGCTAATGTTGCAAGATGACATAAAATCCTAGCCATATTTAACACGAGTTTCACAATTTTAAATAGCTATATGAACAAAGTTTACACAATTATGAGCCTATGTTATGTTATCTAAGACCAGCTGACTATCCATGAGGGACATGGACACAACATCATGAGTGCAATTACCATTAACCATCCATTAATGTAGGTTGCATTTGAATAGTGTCAGGAAAGGCTTTTGCTTTACATGAATGGGAAGCTTGTTCTAGAGAAGTTGTGGTACCTGAGACACATGTCTATCTATCCAGCATGGTTTATTATGTCAGATGCTAGGTTAACATCCTTGGAATAAGTGACCCTTGTGATGTTTGCTTTATCAATGTGTAACATTTCCATCAGGGCCTGATTGTAGAATGCCCCGTATGGCAGAAAATAATCGGCCATTAGTAGTCTGTAAGGAACACAACGCAGTAATATGCCTATCAATCTTTTCATGTAGGACTTGTCTTTTACACCCTGTATCTTCAGTGTGCAAAATCTCTGGTGTTACTCCAGCTGTTTCAGATGTTTTTTGAGTTACATGCAAAAGGGTGCATTGTTCTCAATTACTGTTGTGATGAGGGACAAGTACAATGAAATTCTAATGTCCTTTGATCTGGATGACATGTCTACGCTTATAAGTTGTGCCGCATAGAAGGGATTTATCACTGCTATGGACACATGGTGGTTCAACTTCCAATTACTATCTACCTGAGTACCCAGATCATATACCACTGGGTCTACTCACAGGGGTGTGATGTCTATATAGTAATTAAGTTAGGTATTTGCTTTACAAAAGGGACTAATTATGCTGTTTTGGACCTTTTAGTGTGTCTGTATGGCTCTGGCACCAATCATTTGTGTGCATTAACACTTTCTGCAGTATATCAGTACCATTACTGGATTCAAGGATTGTCCACAATTTGCAATCATCCACAAATTTGTTTGGACAAAGCTGTCTAAGATTGCTTTGACTTCTGTGAATTAAATACCAAACAATAAATTTGGCCTTAGAGAGGACAAAGATGAGTGGTCCCTTGAGAAAATATGCTGAGTAATGTTTGTATGTACACACTGGGTGACAAGCAGTGGGTTAGGAGGTGAAGTTTGATCCAGATCTGTCAGCTAGTAGGTTTTTTATTGCCTCCAGTTGAGTATTGGTAGTGCCATCCACAACCATGTGTGTTCATAGCTGTGTTTTCCCCTTAAGATTTCGTGCTTACTTAAAAAATATTTGTGACAACACTGGCAAATACAACTGTTAACACAGTCATACAACTCTAGCTAGTTCATGTCATTACATCAGTTGCACATCATATGTCTATATGTTTATCATTGGAAAGGTGTGTGTGAAGGTTCCAATACTATATATGGGCACATTACATATGTGGTCAATGTGATTCATGCAGGACAGGTTTTGTTTGTGTCTTTCGGCTTTTCCCGGTTAGGGGTCGCCACAGCGGAACTCCGGTCCGCTAATGATTGGCAGTAGAGTTTTACGTGCTGGCTTGCCGGGCCTAATGCTCAACCTTCAATGAAGGAATGCCCGTTCATGCATGTCGCCACACAAAAGGCGCTGTAACTGAGAATCGAATGGGCAACGTCTAACTGTGAGGCGACAACGCTACCACAGCACCACCACCACAGTATCAGGACAGGTAATGACACAAATGCTGACAGTCACACATTGCTGTTGGGCAACACCTAAATAATCATTCTGAAAAGCAGCAAGATTGTGCATACAGTAAATTCCCTAAGGTTGCAAGTGAATCAGACCTGGTTATATGTTTATGTTTATAACATCATTACAATAAGTGAATGAAGTAAGGCATATGTGCCCATGGAATCAGTATGATGTAATAATACTGTTTGTCACATAGCATTTCATGATGGTAGATGACACATGCACACATGTGGCAGAGTGCAAGTGTCACTGTGATGGATGAATGAGAAATGCATATAAGAACATATATCTTACTAAGACAACAGTATACATAACATCGTCCCATGTCAACAGTTCTCAAAAGGCACATTACTACAGCTGTTATGGGAGAACATTTAATAAAATGGCAGCAGTGTCCATCAATATATTACCTCAAATCACAGGTTGGAATACACTATTGTAGGGCTACCATACATCCACAGCTCAACACAGCACATGTGGATACCAGCAACATTGACATGCAATTTTCATAAGGTCATAGGACAATAATAGGCTAACGGCCAACATCACATTACATTCTAGCCATTATTATAGTATTTTAATACCAAATCTCCATATCTATATGATTGTAGATAGTAGGGTTACACTCATATGTTTCTATGTGTGGGACTGTATACTGTCTCTGTCCATATCTGACATGTGCACCACCCCATGACAGATCACACATCCAGTGGTCTGGAGATGGCTAACAGAGGGTCCTGGAAGGGCTGTGCTTTACGATGTAAGTCTGCATCTATGAGATGATGACAATGTCTCTGGTTCTGCAAGAAGCATGTCATGTTAGCAGAGGGAATTAGGGTATATTGAATTCATGGGGCTATGTTAAAGTTATCCTAAGTGGGATTCAAATGAAAAGAGATTCAAAAGATCACATACTGACAGCAATATACCAACAATCGCACACACAGCAGTTGAATGAGGTTAATTTTGAACATGTGGCCTGTGTAGGTACACAAATTGGATTGCATATGATGCAACAGTAGCACCACCACAGATGCATGACTTGGCACAGTGCACTTTATGGAGGATTATAGCATCAGTGTGTGCTGAGAAGAAGATACTGGGAGGAGTGTGTCACACAGATGTGCATTCACATCTTAGTGCAGAATTCTCAACCTACTTGTATTTGAATGAACAAACTCATGCGCACACACACACACACACACACACACACACACACACACACACACACACACACACACACACACACAAAAAACGTAGTCTGCTGTCAGATTAGAACCACAAACTGTATACCTAGTTAAGCTAGAGAACCAATAGTTAATGCTCATGCCAACACAGATATCTGAGTGTAACATTGTCAGACTGAACTTTAGAAGGGTCACAGCATAAGTGTATGTTGTTAATAAAAAGCGGTCAGGAGTGCATGACATAGCTGTAGTCTCACAAGTGGTTGTACTGTCTGACTGATAGTAGAATGAATACACACACACACACACACACACACACACACACACACACACACACACACACACACACACACACACACATAAACTGCAGTGAGATTATAACCCCTACCTAGCTATCTATAGAACACAGTACTTAACATAAGTGCCACAGCACAAGGATGTCTTTGATTATGTCAGACAACACTTTATAGCAGACAATGGCCTCAGTGTCTTATGAGAAGAATATGTTAGTATGAGTGTCTTGCATGCTGCCCTGAAATGGTCTCCAGAATGAGAGCTGAGCACAAACACACACTCACTGCAGTGGGATTAGAACCTCTATCTACCAACATACCTATATACAATAGCACCACAGCACAAGTCTGTCTTTTATATTATCACAGAACACTTTATAGCAGATGACATCATCAGTATATGTTGGAAGGGCTGTACGAACCTGCTGTGTAGTCATGTATGTATATTAAACTTTTTTCTCAATGAGTCCTGAGTGATGCCAGTAGGACACGGAGTCATGCTCTTCGGATTATGCACACACACACACGCACACACGCACACACACACACACACACACACACACACACACACACACACACACACACACACACACACAGTGATTACTGTGAGATTAGAGCCACTACCTAACTAGTTACATAAGCTGGAGAACACAGTACTTAATGCAAGTGCCCATGGTACAAGTCAGACTTTTATACTGTCGAAGAACAGTTTATAGCAGATGACATCATTGGTGTATGTTGGGAAGAACATGTTGGTAGGGCTGTTTCAACCTGCTTGTAGTCATGTACATTTGTAAAACTTTGTTCTCCATAATACTTGGTTGCTAACAGTAGGACACAGAGTCATGGTCTTCTAATTATGCACATACACAGTTGGACATACAGGCACACACACAATTTGCTGTGCAGTTTGAGCCCCTACCTAAGTATTTATTCAAGCTGAAGAATCCAGTAGTTAACATTCATGCCATAATTTTTTTCCTTGGCATAGTGGTCTTTGTAGAGGTTGACATAATAATTTTGCATTGCAGTAACTAATACTGTTATGAGACTGGCATGCAAAGTGTGGACTTTGGATTTGCTTTCATGTTTGCACTGTGCACAAATACCTTAAAAGACAGCTTCTTAACTTCTATGCAATAAGCTGTTATGAATCCATGTTGCAGAACTGAAACATATGTGTACCTGTTTCCCAATCTGTTGTGTACAAAACACACTCATTCTCTCTCTCACACACACACACACACACACACACACACACACACACACACACACACACACACACACACACACACATTTTGTGAACAGCATGATTGCAAGTGTTGATGTGTGAGAGATTCATATTGTAAAGAATTGATGTCCACAGTAAGACATTCATCAGACATTCTCAATGTGTAGTGGCAGTATAAAGCTTTAACAGATGTAACAATGCAGTTGTTCTATTCATTTCTGTATTGTAGTTGACATTAGACCTATTACTGACATATCCATTTTCAAGTGCCTGACCGCAGAGCACACATGAGCCTGAGTAAGTATGTGTTCAATGACTAACTACATTCCCTATTGTTGTGTTTTAAATGCCTTTTGATAGGATGAAGAATAACTAGGCAATAAACATAGTAATACATGGCAAACAGCTCTTTGTATAGTGCATTGCAGAGAAACTTATTTGCGGGAATGTTAACAAAGTGTTTGTGCAGACGAGATTCACATTTAATAAATACAACCTGAACTTGAGAAGTACTTAAGCATGTATGCTATGAGAGAAATAGCTGCCAGATACTATGGTGTTCATACTGTAGTTTATATTGTAAATGTTGCATTATACTTTTATGACATTAAGAAAGTACAGTTGTGTACACTTACCATAAATGTAGGTGTTCGAGTGTATTCACTGTTGCATTCATCACACTTGGGTTATCCTGTCAGGGGTAGCCCTCAGTTGGCCTGAATATTAGTATTTCTGCATTGGTTCCTGTTGCTCCAGGACTGATGTCAGGTCATCAGTGGTATAAAATCAGGCAGCTGATGCCATTACATCAGTTTTTCTTGCCCCAACTGTGAGGAGCCCCCAAATAGGGAGCTAGGTTATGGTGGAAGAACACCACCAGTAGAAAGTAAATACCAAAAATTCCCTGTAAGGAGAGAGGAAAAGAGAAAGAGAGAGACAAGGGTGGGGTGGAGGGTGGGAAACTAGGGCTGCAACAGTGAATACACTCTAACATCTACATTTATAGTAAGTGTACACGACTGTACTATGTTCATCATGTTTCACTGTTGCAGTCATCACACTTGGGTTGATTCCCAAAGCTGAAGAAAAGGGTGGAAGCAGTCAAGAAGACTGGGGGCTGGCTAGGATGCCCTGCAAAACTGCAGTGGCAAAGCCTGCCCTGGATTTGGAGAAGATAGGCAGGTGGTAATGATTGGTGAAGGTATGAACAGAAGTCCATGTTGCAGCCTCCAGGATGTCCCTGGTGGAGAGCCCTCTGAGAAAAGGTGCAGAGGTGGAGGTTGCCCTGGTGGAATGTGTCCTGACCCCCTTTGGGAGTGGTTTCCCATGCTGTTTGCAGCAGAAATGAATGCAGCGTGCTATCCATTTGGAGATTGTTTGGATATGGCCTTGCCCTCTGCCCCTGCTGCGAAACTGACTAGCAATTGCTCAGTTTTTCTAAAAGATTCAGTCCTATCCAGACAGAATCTGAGCTGTTTGTGCACATCTAGAGAGTGCAGAATCCTTTCCCCCTTGTTTTGTGGGTTAGGGAAACGGTGGACAAATGAATAGATTGGTTGAGAGCCACACTGGGCACCACTTTAGTCATGAAGGATGGGTTAGTCCTGAGGGAGACCCTGTCAGCATGGAAAATGATGAAGGGCTCAATAGCCATGAGTTCTTGTAGCTCTGAAACTCTTGTAGCTGAAGTGATGCCCAGAAGCATGGCTGTTTAAGAGAGGAATTTTAACTCTGCTGAAGCTACAAGCTCAAAGGGTGGGTAGGATGAGCTTTTCCATCACAAAGTTAAGGTCCCAAGCTGGGGAAGGAGCTCTTCTGGGTGGCCTTAAGTTGTTATCCCCTCTTAGGAACTGTTTGATGAGAGGGTGTGAGAAGAGAGGTGGCTCTGTGCTGTAATGAGCAGAGTTGGCAGAGGCATGAATTTTAATAGAAGAGAAGGATAGACCCCTGTGTAGTAGGTCTGCTGGGTAATCCAGGATGAGAGGTAGGGTGGGCTGTGCTGTTTCAGCTCCCTTAGCTTGGATCCAGGTGCAAAACATTTTCCACTTGTCAACCTAGGATTTTCTAGTGCTGGGGCGACTGGCCTCACGTATAACATCCAGGACTTGTTTGCTTAGGCTGGCAGCTGGAGGAGAGGTCAGGGAATAAGCCAGGCTGCCAGGTTCAGGGTCTGCAATTTTATTTACTTATTTTATTTTGCATTTGTTGACCTGGATAGTCAGACTGGATACATGTCCATTTTCAGTGGAGGGCCGTGGAGAAAAGCTCCAACATAGATACATTCATAAAAAAATGTACATACATTTAATATTTATGAGAAAAAAATCCTTTTTACAGACTTGTTCAATCATGCTAGATTTCAGATACAACAAATACAGAATTAAATTTAGTTTATATCCATACGTCCTGTTGTGGTTACAGGACCCATACCTCAGGTAAACATTTACAAATGGTATTCATCATAATAAAGGCATCTATTTGTAGACTGACTCAGTCAAACACGTATAGAGTTAGATCATTTCCATAATTAAAAAGGTTTAGTTTCTCTGCTAGAGTGAGCCAGAGGATGTTAGTACCCCATTTTAGAGGAAGGAGCTAATCAGGGCTAGAACATGGACATTGCCAATGTGATTTGAAATGGAGTTTGAGACTCTTTTTGAATTGGGCTAAGGAGGTACCAAAAACACTGATAACAGTCAATTCACTATCTACTCCACAAATGCTACTCCAATCGCTCCAGTGGCACAGGATAAGCTATTGGGAATAACCAAAGACTCCCACCTAAAATTTGATAGTCATCTCAACTTAACTATTAAAAAAGTACATCCCAAACTGGGATCACTCTACTGTATCAAACCATTTCTTACCAACAACACAAGATCAGTCATTGCTCACTCCCAACTTCTATCCACCCTACTCTATGCATCTTCCATTCTGACTAATCTCAACAAAACTGAATTAAGCAAAACGGAAGCCTGCTATAACAGAATTGCCCACTTTGCTGCAAATTGCTCACATAGAACTCATCACTGTACTGCTCTGAGACAATTCCACTGGCTTGAACTGCCCAACCTCCTAACCTACAATCAGCTCTGCCTCTGTCATTCGATCTATTACCTCCCCAATAAGTGTTCTGCCCTCAAAAACCTAGTACAACATCACTCAGCCAAAAGGTCTCTTAGATCATCAAGCAAACTACTACCAGAAGTCACCAACAGCTACAATAGCTTTGGAGGTGCACTATATAGTAGTTCGGTGGCTAAAATATGGAACTCTGTCCCCACTAGCATTCAAAACACACAATCCAAAGCCTCCTTTAAAGACCTCATCAGGCAACATCTCAAGCAAAGTTGGCAGTGCCATGATTGCTCCCCAGGCTAGTGAAAGCAGATAAGGTACACATACTAAACCTAGCGTACTTTATAATAGTTTTCAATCATACTCACAAACACTGGCTAATCTACAATGTATGTACTGTACCTGTGTACTATGTATGTATTCTACCTATGTTCCAAATTTCAGCTGTACACCACAAATCTATTAATTATCTTTATTTTTAAATTAATATTTTTTTTGTTTGTTCTCTCCACTGTAACTGTTGATGTGCTGCATACCACTGTAAAAACATGTCATTTGTAATTTGTGTGTATACTGATGATGTCTAAATAATTAAATGCATCTGTAATTCTTCGATGTGGAGCTTTTCTCCCCGGGCCTCTGCTGAAAAAGGGCCTTTTTGTCTCAGTCAGATACCCCCCGGTTAACAAATGTAAAATAAAATAAAATAAATAAATAGATAAATAATGTCATACCCATGTTCCCTTTCCCCGGCCCCTGAGCTCCATGTAGACAGCATCCATCCATTCTCAAGTTGCTAGCCCTGCCATACCTCACCTCCAACATTTCCCTCTCTGCACGTGTCGGTACTCCTCCAGTATACTTTCTCGACCCAAGCATCTGCAGGCTCTTCATCCATTTAGTCCACATGCATATGAGCCTGCCCTTGATCCTCCTCCGATACTGGTAGAGACATCGATGTGACCCACAACTTTTGGTTCGTCCTGCCAGGGACAGGTCTGTTGTCATGTCAAGAGTAGAATCAGCTGGTCAACACTGTTTCTCCCACTGGTAGCATCCTGTCAGGGTTTTGAGATGCAGCAGTTTGTTCACACACCTGCCCAGCTTAATCTCCCGGGTCCGTGGAACCAACGCCCCAGGTGTTACATTCTGTGCATGAAGCACGGCCACATGCCCCCATGGTGTGCACCATTTTTCATTATTCTCATCAGTATTATGCAACACTACTGTTCTCACAGTGTGATTGGGCAGGCACTGTTCTTTGATACACATAGACTGCTTGTAATACTGTGGTTGAGCAATGTACACATGTTTGCTGGTATTAATCTACACACTTACATACATTTCCTATACTGTTGGATGACTGTGCTAGATGATATGTTTGTGATCACAGCGGCTGAATGTGTATCTGCCATGGCATAGTGGAACTCATGTAGACTATAGTGTTCAGGGTTGGGAGGTTACAACCTGGCAGCGCAGATTATTTTGTTAATGGCCACAATGACAGCTGTTGGCTACAGAGTGACTAAAGCACTGTAGAGCAATTGCAGGTGGGTATGCACTGGTTTGCATGAGGCTCAGCATTGCTGACCTCCGGTTGCAGATTCTTGCACTGTTAGCCTCTACATTGCTTAACCAGTGTGGTAATTGCTTACCGCCGCCCAAACAGGCTTACACCCGCTTGCTCCCGCATACCTCCATGCTACTTCATGTATTTAGTCTACATTTGTGGACCGGGACATTCCAACTGGATGCTTGTCCATTTTTAGCGATGGCCCAGGGAGTAGAGCTCCACAGTGACCCCAGCTACTAAATCCAATTAATACTGAGGTATTCACATTCATAGAGAGTAACAGACGTAATATAGCTACGCCCCCCCATTCCTCATGCTTAGTTTACATTAACATGTCGGTATTTTACATGCTTAGGTCAGGTTTACATGTCAGGTATGACTGTTGACAAAGGTCAGTTTAAGGTGAAGTTGGATTCCAGTTTAACAGTTCTGGATAGGTTACACTCAGGTATTCGAGGTAGGTTTAGTTATTCCATACCTGTGTGTGTGTGGTACAGTTGAGGGGAATAGTGAAGGAGTAGGTAGGTAGGTAGTGGGGGTGACATTGTAACTGTATAGTAGCCTGTTGGAATATATATATATATATATATATATATATATATATATATATATATATATATATATATGTAGTTATGGGTAGATATACACATACTTTATAATAGCAAAGCTTTCGGATAAAATCCTTCCTCAATACTAATACAAACAAATCTAAAAACCAAATGGTTTAAATACAGGTCACTGAAGTCACATGACCAGCAGTCCAAAAATCATGTGACCACAAGTATATAAAACAAATCATTAAAATAAGAAAAATTAGAAAAATTAGAAAAAACATAACATTATCGCAACCTAGTATGTTGCAATTTAACAAGAACAGGTTTCAAGGTAATCATATTATTTAAACCTGGAAAATGGTCAGAGTTCAACCTAAGAATCCATTCATACTCTTTTAATTCAAATAAATTACCACTATCACCACCTCTGGCAGGAGGCCGTATTACATCAATAACTCTAAAGGAGAATCTATGTTCAATACCTGAATCAACTATGTACTTATACAAAGCATTACTGTCAATGGCCCTTCTAATCTCCGATTTGTGTTCAATGATGCGTTCTTTTAGCTTTCTAGTGGTCTTACCCACATAGAATGCAGTACATTTCACGCAATTAGCTAAGTACACCACATTAGATGTAACACAAGTGGTAGAAAAATTAAACTGATAAACTTTACCACTAATAGGATGTTTGAACTTATCACTGCAACCAACCACAATATCAGAACAGCAGGAACAATTCAAACAGCCATACGTAGCGGGCTTAGTGGTAAAAGTCCTCTCTACAGGCCTGAAAAAATCTTTGTAACATAACATATTCTTCAAGGACTTCATATTTCTATATGAGAAAAAGGCCTGTCACCAAGAATGTCTTTAATCTCACTAGAGGCCATTAGTACAACCCAATTCCTCTGTATTATTTGTTTTACAAAACAAGTCAAGGTATTATAACTAGTAAGATACCTAGTGCATACTTTTGAACATTCTAGGTTAACAGAACCAACATCATCCCCAAGAAAAATCGGCTTCAATATTGTCTTCCTATTAACTAAAACTTTATTTTTAAATCTAAAACTAGTTTAGAATCATAACCACTATCCAGAAACTCTTTGGACATCTCATCCAACTGTAAATTAAATGTAGCATCATCAGTATTTAATCTACTAACTCTATTAAACTGTGAAGTAACAATCCCTTAAAGACATGTGGGGCATGCATGCTGGAATAATTAATGTATCTATCAGAGTTTATCTCCTTTGTGAATACTGGTATGGATAGAACCCTCACGTAGTTGTATCTTAACATCCAAGAAATTAATCTCACTATCAGAGGCATCCATCTTAAATTTCAAGAAACTGGTGGTTGCATTTAAATAATGAACAAATTCATTCAACTGTGAAAGGAACCTTTCCAAACCATAAAACAATCATCACAACGTTGATAAAACATATATTACTTACAAAAGAATTATCCAAATTATAAATATAAGCTTTCTCCCATTGGTATAACACCAAGTTGGCATAAGTGTTAGCCACAGAAGTACCCATGGCTACACCAGTGAGTTGCAAATATAAGCATTCATCAAACAGAAAAATATTGTTTCTCAAAACTACATCTAGAAGAGAACAAATATTCTCAACAGATCTATTCACAAGAGAAGACTGGGAGATCAAAAATTGTCTGATAGACTCAATACCAAAATCATGTGGTATTACAGTAAAAAGGGATGCTATATCAAGCGTTATAAACAAATACTCACTTTGTCGACAGGAACCACCAATACTATTAAACCAAACATGCAATTTACAAAGGAAATCAGATGTATCTCTTAGCACAGAAGTGCATTTAGGTAAATATAGTTGCAATTGTGTTTGCAAATATATAGATATAGGTTCGGTGATCCACCCCTCGATACAATTGGTCTCATGGGGGGGTTGGTCACCGACTTGTGTATCTTAGGCAGCCCATAGAGACAAGGAATAATTGGACAAGAAACAGTAAAAAAATGAAATAAATCCAGAGTAATATCACCACTAATTTGCAAATCATAGATCACCATATTGACATAACTAATACATCTTTTAACATCTATTGATGTAATACGTTTAAAAGCCTCAACATCATTCAGTAGAACAGAAACTAAAGATATATACTTAGGCGATCCATAAGGACTACAGCCCCACCTTTATCGGCTTGTTTAATCACTAAATCTTTGCTCGCCTGTAAACTTTTGGCTTGATACTCATCAAATGTTAAATTAAAGCGAGAAAATCTCAGAATATTGCAGTCAGAATACAACATTCTTAATTCCCTCTCACACAAATCATGAAATGCTGTAACCACAGGCATACTAGAAGGTATAAAGGTACTCGCGTTTACATGAAACTCCATTAACGACAGAGTTACCAAACAAAACCTTTAAATTTACATTTCTAATGAAAATCTTAAGGTCTGTAAGCGCAGTCACTAGATCACCCTTCGCTGTAGGAATAAAATTAAGCCCTTTATGTAGTACTGAACAATGAGCAGAGTTCAAGTTAAAGGTTGAAAGGTTGAGAATGCCTTTAGTCATTTGCGACTTACTTTGCCCTGCCCTAAAGGGCTCTCATTCTTACGTTTGCCTGGGATAACTGTTTGTCCCATAAACGGTTTCCTTCTTGGAGAGGAACGCTCAGTTACAGCCTCTGGCTATTCTAGATGAAAGCGTTTGCCAGAGAAATTAAATGTATGCTCTCAGTCAGATCTTAGCGACAAGCAAGACGGAGAGGCTAACTCGCGTTCCACTGTGGTTAAGAAGGCACAGCAACTTACATTTAATTTCTACACAGGGCAGGGCAAAGTAAGTCGCAAATGACTAAAGGCATTCTCAACCTTTCAACCTTTAACTTGAACTCTGCTCATTGTTCAGTACTACATAAAGGGCTTAATTTTATTCCTACAGCGAAGGGTGATCTAGTGACTGCGCTCACAGACCTTAAGATTTTCATTAGAAATGTAAATTTAAAGGTTTTGTTTGGTAACTCTGTCGTTAATGGAGTTTCATGTAAACGGCGTAGTACCTTTATACCTTCTAGTATGCCTGTGGTTACAGCATTTCATGATTTGTGTGAGAGGGAATTAAGAATGTTGTATTCTGACTGCAATATTCTGAGATTTTCTCGCTTTAATTTAACATTTGATGAGTATGAAGCGCTCAAAAGTTTACAGGCGAGCAAATATTTAGTGATTAAACAAGCCGATAAAGGTGGGGCTGTAGTCCTTATGGATCGGCCTAAGTATATATCTTTAGTTTCTGTTCTACTGAATGATGTTGAGGCTTTTAAACGTATTACATCAATAGATGTTAAAAGATGTATTAGTTATGTCAATATGGTGATCTATGATTTGCAAATTAGTGGTGATATTACTCTGGATTTATTTCATTTTTTTACTGTTTCTTGTCCAATTATTCCTTGTCTCTATGGGCTGCCTAAGATACACAAGTCGGTGACCAACACCCCCATGAGACCAATCGTATCGGGAGGGTGGATCACGAACCTATATCTATATATTTGCAAACACAATTGCAACTATATTTACCTAAATGCACTTCTGTGCTAAGAGATACATCTGATTTCCTTTGTAAATTGCGTGTTTGGTTTAATAGTATTGGTGGTTCCTGTCGAAAGTGAGTATTTGTTTGTAACGCTTGCTATAGCATCCTTTTACTGTAATACCGCATGATTTTGGTATTGAGTCTATCAGACAATTTTTGATCTCCCAGTCTTCTCATGTGAATAGATCTGTTGAGAATATTTGTTCTCTTCTAGAGGTAGTTTTGAGGAACAATATTTTCTGTTTGATGAATGCTTATATTTGCAACTCACTGGTGTAGCCATGGGTACTTCTGTGGCTAACACTTATGCCAACTTGGTGTTATACCAATGGGAGAAAGCTTATATTTATAATTTGGATAATTCTTTGTAAGTAATATATGTTTTTATCAACATTTCGTTGATGATTGTTTTATGGTTTGGAAAGGTTCCCTTTCACAGTTGAATGAATTTGTTCATTATTTAAATGCAACCACCAGTTTCTTGAAATTTAAGATGGATGCCTCTGATAGTGAGATTAATTTCTTGGATGTTAAGATACAACTCGTGAGGGTTCTATCCATACCAGTATTCACAAAAGGAGATAAACTCTGATAGATACATTAATTATTCCAGCATGCATGCCCACATGTCTTTAAGGGATTGTTACTTCACAGTTTAATAGAGTTAGTAGATTAAATACTGATGATGCTACATTTAATTTACAGTTGGATGAGATGTCCAAAGAGTTTCTGGATAGTGGTTATGATTCTAAACTAGTTTTAGATTTAAAAAAATAAAGTTTTAGTTAATAGGAAGACAATATTGAAGCCGATTTTCTTGGGGATGATGTTGGTTCTGTTAACCTAGAATGTTCAAAAGTATGCACTAGGTATCTTACTAGTTATAATACCTTGACTTGTTTTGTAAAACAAATAATACAGAGGAATTGGGTTGTACTAATGGCCTCTAGTGAGATTAAAGACATTCTTGGTGACAGGCCTTTTTTCCCATATAGAAATATGAAGTCCTTGAAGAATATGTTATGTTACAAAGATTTTTCAGGCCTGTAGAGAGGACTTTTACCACTAAGCCCGGCACGTATGGCTGTTTGAATTGTTCCTGATGTTCTGATATTGTGGTTGGTTGCAGTGATAAGTTCAAACATCCTATTAGTGGTAAAGTTTATCAGTTTAATTTTTCTACCACTTGTGTTACATCTAATGTGGTGTACTTAGCTAATTGCGTGAAATGTACTGCATTCTATGTGGGTAAGATCACTAGAAAGCTAAAAGAACGCATCATTGAACACAAATTGGAGATTAGAAGGGCCATTGACAGTGATGCCTTGTATAAGCACATAGTTGATTCAGGTATTGAACATAGATTCTCCTTTAGAGTTATTGATGTCTGACCTCCTGCCAGAGGTGGTGATAGTGGTAATTTACTTGAATTAAAAGAGTATGAATGGATTCTTAGGTTGAACTCTGACCATTTTCCAGGTTTAAATAATATGATTACCTTGAAACCTGTTCTTGTTAAATTGCAGCATACTAGGTTGCGATAATGTTATGTTTTTTCTAATTTTTCTAATTTTAATGATTTGTTTTATATACTTGTGGTCACATGATTTTTGGACTGCTGGTCATGTGACTTCAGTGACCTGTATTTAAACCATTTGGTTTTTAGATTTGTTTGTATTAGTATTGAGGAAGGATTTTATCTGAAAGCTTTGCTATTATAAAGTGTGTTTTTCTCAGTTCTGGTTGTTATTCATATTTCCTTGCAGCTTGTTCTTTTGCTAGATATACACATACACATACCTGTACACGTTTAGCTACATATCCTGTAATGTAGACTTGCACTGCTGACCTTGTGTGCCACGTATGCTTTGCGATACCTACAACTACATCCGTTAGTGTAATCTAAGTCACATGTGAGATCTATTGTTAGTACTAGGGTAACATTCATTCCATGCGGGACAACCCAATCATTGGGTATTCAACTGTCGCCTACACCCAGAGTTACAAAGGTACCCATGGCTATGTGCATGGACTATAGCATGTGCCAGACCTAGGATACTTGGGTCGGGACAACATACAGGATGGGTCATGGGAGGGAGTGGAGGGAGGGTAATGTGTGGTGCTGTGGTAGCTATGGGCCGGTAACCAGGGTAGGGATGGTGTCTGCATGTGTACAGCGGGTGGGGGGAAGTGGAACTGTGGATAATGAATGTATGGGTCGGGGATGGCCTTGGTTGGATGGGCTTGTACTGCTTGGTCTGCCTAGTGGGTGGGGGAGAGTAGGATGTGATGTCATCATGTGAAACATGACAGAGGGCTAATTTAAATCCCTATTTCAATGACACACATACAATACAATGAGCTTGGTAGTTTATTTCCGGGTGGATGTGTTTGGCTGGGCAGGGGTATGCTAATTTGTACGTGACGTATATTGTTTGGAGCCTTTCGGGCCCATTCATGGTGCATGTGGACATATTGTGTCTGTTAATCTACCATTGCTATCTACAGATGTCTGGCCATATATACCTCTGCGGGTATGTATGTCTGCTGACATATTTCTAACTATGTCCATATATACCTACGGAGACATATATCTGTGTACATATATGTGACTTGCTGTGTATATGTGGGCATATAGATGTTGACATATATATGTGTAGTTGTTGGCATTTGCATGTAAATCTGTTCATATATTTGTATATATATATATATATGTATATATCTCAGGATATTTCTGATATATATATATATATATATATATATATATGTATATATATGTGACTACATCTATAGCTATGTTGTATCTGTTTAGATAGTAATATATTTGCACACACGCATATCCATCTAGCTGTAGGTATACATTCTCTTTGCTGTTGCATGACTGGACTGAATGATTTGCTTCTGACAACATCTACTTTATTTGTATCTGTCATGGCTTAGAGGTAAATCCCTTTGTCTATGGTGAGCAGGGTCCTTGGTTCAAGCTTTGCAGGAGCTGTTTATTTTGTTGCTGGGCAGTACATGGGCTATTGGGTACAGAGTGATTACGGCACATTAAAACAGTTATACGTGGGTGTGCGCGGGTTTGCGCAGAGCTAAGCACTGCTAACCTCTGGTTACAGTTTCTAACGTTAGCTTCTACTTTTCTTATTCTGTGTAGGTAATGCTTACTCCTGCGCTAACACACTTAAACACACTTAAAAGTGTTTATTTATGCTTACTACTGCTTATTTGTGCTTAAACCTGCCTACTAGTGCCTTATTTCATCTGACACTGATACATCACATGTACATATCGTGAGGTACTCCAGTTCATATATTTCAGCTATTTAGTGGGTCTTGCAACAAAAATATTGTTTATAACATGCTTTGCCATGTAAAATAGACTGTGCTACAGTGGGACCCGAACCAGGAATGCCTGCTCAATGGTCGGATACTCTACCTACTAAACGATTGCTGTTCTGCTTCATTTGCATATTTCTACCTTATTTTAATACCCATGTTTCCTTCCCCCGGCCCCCGAGCTCCATGTCCACAGCTTCCATCCATTACCCAGTTGCTAGCCCAGCCATACGACACCTTCACACATTTCCCTCTCTGCACGTGTCAGTACTCCTCCATTATACTGTCTCGACCCAAGCTTCAGCAGGCTCTTCCTCCATTTAGTCCATGTACGTTTGAGCCTTCCCTTGATCCTCCCATGATACTGGTGTAAACACCTATTTGACCCACAAGGTTTGGTTCATCCCACCAGGGACGGATGTGTTGTTGTGTCATGGGTAGACTTTGCTGGTCTACACTGTTTCTCCCACTGGTAGCATCCTGCCAGGGGTTCAAGAAGCAGTGGTATGCTCAAATGCTGGGCCAGCCTCATGTCTCGGTTCTGCAGAATCAGTGCCCCAGGAGTGACATTCTGTGCATCAAGCATGCCCACACTCCCCCACGGCATGCACCGTTATTCATTCTTCTCTTCAGTATTATGCAAGATTACTGTTCTCACAGTATGTTTGGGCAGGCACTGTTCATTGATACACATAGACAGCTAAGAATACTGTGATCGAGCGATGTGCACATGTTTGCTGGTATTAATCTACATACCTACATACATTTCCTATACTGTTGAATGACTGTGCTGGATGATATGTTTGTGATAACAGCAGTTGAATGTGTATCTGCCATGCCTTAGTGGTAACTCGCTTAGACTATAGTGTGCAGGGTGGAGGGGTTAGAACCTGGAAGTGCAGATTACTTTGTTAATGAGCACAATGATAGCTGTTGGCTACACAGGGCCTAAGGCACTGTAGAAGAAATGTAGGCGGGTATGCGCTGGTGTGCACAAGGCTCAGATCTGCTGACCTCCGGTTACGGCGTCTTACACTGGGTTGGCCTCCACATTGATTAACCAGTGTGAGCATTGCTTACTGCCACTCAAACAAGTGTAATCCCACTTGCTGCAGCATACCCCCATGCTACTTCATGTATTTAGTTCACATTTGTTGTCCAGGACAATCTGACTGGATGCTTCTCATTGTCTCGGTTGCCTGGGGTGTGAAGCTCCACAGTAATCCCCAGCTACACATCACACGTTGTACTGAGGTGTACACATTCATAGAGAGAGTAACAGACTTAACATAGCTACATACCATGTTCTTCATGCTTAGTTCACATTAACATATCGGTATGATACATGCTTGGGTCAGGTTTACATGTCAGGCATGACTGTTGACATAGGTCAGTTTAAGGCAAACTGAGATTCCAGTTTAACAGTTCTGGATAGGTTACACTCAGGTATTCAGGTTAGGTTTAGTTATGCCATACCTGTGTATTAGAGTATAAGTGAATAGTGAAGGAGTAGGTAGGTTGGTAGAGGGGGGGCATTGTAACTGCATAGTAGACCATTGGAATGATTGGTGGTGGAGCAATAGGGAAGGTATGCAGGCTGTTGGGATTAGTATGGGGACAGAACAGGAGGTTTCGGTTTCACTAGTTAGTATAGGGGTATAGAGTGTTAGTTGGGGGGTGGGGGGAATTCGCAAGGTGGTGAGCATGTGCTGCTCCAAGTGTACTTGAGGTGTTCCTTCATGTGTTATTTACATGTGTTGTGTGGGATAGCTGAGGTAATACACATGGGTAGGGGGTTCCAGATTCTGCCAATATAGTTGGGGTAGAGGGTGTCACCTACCTGTGACTGTGAACAGTAATAGTACTGATACAGGAGTCGATAAGTAAGTGGTGTTAATGGGGCAGATAGAGGGGCAGATAGTAGGGAAAATGTCCAGGCATGTGCAGGTAGGCTGACGTGAAGGTCCACAGGTGGCCATTTCTTCTACATCGACAGCTGTGTATATACCCTGCATTTGGGGGTAGGTCTGGACACTCAAACCCTGGGTGGGGGTGAGGACAGCAATAATACCTTGTGATGCTAATTAGTTCAGGTTACATACCTACAGTGGGGTGTTGCGACCATGTGTTCTTCGGTGTCATTTAGTGGGTTTGCAACAACACACCTGATTATTCCGCCCTTTGCCATGTAAACTAGACATTGCTGCTGTGGGACTCATACCGGTTGTGGCTGCTCGTTAGGTGTCAGGTCTGCCCAATGTACACTATTGCTTACATCCCTGGGGCAGTCCACATAGAACTGCTCCAGCCAACACCTGCATGCCTAGGCCCATAATTACATAGCCATAGTTCCCCACCTGCACCTCCTCTTCGGCACTCTTCCTTACTCCGGGTGCAGGTCGGGTCTGGACACACCAGTACACACTGCCCACTCCCCACTTCTTGGGTCCCATCGTGTATGTTGTCTCGCCCCATGGGTCATCATGCTTCCCCAACCTTGTGATCCGGGTACATGCGTGCCCTGCCATACGTTATCTGTGTAATGGCTGGAAGGCTGAATAGCCATATCATTTTTAGCTTGTCCTGCAAGGGACATTCTTGTCTTTGTTTCAAGATTAGAATTGGTGGCTCTCTCCCACTGGTTGTATCCTACCTGTAGTCCGGGAAGCAGTGCTATGTTTACTTTTCATGTGTGTTTGTATGTTTCACCTGTCTAGCTGGGGGGGAGGGGCTTGATGCTACATGTTACACGTTTGTTGATTGGGCCCCTCACCCCCATTGGCACGGCCTGTGAACATATGTAATCCTTAACAGCTGTATCATATCCTAGCTATATATCTGTGTATATTTACAGACACATAATATATACATATATATATATATATATATATATATATATATATATATATATATATATATCTGTATATGTATATATATATATATATATATATATATATATATATATATATATATATATATATATATATATATGTATATATATATATATATATATATATATATATATATATATATATATATATATATATATATATATATATATACATATATAATGACATGTGGATGTATGGGTGGTTGCATATGTATATATCTATATGTGGGTATTTATATATGTCTGTCCATGTATGTATACATTTGTACTACAAATAGGGAGAATTATATCTCCATGTAGTTTTGGGTATACACACACACACATACCTCTACATATTTAGCTGCATATCCTGTCATGTTGTCTGTTATTGCTGGGTACTGTGTTTCGTGTGCAAACCGGCCATCCTTGTGTGCCACGTATGCTTTGCAATACCTACAACTAAATCTGTTAGTGTACACAGAGTCACACTTGAAATCTATTGTTAGTACCAGATAATCATTCGTCCCATGCAGGACAGCCTGAACATTGGGTATACAACTTTTGTCTACACCCAGAGTTACATAAGTAGCCATGGCTATGTGCATGAGCTACGGCATGTGCCAGACCTAGGATACTTGGGTCGAGACAACATAAGGGATGGATCCTGAGGGGGGGTGGAGGGGGGCTATATATGATGGTGTGGTAGCTACGGGCTGGTAACCATGGTAGGGATGGTGGCTGCATGTGTGCAGCGGTTGGGAGGAAGCGGAACTGTGAATAATGAATGTCTGGGTCAGGTATGGCCTTAGATGGATGTGCCTGTACTGCTCGGCCCGCTTAGTGGGTGGGGGAGAGGGGGATGTGAGGTCAACATGTGAAACATTACAGAGGGCTAATTTAAATCCCTATTTCAATGACACACATACAATGCAATGAGCTTGGTAGTGTATTGCAGGGTGGACATGTTTGGCTGGGTGGGGGGGTATGCCAATTCATACGTGATGTATATTGTTTGGGGCCTCTCAAGCCCATTAACAGTGCATGTCGACATATATGTGTCTGTTACTCTACCATTGCTATCTACAGATGTTTGGCCATATATACCTCTGTGGGTATATACATTTGCTGACATATTTCTAACTATGTCCGTATATACCTACTGAGACATATGTCTGCATACCTACATGTAAATTGCTGTGTATATGTGGACATATAGATGTTGACATATATATGTGTAGTTGTCCGCATGTGCATGTATATCTGTTCATATATTTGTATATATATGTATACATCTCTGGATATTTGTATATATGTATATATATGTGACTACACCTATAGATATGTTGTATCCATTTAGATAGTGATATATTTGCCCACACATGCCCATCTATCTGTAGGTATACATTCTCTGTACTGTTGCATGACTGGACTGGTGCTTTGTTCCTGACAACATATGATTTCTGTATATCTGGCATGGCTTAGTGGTAAATTGTTTTGTGTATGGTGGGCATGGTCCTGGGTTCCGACCTTGCAGATGCTGCTTGTTTTGTTGCTGGGCAGAAAACCGGCAATTGGATATGGTGTGCTTAAGGCACTTTCAAGCAGTTGTAAGCAGGTTTGCGCAGAGGTTAGCACTGCTGGCTTCTGGTCACAGTTGCTTACACCCAGTTATCTTCTTCTTTGTTTAATCTGTTTCGTCAGTGCTTAACCACATGGAAACACCATTGCATATGCTTACTAGTGCTTACATATGCTTACTACTGCTTATCTATGCTTATGCCTGCTTACTGCTGGCATATTCATTATCATACTAACTCTTCACATGTGCATTCCCTGCAGTACTCCTGTTCATAAAAATTATGTTATTTAGTGGGTTTTGCATTACAAATATTGCTTATACATGCTTTGCCGTGTAAAATAGACTGTGCTGCACTGGGACTTGAACTCGGACTGCCTGCTCGTTAGGCGAACGCTCTTCCCACTACACTATTGCTGACATGCTTCATTTGCATATGTCATCCTTGTTATCCTCTTCAGCCTTTTAGGCTGCTTTCACCATGGCTGAGCAATAGGCACACCCGCGCACCGCACCTACAGTTAGCTGTACTTGGAGCTTTAGACAACAATACGAGGGTTTCTTCTTTTCATCTTTATGTCTTGTTGCTGTTGTATGCATGGGGGACTGTTGGTGGGAATATACGGACACCTATGAGTGGCCTCGCTCATTTATTTCCACTTTCTGCTGTTCTACTTTGCAGAGGTGTGTTTATTCTGAGTGCTCTGCTCTTAGACACACCCCCTGCACTCATACATGCTCTGTGTATGCCTAGGAGGTTGGGCAGCACACCTTCATTAATATGAATGGCATGCTGCCGTCCTGCTCCTAAGCGTCTGCTTCCATGCAGGACTACACTAGTCCTGCACGGAAGATTAGTGAATCTGAGGGTACCTCATATACTCAAACTACTTCCCACCTATTTTTCATTTATCTCCCTCTCTGGGGATGTTCACCCTAACCCAGATCCTTCCCATACCTCAGTGAACTCATCCTAAAGCAAAAATCTGAAATGTATTACCCTCAATATGTGTAGCATTTTTAGTAAAGTCTGACTTTTATGCCTGGGTAGCACTACATACTCCAGATTTCTTAGCTGCCACATAAACCTGGCTAAAACCTAATATAAAAGATATTGAAGTACTTCTCCAGAATATAATTTAATCAGAATTGACAGACTACACAAAAAAGTTGGATGGAATTGCATTATTTTACAATAGTCACTTCACAGTTACAAACTGTTCTGGTCTGATCCCCAGATTTGATCACACTGAACTACTCATTACCATCCTAAAAATGAACAATTCAAAACGCCTGTGCATACCTGTCATATACATTCCACAAGCACAAAACATCCCCATACTTGAAAACATTGTATCTTGGATCACAACAAATATGTCTTATGAATCAATCATTCCTGGTGATGTTAACATAAATTGGCTAACTCTTACATCACTATGTCCCGCTACCTCTATAAACCTGTTCAATTTCTCATAACTTATGCTATCCCCTAAAAGGTATGATAAAAATAACAAACAAGGGTCCATATTGGAAGGGATCCTAATATCTGACCCAGGTATGTTTACACAGTTACCCTTCCCAACATACTAAGTGACCGCCTAGACTCCTACACCATCAGAATAGCTAAACATACTTCTATAAAACAGCTATACAACACAGTCTGTAACCTAACACAGTTTAATCTAGAGTCCTTTCTGCATATACTAAAATCTAATAACTGGACTACCCTAACAACTCTTCCTCTTGTTGAAGCTGTAAATTACTTTAATACCACATTCTCAAGCATTCTTAACAGCTTAGCTCCTAGTTAGACTAAAATAATTAATAAATCATGCCCCATGGCTATCATGTGCCACCAAACAACTAATGTCCCTAAGAAATAAAACAAGGAATGAATGGCTAAAAAATAAAACCCATGACAATTTACAGTATTACAGACAACTCTGAAATAAAGTCGAAAAGCTTACTATCAAGGATAAAAAGCAATTCTATTCTTACCAGCAATCTAATAACTCTCACAACCTCCCAAAATTCTGGGCATCAATCAGTTCACTTCTTAAACAGGCACAAAACAAAATCCTAGCCCTCACCCAGATAAATCTCCTCATGAAATTTCCACCCTCTTTAAATCTTACTTCAATGACAGTATTTCTAACCTAGTGTCAAGCAATACATACCCTTTGCATTCAGTAAACCAATACTCTGTTAACAGCACTTTACTGAATACAATTAGTTCCATTGTTACTCAACGTCCTACTTCTACTACTCATACCTTTATACTTCATTCAGTCTCTACTAACCTTATAAAAAACGTCTACTAAAACTCAAACCAAGTTCTAATTCAGCAGGTAATCTTCCTGCTCAATAACTCAGGCTTGCTGCTGAGGCCATAGCCTACCCATTCAGTATTATTATTAACAGATCAATCACAGAATCATATATCACAGGCATCTGGAAGTTCTTCATTATCCCACTACGCAAAGGAGATAACTCCTCAGATCTATCTCCCCACTGCTATCTTATCACCTTTGTCTAAAATACTTGAAAAATGTATCCATACACAACTCACTAATTATCATCTCCACATCAAATGGCTGTCCCCAACCCAGCATGGTTTCAGACCAAATCACAGCACTTCAACCACTCTCTTATCCTTCATGGACACCATAAATAATGACAGAAATTCCATTCAACTTGTATTTGCATTGCTTTTACATCTCTCTAAAGCATTTGATATGGCTTCTCACACTAAGTTCTTATACTAACTTTTTTCTGTTGGTCTCACATCCCCTTCCCTGACATGGTTAAAAAATGATCTGTCTAATAGACATCAGTCAGTAAGGTGGCATGGGTCCCTTTCTCCCTTCCACACAAACATCACTGGAGCACCCCAAGACTCTATCCTTGGGCCCCTTCTGTTCAATATCTTCATAAATAACCTTCATTCATCCTTCTGTCAAGCCACTTTAATTCAATATTCTGATGACTCACCTATTATCTTCTCATCAAATAACCTAGCTGACCTGCAACAAATTATGCAAGAAGCTTTTTCATCCACTGAAGTCTGTTTAAATAACTTTCAACTGCTGCTTAACCCCAATAAAACAAAGCTCCATTTTTACCTAATAGGACAAATAAGAAATAAATCACCTTCCCTCTTGTATGGTGCTAATATCTTTACTAATCTCCAGATATCCCTATTATCAAAACTTGAAGCCTACTATAACAAGATAGCAAAGTTTGCCACAAACCTTCTTACTGTACTCACTAGTGCACCTCACTTCAATCACTACAATGGCTAGAGCTACCTTAATGTCTTACATTCTTACAACTATTAACTGCCCACAAGATTATCTATAAGCCCATCGATTGCCCTGATCTAACTTCTGTTCTACCTAGCTACTTTCCTACTAGATCTCTAAGATCCAAAGACAAACAAGTTTTATCAGTACACAACCCCGACAAAAATACTAAAAAACGCTTATACTCTTATTCCATTGAAAAAGCATGGAACAATCTTTCCACAAATGCTAGAGCAAATGCCAACTTACTCACATTTAAATATGACTTGAAAGAATTCTTAACCAAAGCATTGATATGTTCCTGCTCAAATCCCACTTAATACTATATCCCTTCTCTTTAACTACTTCTTCAACTACCTTTTGCTCTTCCACTACATTTTTTCTGATATTCACTTCTTTCTGCACAAATATGTTTCACACCATTATATTTTACATTCTATTCTCCCTATGATATCACTAAACTATAACTGTATTGTCTGACATTTCCTTTCCTTTTCTAAATAATGACCCAGATTATTATAATAATTATTTCCTGTAACCTTAGTAATCAAATGGCATTTCTTTTTTTCCTTTGCCTCTCATAATAAATTCAACTAGTTGACATGTATATTCTTTATTATACTTTTGTATATGACTTCTGTACTAATTATTTACTTCGGAGCTTTTCTCCCCGGGCATCTGCTGAAAATAGATTCCCTGGACCCCAACTGGAATTTCCCAATAAACAAATGTCAAGTAAATAAATAAATAAAACAACTCTGTTCCATTTGGTTTGCCATAGTAACAGTGATCCACAATAATTTCCAGTAACAGTTCAACACCAAGCTGTATTCAGGAACATGATAGGAGCTACCACTCGGTACAATGATTACTATTAAGCTATAAGAACCTGGAGGTCAGCATATATCTAAATTTAAATTTTAGAGCCCGCTTTTAAGTACAAATATGGAAATAAAGGTAAAACTTATCTAGGCTTATAAGGGCCCTAGGGGCATTAGCCTAGTAACTTCCTGTGATCCTATGATCCTATATGGAACAGGAGATATGGTCATCGGGCAACATGTTGTTGCATATGCATCACTTCAACTGGCATAAATAATTCTGCACAAGCACAGAAAACATTCCATTCTGATCTTGACCATTTTACCAGTTAATCTGTAAAATTACAACATTAAAGAGAGGCATCAATTATGGACAAGGATCCACACAATAATTTCATGTGACCAGTGGATACATCAGTTGTATTATTTCTCTGCTTTTCTTTTGGACAAGTAAGACTCAACACAATAGTCTAGTTTGGTAACAAGGTGGAAAGGAACAAACCACTGCTATTAGGCCACTGATCTTAAGAGGTGGTCAATAAAATCTCTATCCCCCTCTAGCCTTTCTGAAGACTGTGAAACCCACATATCAACCGAACAGATATGAACTTCCAGACGTTCTCAACAGCGCCCTAATGAATTACCAACACTTGAAATGCTGCTTGTCAACAAACTGAAAACCAAAAACAAAAGTACAGGAGACAAACTAATCTCAAACCTCACTCTTCTCCTTAAAGTCCTTTTTTTTTTGCATGCCCAAGACTCCCCTCCCCAATATCCTCTGAATTTATATATACCAACTACAACATTGACATACTTTGGAGAAAAGGGAATATCTTCCAAAAAAGGCAGTCTCAGACTTTTTATATGTAAGTCCATTTTTGTCAATTCAGTCTCCATGTTTTGGGACTCACTTTAATGGATCCAGACATTTCAAATGATTATCATTCTTCAGCACTGTATCACCTCCCACAAACCTTTTTGAATCAATATAAGTCAACTACTGTTATAATTAAGGACCTAAAGTGCAATATGTATTTTTATCTTAAAGAGATAAAGACCTGTTATTATTAAGTAGCAGTAGTAGTAGTGGTGGTAGTAGACATTGTAGGAGTAGCAGCAGTAGTGGTAGTGGTAGTAGTACTAGTAGAAGTAGCAGCAGCAGCAACAGCTTTAGTAGCATTTAAAGCAGTAGTAGTAACAGTAGTAGCAGTTGCAATAGTGATAGCTGCAGTAGTAGTAGTAGCAGTAGAAATAGTATTAAATGTTATCATCTAAGTTTTGTACAACTAAAGAGAAAAAACAATGAATGCTTAAAGGAGTAAGAAGAACTCTGCAGGAAGATGCAACAAAGGAAAATGAAATGTCAAACAATAAGCAGATATAAGAAAGTAGCTTCCCAACAGATTTTTGTGAAAACTGTACAAAAGAGATTTAACTTTAGGAATCTCCTAATGTAACCTTCAGAAGGTAGTTCCTAACAAATGACCAGAGGAAGACAAGCAAATGATATCTTAACAGATGTATCCAAACAAGCCTTTGGAGCAAGAAGAATCCCCCATATGAAGATCTAAGTGACCTAAAAGGGGGATAACAGATCTTTCAGATAAGGTGGAGTGATCTGCACAGCCTGAAAGTTAAGAAGCATTATCTTAAAAGCTGATCTGACAATGGCTAGTTATCAGAGCAGATCTTACAGATCCTCAGTAATGAGAATTTCCAGTCAAAAGCCTCACAGTGAGTTTTTACACTCTCATGTCACCATAAATCATAGGATAATAGGATCATAGGATCATAGGAAGTTACTAGTCTACTGGCCCTGAGGCTCTTGTAAGCCTAGCCAACAGTTTAGCCCATGTTTAGACAAATCAGCACCTGAGGCCCCTGTCCAGCAGGGACATGGGTGTAATCCCAGGCATGTATTTTCTATTTCCCATCCAGTTATCCAGGTTGCGCTTACAAAGGGGTAAAGAGGTACTCCGATGACATGGAGAAGGAGTCTATTCCACAGATGGGGGAGTCTCTGGGACACAAATCTGTCCCTCCAACAAGTACTACTGATGTCAAAGACAAGGTTGAGGCCAAGCTGGGTACAGCTTGACTTGCGGATATGCAGCAGTCCCATCAAGGCGGGGTCTGATATTGCCTTGTATGCGAGACAGAGTTCACCTCTGAGGAGTCTGTATGAAACTGAGTAGAGGGATAGAGCTTTTATCTTATCAGTGTATGGTAGATATTTGAGGCCCTGGATTCTCCTGGTGAGGAACCTCTATGGTCTCTCCAGCTGCTGCATGTGCTTTGTGAGGTACATGCCAAATGGGGTATTGTACTCAATAATGGGCCTTATAAGGGAAGAATACAGGGATGTTATGACCCCCTTGTCCCCTGAATGAGATACCCTTACTTATGAGGTGGGCCATGTAGAAAGCTTTCCATGCAATGGAAACAACATGGTGATCAAAAGTCAGGTTGCTATCATTCTGGGTGCCCAAGTCCCTCATGACTGATTGCATGCTTAGGACGTTGTTATTAATGTGATAATTTGTGGTGACATCAATCTCTCCAAAGGGGATGATGATCCATTTTTTGTATTCACTTGAGGCCATGTTTTTGGCACCAGTCATTTGTCTGGGTAAGACCCTCTTGTAGGATGTCCATGTCACCAGGGGAATTGATGACAGTGCTCAGCTTGCAGTCATCTGAAAATCTGGTCAGCCATAGCCCACTGGTTTTGATCTGCACCTCAGAAAAGAATATCCCAAATAGAAGCCCCAAGACCAAACCCTGGGGTATGCCACTCAATACAGTTCTACTGCTTGAGGTGGCTTCCTCTGTTTTGACTAGATGGGATCTATCAGTGAGCCAGTTAGCTACCCATCTGGTTACACAGAGATTGATGCCTAGTTGAGAGAGTTTATCTGTTATGCCCAAGTGGGGAATAGTGTCAAAGGCTTTGGCCAGGTCAAGGTAAGCGGTGTGCACTGCCTTCCCCTCATCCAAGGCTTTGGTGACTGTCTCAAAAAAGTCGACCAAATTTAACAGACATGACCTTGCCTTGACGAAGCCAAACTGTGTGAGATTGAGTGTTTGGAGGTTGCCAATGTCCTTGTTAATGAGGTCCATGATAATCTGTTCCATGGCCTTGCAGATCAGGCTAGTTAGGCTGATGGGCTTATAATTTCCCAGATTGGTGGATGATCCACCTTTGTGTAAAGGGGTGACAGTGGCTGTTCTCCACTCAGCTGGGACAAAGCCGATACTCAGGCTTTGGTCAAATAGGGCGGCTAATGGTGCTGCAAGTTCCTGCCTGAGTTCATGTAGGATGCAGACTGGGATGTTATTGGGTCCCATGAAGGCTGTATTTTTTGCCTTTGAGAGAGCAGTGAGAAAATAGGCAGTAGCCACCACGCTGAACAGCTACAAAACTTTTATTTAAAACAAAAACACAGAAATGTGCAATTTGGGGAGTAAGCCCTTCTTCAGATAACAAGCGCAAATAAAACTGCAGTTTTTATAGCTCTTTGACTACTAATCAGTACTGCACCCTCCTCTTTTTCAGTACAGGTTTTAAAGGTATAGCCCCATTTAAACCTGGGGTTTTATATGCTGATAACTCAAGTGATCCATTTTGTCTCATTTACTTCTGTTTCATTAACCAAATCACATCCCCTTCTGTTCTTGTTCATGCATTATATAACCATAAATTTAAACTTATGTTTCTCATACTTAGAAGTATGCTGGAAAAGTGCATTATGTTCATGTCTTAACCTAATTGATGACAAATGGTTCAAAATTCTGTTTTTAACATGCAGTTAGTTTTTCCTACATAGAATGAGTTGCAGTCCTGACAGACAGACAGATAAACAACATTCTTTGTTTTACAATCTGCATACAAATCAAAACAATACTGCTTTCCTGATGTAGGATGTCTTTATGATCCTGCTTCCTCAATGTACTCACATGCTTTACAGCTTCTCCATTTTTGTGTACCTGTACATTGTGTAGAAATATTCCTGTTCCTAATTTTTTCTGTTTTCCCTTCATGACATAATAACTCTTTTAGATTTTTATTCCTTCTAAAGCCAAATAGTGGTCTATCCCCCACCACCTTACTTATGCTTTCATCTGTTAACAGAACATTTCAGTTCTGTTTTATTATGTCACATATTCCACCTATGTTGTTACTATATGTTAACATCAATCTCGTATTATTCATCTGTGGTGGTCTAGGCTGACTAGATATTCCATCCTGTTGTCTGTGGGAAAACCAAGGTCTAGAGCTATTGTTCCTGTGCTGTTTACTCATTTTAATGACATCTTTAACTTTATTCTCACTATATCCCCTTTGACAAAGGTTGCTCTCTAACTTAGCTATCTCTTGTTCAAAATGTGTATCTTTTGTACATATACATGAAATCCTATCAACCTGCCCTCTTATTATAGTGTTAAAGGTGTATCTAGGATGCATGCTGTCATAAGATAGCATGCTAGTCTTCCAACATTTCTTCCTGAATAGGGTTGTATCCAAAACCCCATTCTCATCCTTCAGCAATTTTACAATCTGGAAGTCCAAATTTCACTGGAATACTGCATAGTAAACCTAAGGAATACCTATAGATTCAAAATATTCTACGAATCCTTGCAGATCAACAACATCCCCTCCCCATTGCAAAAAAACTTCATCTACAAAACACATGTAGAAAAGTAACTTATCCTTCCATAGGTATTGTCCTTCATATATAACCTCCTTCTCCCACTAAGCCAACACTAAGTTTGCATATGTATTGGCACAGGGGGTGCCCATAGACACTCCCTGCTTTTGATGATAATATGCATCTTGGCACATAAACACGTTGTTCTCTAATACTATTTTAAGCAGCTCACTTATCAACTTTATATGGTTATCCTCATAATTAGCTATGTGTAATATATATGTTCTATGGCTTGTATGCCATAGGTATTGCTAATGACAGTAAACAAAATTTTTACATCCAATGTGACTATGATATAGTTCTGTCATTCATTCCATACAATGCAATCATGCAACGATGTTAAGAAATGTCCTGTGTCCCTTAATATATTGTGGAAATTGTCCAACACTCTTTTCAGTGTGCATTCAATCCATATAGAAACATTCCGTGTAACCCAAACCCTGCCTGAGACAATACGCTTCAGTGGGGGATCAGTCAGGTCTTTCTGCACCTTGGGCAAAGCCTTAAATACAGGCACCATTGGATGTTCTCTCCATAAAAATGTATATAATTCCTCTGTCATTAGCTCCAGTTGTTTTAGTTCTGTAAATCTTTGCTTCACCTTATTAATTATGTGATTGACCATTACTGTGGATATACATATAAAAGTATGTTCATCCTGTAGCAGTAGTAAAACCTTACTCTGATAGACCTTATTCATTACTACTACAGCTCCCCCCTTGTCCACTAGTTTTATTACACTGTTTGTATTGTTTATCAGTGAGTTAAGTGATTGCCTCTGTATAGTGGACAAATTAAAAAACTTCCTACTGCATTTGTCCTCCAGATAATGCTTTATGTCTAATTCACACACTCTCAAAAAAGTATTAACAGTGGAGTTAGTGGGTGGGGTAAAAGTGCTAGGCTGCCTCAGTTCCTTATTTTGTGGCAGGTTTGAATCACCATACAAATTCCTAAGTGACACATTTCTACCAAATAACATCAAATGTAAAATGACCTGACAATACACAGCTCCTACACTTGGTACACATGTTAAGTCTTTGTTAAGAACATATTGCTCATCTGCAGACAGTATATAATCAGATATATTATAAACAACACAGTTAGTATCACTAGTCAAGTCGATGTTTGCCACTTCTTCGCCTTTCTCTGTTTCATGTAGCCCTGTCTCCACTCACCTTTCTTTTTGACTGGTTCAGGCAATATCAGAAAAGAATTGTTGGAATTCTTTCCCATCTCGAAAACTTTTGGCCATGCTCCTAATCGTGTCAACTCATTACCCATGTTGGAAGTCGAGGATTGCCCTCCCATGGTATCAGCAGCTAACTCCGGTTGATGTTGACTCATCAACTGGGAGGTTGCTGTATTGGATCCCTCCCTATGTGCAGGGTCATCCATCTGCCTTCATACCATGTCAGCTGATGCTCTAGGTGGGTGCTGAGTGGTGGGTGGTCTGGTCTGTGTAGTGTTCGACTCCTCCCTAGTAACCATAGAAATGTTGCGACTCTGTATACAAGGGTAGGCAAACTTACCATTGTTGGTGGGTGTTTTCATTGATTTATTCACTGAGGGAATAGATGGTTCTACCCGAACTGGGCTTTCTCTAGGCCATATAAAAATATTACCTTGTTGAAAGTCATGGTAATCCCTCATTAATTTTTTGGTTTTGCTTTGTTGCAATTTCATGTCTAAGGTGGATACCAAACAATACATTTCTTCTAGTTTGTTAATATAATAGTCATCAACATATTCCACCTCTAAATTTCTTTGTAAAGTCTCAATTTCTTTCACTAAGGTGTTCTTGTGGAGCATGAAAGTCTAGCAATAAATGCATATATAAAAAGCTAGTCTCTAAATTTATGCGTTGCCATTTGGCTAAAAGCTCTGGATAGTAGTCACCTTGTGTGGGCATACACAGCACACAGAGACCCTGGGAACAATGCAAAACTGTAAGCAAGCCTCCAAATGATGACTCTGTCACTGTAGATGCTTTAATTTCATTAATTTATTGTGCAAAGTATTTAGTAAGTCTGTAAAAGCCATTCTTTCTTTCTGGCCAGGATCACTCACCACATGTTCACCACATAATATATGTAAAACCAAATCGAGTAAGGGATTATGTATGGTCATGGGTACTGGAACCATAGAGCCAGGGTGAGGGGGAGCCCCCCACTTTTAAATCTGCAAGACCTGTCAGGAAAAACTAATGAAGTGGAATTCACCCTAATATGGATTCGCGCGGGGAAGTTTAACTAAACTAGCTGTTTTTGTTCTCTTATTGCTCTGTGTTACAGGAGTTATGCTGCTGCTGTTCTGTTGGTGCTGCCAGAGCCATGCCGGTAAGGAGAGTTTTGTTCTTTTATTTGCAGGACTTATTCTGCTCCAGCGTGTGTGTGTGTGTGTGTGTGTGTGTGTGTGTGTGTGTGTGTGTGTGTGTGTGTGTGTGTGTGTGTGTGTGTGTGTGTGTGTGTGTAAAATGCCGCAGTTAGGTATACCTGGTGGTTAGTGTTACTCAAGCTCAAACAAGAGCCTGAATTCTCTACCCATGCCACCATTTGTGATTTAGGGAGTTAAGTCCATAGCTCTCCACTGTCCTGATTTTCACAGAATATTTGGCTCATACTTTTGGTCTGTTCCTCTTAAAATTTATGTTTTTCTGGCAAATCATTGAGAACTTAATTCACTAAATAATGATAGCTCTTTAAGTTTCAGTCTTCCTATCTTTCAGGAAACACATGGTAACACAAAACACTTTATTTTAAAAACTTTCTAAGATTATACAAGCAATATTTAAAACATGTCCCTGGCTTTGTGCCTTTGATCCCCCCCATATAAATTTTAGCTTTTTCTAGATTTTTTATGCTGTGAAGTTGAGATATTTAGTTGATCGTCAAGTGGATTTTACAAGGAGCTGAGAGCTTCAGGGGAAGATAAGCTTAATGCTACTTATGTTAATTTGTTTGCATTGTTAGTAGCACAATAGGTAGTATACTTGCTTTTGATGTGGAAGGCTGTGGGTACTACTCCCACAGTATGCAGATGGATCTCTGATACTGTACTGTGTTGTACTTTAATGGGAGTGGATGCTGCAGTCCTATGAATGTCCTCCTTTGGATGAGTTACTTATTTACTATGAACCCATTATCAGTTTGCCATCCATTCCCCATTGTAAAATTACTAGCTTATCATTTTTTAATGTAACATAGGCAATTTATTCTTCAAGGGCAACAGGCACTTTATTTTTAGATGAAACAATGAAATATTAAGTTGTTTGCAAGCAGCAACCTCTTCATTAGTTAGACAGGGGTCCAGGAAAATAAATACTGTGAGAAGAAATAGCCAGGGAATTGTTATGGCTAGACTTGTATAGGCCCTAGGGCTGATAACCTAGTACCAACCTATGAAAATATGAACCTATACAGATCCCTTTAATGTGGAATTATTTAGATGACTTACTTCTGCAGAGATTTTGCATATTTACTTGATATTGGTGGATTGTAATGACAGAAGTTTGGGTGGCCTTTTATGGTTGAAATTTTCTGAAATGAGTAGTTTTGTCATTATTAGTTCATACATTTTGTTTCATTGCTCACTAGAAGACTGTTCCAAACTACAAATTTAAAACACATTCTAATAAGTGGTGCTGTATTATACAATTAATATAATTTAATACAATCAGGTTAATACAATCAGGAAGGTGAATCAAAGAACGTACACATGTATACTTGCTCACAGGATGCAGGAGATCAAAATAGGGGAAGAGACCAGTCACCAATGGTGTCCCCCAGGGTTCAGTGCTGAGACTTTTTCTGTTTGGCATATTGTCAAATAAATTGTTAAAATCAGACTGTAAAAATCATTAGGCTTTTCAAAATGACAGTCAATAACACAGGATGCTCAGGTTCAAACAATATTGCTTTACTAATGTACATTAGGAGGCAAAAAACTATACAAAAACAAGTATAGAGTTTTGACTGACTCTATACAGGAAATACCCTCAATTATATACCATTTGCAATCAGCTTTTGCCCACCTTACTGACGTGGTCAGTCACAGGGCATTTACATCACTATAGTCCATAATACTTCATTCATAAGAAGATGCTTAGGTAATGTTTTAAAAACTTTCCCATGAGAATAACACAGCCTTGCGCACCTGGTCCATTACAATGTCTTCCTGTAGATGTTACTTTTTTCAAGGTTCTTAGATTAGTTCGGAAACAATGGTCGGTTCTTTTCTTAATACGTTCCTTTGTCTCTCTGGTTAGCAGCTGCACTATCTCTGATAGTGTTCACAAGGCCATCCTTCTCGGTGGAAGGAAGAAAGATATACATGCATGCATATTTATTTCTCTCTGACCCAGCAGATTATAGTTACTGAAAGACATAAGCTTGCTGAGCTGGCTACTGCCAGGGTCAGAGGTTAACCACACTGCAGCTAAGTTTCAAACAGTTACATGCAAAATCATTTCTACTGCCATATTGTTAAATAGAATCAAATGCATTACATATTATACTGTTTCTAAACTCTGCACTACATATATGTTTAAGTACATATTCTTCTAACAGTTTATATATGTCTAAGTACATATTTTTCTAGCATTCTGTATATGTTTAAGTACATATTCTTCTAACAGTTTATATATGTCTAAGTACATATTTTTCTAACATTCTGCCTTCTTTTAATGCTTTTTATTCTATTCAGAAACATAAACAATATTATTTCATTCCCTAGTCTCTTCCTCTCCGGAACTTTCAACCAGGCAAGTCATTTGTTTTATATTTCAGAAAGAATTTCATTTGGTATCAACAGGTTCAACTCCAGGTCTTGATACATAGTCTCAGTTACAGATACATCAACAAAATCTCTAACTAATCTTTTCACACAAGGTATCCCAACAAACACATGCTCCCAATATGAGCAAAACTACACAAATAGCTATCAAAATATTCATTAGGATTGAACCCCACCCCAAAAAGATTCTGGAAAAAGTTCATCAGTGGGTTTGGGCCTGGTTCCGCCATTGCTGATACTTGCTGAATTACCTCTAGGTGGTCATTGATTTCATGCTCATTGTCTGGGATATGCACAGCATTCTTCTTTGATAAGCTACCACCTCTCGCTGCTAGGGTGAAGTCAAGAGCCATTCGGTTCTGTAATACAACAGTTCTCATTGCATTCAGTTCATCAGTCACAAGTTCGAGAGCAGAAAAAGTCGCATTACTCATTACTTTGAGAAGTTTCGACAATTTTCTCAATTCCCAGATCGATTTGACTGGTCCATAGGCTGGGATTATTCCAGCCCAGGATATAACACTGTCACTCAAGTCCATATGAGTCAATTTCTCTTTATCCTTTACGGATGAATGATCTTTCCAATCAGCTTCGATTTTACCCACTGGATTAGCAGGTTTCTTGACTGAGTTCCCAGTTTTTGGAGCTATATCTTTCACATTCCGTATCTTACCCAGAGGCATTTCTGTAGTATGTCTTATTGCTGGAACCAGATAACCCAAAAAACAACTGCCGGACCAATTCTCAGGTAACCACTTATATGCTTTTTTCCCACAAACAAAATAACAATTTTCTACTTTAGTACTGATGCGGGTTAACTCTGAATGAAACATTTTCCTGTCTATAACAGACAATTGTTTATACAATTCAGGATTTTTCTGTACATCTTTCAATGTTGTTTTCATTAAGCTCAAATACGAATCATAATTCGTGCTACAACTAATACTCTGATCTTTTGCTTTTATATAGCATTTATAAGACACAGTTATGTTGCAATTACTCCAACCAACTTGGGCGTATCATTTTGTAAAACAAACAATTCCTTTTGTGTAACAGGTAAATACAGTGCCACTTTGTCCTGTGATCTCACAGAACCTGTATCAAAAAGTAAATTCTCCCAAGTCTCATTTATCCCCAAAGGGACAGCGGACATCAAAGTCCTCCATATGCTGTAGGTATGGCTGTACAAACCCAACAATTTGAAATGTTCATAGTCTCTACATACACACGTTTCATAGCTAGCGTTAAAGTTTGGATGCCAATCTGTGGCCAGTCCATCACGTTTCATTACTTTCATCTGTGTAGTTATTTGCAGGAAAACCCCAACAAAGAAAAGTCACTACCAACATGGTTAATAAGTGTATGATCAGTAGGACAGTAAACCAATGTCTTTGGGGTTGCTTTGTACTTTTATACACTCTGCCCTTGGCCATTCTGTTTTTGTGATATATCAGCTACAAAACTTTTGTCTAACTGGAAATTCTTTACCGGCTTGCAGTGAGTCAGGTGAACCCAGGACGACCTCTCCGCAACCTTTACTGCAGTAGGCATTGCTAACAGTACTTGGTACGGACCTTCCCACTTGGGACTCGTCCAGTTTTTCTTTTTGATGACTTTTACCCACCCCCAGGACCCGGGGGCTAGCCCTGCTTCGGTTTTGTCTGTTCTTTATCTGCAAAAGAGTTTAACTGAAAAACAGTCTTATTGGTTAACAATCTTTTCATGCAACTGGCTAATGAGCCATCGACCTCCAGCTCTGCAGGCATAAGAGCTTTCCACTGTGGCACATAATATGCCCTTCCAAATACTACTTCAAAGGGAGTCAAGCCCTTTACATTTGGAACTGTTCTCATGCTCAGCAATGCTAGAGGTAAACAGCAAATACAAATTCTTCTGAGTCTCACTCATCAACTTCCTTAACTTGTTTTTCAAAATCCCATTGTACCTCTCCACCAGTCCTGCTGACTGTGGGTGGTAAGCACAGTGATTCCTCAAGGAAATCCCAAAAAACCTCCCAAGTTGCTGAATTGTCTAATTGACAAAATGTGTCCCATTGTCACTATAGATCCTTTCCGGTATGCCAAATCTAGGAATTATTTCCTTTACTAGGGCCTTTGCCACTGTTGCTGCATCCAGTTCCTGGTTGGAAAAGCTTCTACCCATTTTGAAAACATATCTATGATCACTAAACAGTATTTCTTTCCTTCACATTTATTCAACTCTATGAAGTCCATACAAATAGTATGGAACGGATATGGTGGTGTAGGAAACTCCCTTGCTTCAGTTTGAATGCTCCCTGTGCATGATGTTTACTGCAAATATGACATGCTGCACAAAATTTTTGTGTGTAGTTTAAATCCGTATGTCTGGAATATTCTGTTAACTAACTGTACCATCCCCTGTTGAGACATGGCTCTGCCCATGGCTCAACAATGCCATATCTAAATAAATTAGATGGTAATATCGGCTTTCTGTCTTTGGAGATGTACAATCCATCTTCAAGGATTGCTCCTCTTACCCACTTCTGTTTTCTGTTTTGAGTTAATGTTTGCATTGTTTTTAACATTTCTAAATCTAAAATCTCAGAGGTTGTAATTCCTCATTCAAAGTAAAGTTTCTGAGTGTGAGGCTGCTTGTTTTGCAGCTGCATCAGCTGCATTACCTTTGAAATCTTATCTTGTTGCTTTGTATGAGCTGCACATTTACAAATAGCTACTTTAGTAGGTAACTGAATAGAGTCTAATAAATTCAAGATCAGTTAGCATGATTGATCGGTTTACCAGTGGATGTTATCATTCCCTATTCTTCCAAAAACATGCACTGTGGAGAAAGCATACTGACTATCAGTATATATGTTCACACATCTGTCCTTCGCTAGAGTGCAAGCTCGTGTTAAAGCTATCAATTCTGCTGCTTGAGCAGACAAGTTAGGCTGCAGGGGTTGGGCTTCTACAATCCCAACATCAGTAACCACTGCATAACCCACTAGATTTTTTCCTGTAGGACCCTTCCTACATGATCCATCCACATAAAATGTTACCTCTGCATCAGCTAAAGGTATATCAGTAAGATCCTGTCAAAGTTATTTGCTCCATTTCCTGTAGGCAACTGTGTGGTGTGCCATCCACAGGAGTCTTGATGGATTTAATGTCGTACAACGTTCAATCACCATGTGAGGTTGACTCAGCAGTATGGTCATACAAGAAAGATGTCTAGCGAGACAAAATGCAATTTTCTCTTGCAGTAAAATTATCGCAACTGCATGAGGCACCCTCAAGGTAAGAGGGTGAAATAATACCATTGAGGCCGAAGCCTGTACTGCCATGGCAGCTGCAGCAACTGCCTGTACACAATGTGCCACTGGGTCCAACTGTGATGAATAGTAAGCGCTTATTCCCATGCTGTTGCATCAGAACTGACGTCATATATCCCTGCTTACAATCTACAGTCTGAAAAAATCTCTTATGATAATTGAGCCCCAAAACTGATGATGAAGCTATCAATTGTTTTAGCCTGCAGCTGCTTCTGCCACTGGAGTCCAATGTAGTATATCTTGTGCTGCCATAGGTGTTTTAAATATTAAATCAGCCAATGGAGCCGACTCCACAACATAGTTTGGTATCCAACCGACAAAATTAGTCGTCCCAGGAAGGACATCATTTCCTTCTTGGTAGTTGGCTTGGGAGCTTGTAAAATTGCTACCTTTCTATCTTCATCTAATGTTCTACCCCCTTTGGATATCACATATCCCAGGTACTTGACCTGTGTTTTCCAAAGTTGCAATTTATGCTTGTTTACTTTATGTCCCTGTTCTGCTAAAACCTCAATAATGCTATCGTATCTTCCCTACACTGTTGCTGGGTAGGATGTCATCCACATAAAGTAGAACTTGACTGCCCTGGTGGAGTAAATCCCACCAGGTTGCTAATCTCCTGTGCGAATATTGTTGGACTTTCACAGTATCCCTGTGGTAGTCGATAGGTGTATCTGTTACCCTGAAATGTAAAAGCAAACCAATACTGACTATCCGGATGTATAGGTATTGAAAAGCATTGCTTATATCTATCACGGTAAAATACTTCTGTTCTGGCTTCAAATCATTCAATAAAGTGTGCGGGTCTGGCAATTGCATCATTTACAGCTTGTAAATCCTGTACCATCCGCCATTCCCGTTTGCTTTCTAACAGGAAATAGAGGGTATTACATGGTGAATCGAAGATTCTACCAGTACTCCTTTCTTAAGTAATGTTGCTATTATAGGCTTAATTCCTGCTCTGCATCTCTTCTCAAAGGGTATTGTTTCTTTTGTGGTCTAAATGCTGACTTTGGTGTGATAATTACTGGACCTGCTGTCCGAATAAGCCCTACATCTGATTTCCTGTTGACCAAAGAATGCTTGGTATATCACACAAAGCTTTTTCTTCCTCTTCCAGTAGGAACATCAATCAGCTGTCCTCACTTTGTTGTAAGTGTACAGCTGGGTGCGTTAACCAATTCAGTTTTTGCTTTTGTATTCCTTGTTCTGACAACTCTAAGTCAGTTTGCCTTTCCCATCTTGTCTTTTCACCTAGATCTACCCATCTGGCATTTTATGTTTGGTTAAACTGACATGCGGTAGCCAGTTGGACTTATACAGTCCGTGAATTCCTGGGGTAATGAACAACTCACCACACTATTACCCTCAGTATCCCAGTACAGGGTTCGTAATACTAACCTATTTGCAGGATTTCTGAACAATTTCTCCTCATATTCTTTATCAGGTCCTGGTGTACTACAGTAGTACAAAGTACAATGTAACAAGTGCTGTTGATCAATGTGAGGGTACCTTACTGATGGCTCGTTCATCAGTTCTTGTTACTGCCCTGGACCAGTCGTAACTAGGTCCTGGCTGTACCAATAGTAGGCTTCACCCTCCGATCGCATCACAAAAGTATCCATTTGTCTTTGTGCCTCCATACCTTTCATGGTAGGAACTACTGCTATGCCAAAAAGCTGCATAAGGTCTCTTCCCAGTAAATTCACTGGACATTTGGCAGAAAGTACTATCTTACTTCTCTGGGTCATACCTGAAATAGGGTCAGTTATTGCTATATCATGGGAAAGTGGTTCCCTGTATAGCTGTCCATTTGCTGCTTTCACTAATATATAATCAGGTGATTCAGAGTGTTCCGGTAACTTTGAAGGATGTATCAAAGTTGATGCCCCTGAATCACACAAAATTCACTTCCCTCCCCTCCACCAGAAGTGTAACTTCCGGTTTCGTGTCCGCCAAATAGAGCTCTAAGCTCAACAAGGCTAAATCTAAAACTTCACTTTCCTCATCATCTACTTGCACTTCCTCTATTCCAACTACTGTGTTAACATTTTCTCCTGCTCATTCTCTCCTGATGACTGTTGACGTTATGACTATCATATAGTCAATCCTCATCACTCCTATCCTTCCCTTCTGTAGTCGTTTTTATTAGATCTGCAATCCCTTGCTAAATGTCCTTTCTTCCGCACTTGAAGCATTCACTTTTTCTTTTCCTCTCCTCAAAACCTCTGAGTCTCTGTCAGGCTTATTGCTCTGGCGTTTTCCTCCCTTTTTACCTGACTGTACTACAAAGACTTCTGCTCCGTCTTCAGCTGTGAAGACCTGCGTCTTTTTTTTCTTACTGTTAAAGTGTCTTTCAGCATGCCTAGCATACTCCAGTAAGGCTTGTAGCCTACTCGTTCAATGATCTATCATATGCTTTGTAATAAAGCTACTGATAGGGCAATGCAACCTTTAAAATGCATTTTTCAATTGTTGTTCATATGAGCTATCATTTTTCTGATTTTCGAATAGGCATACCGCTATGGTTATTAAAACATTCTAATAATCTACCAAAGTACCCATCCACAGATTCATTGTCCTGTTGTATACACTGATTAATACAGGTCCAATCTGCTCTAGGTTTCCATTTTCAGTAAATAGGTCTGTAAGACCCTTCAACCTAGTGTCTAACTCTGCGTCACTATGTAGAAGGGCATTCCAGGTGCCACAAACCATGTGCCAGTCTGGGCCAATAATTTGTCTAATAACTTTCTCTACTTCTTCCCCATTTAAGTGGTAACTCAATCATACCTTGTAAATCTTGTATAAACTTTTCATGATTAATTTTCGGATGGGGAATCCCTCTGTAGCCTTCGGATATCTTCCGGTGTCCATGGTCTATATACTAAGAGGTTGGGTCCTGGCCTTCCTGTCCTGCCTGAGGGTTCGGGACTGCAATGGATGGACAGATTTCCGGACTCTCTTCTAGTGAGTCCCTCACTTGAGTGTCCCTAAGTGTTTTATGTGTTGATCTAGTCTCAATAGGTTCTCTTACAAATGGTTGTTTAAATGCCCTGTTGCCTCAGGATAGCGTCTGTCCTCCCTTCATATCCTGGGTAAAGTATCGTGGTGGCGAAGGGGAGGGGTCGCTACTATATTATTATCTTCTTTATCTAAGAATAATGCTTTCGCATTTTTAACCTTCTGTTCCTTGGTTTACTTCCTCAATCCACCTGTGTGCTTGAGGAATACCCAACTGTCGTTGTTTTTTAGCCTGACCCTCTCGTCAGATTTTAACTGTTTCAAAAGTTTCACTAACGAAATTTTGTCTAATTTACCATCAAATTCATATTTCTTAACCCATTTTGCAAAATATCTCACATTATCTGCTCTCTGCAATTGCATATATTTGCATCATCCGTCAAAGGCGGATCTCGCGATCTTTAGTGCACTGATTTCCCATGTCTTAAAAAGACTGTTCGTAACCCTTCTCTTGTACCACGTGGTATCTTTTCCTATATCCACAGTAGTGTCTAGAATGACTGTTTACTTTGCTTTGTTTTTCCTGATCTATGACTCAGCGTTACGGTACTTCACATTCAGCGTACAGTACTTCCATCGTCCTGCTATCACAAATCTCAATAACAGTACAGTGTAACCTGGTCCCTGATCTAAAACAAAGACAAAGAGGAAACTCTCCTTACCTGAGCCTCCCGTTTATGACTGCGTTTTCTTCTTGGGATCCAGTTTTCCGCTTTTCAGCCACAGATCAGAAAGTGGACAGCCTCTTTACACACAACAATTCAGTCGGACGTCTTTTCACTCAAGAAGAACCTTTTTTTTGGCAGCTTCTCCTGCATTTATTACCACCCATGCACTCTGACCTGCAGCTTACCAAGGGAATTCGGCTTAGAAGGACCAAAATGTCAAATAAATTGTTAAAATCAGACTGTAAAAATCATTAGGCTTTCAAAATGACAGTCAATAACACAGGATGCTCAGGTTCAAACAATATTGCTTTACTAATGTACATTAGGAGGCAAAAAACTATACAAAACAAGTATAGAGTTTTGACTGACTCTATACAGGAAATACCCTCAATTATATACCATTTGCAATCAGCTTTTGCCCACCTTACTGACGTGGTCAGTCACAGGGCATTACATCACTATAGTCCATAATACTTCATTCATAAGAAGATGCTTAGGTAATGTTTTAAAACTTTCCCATGAGAATAACACAGCCTTGAGGCACCTGGTCCATTACAATGTCTTCCTGTAGATGTTACTTTTCAAGGTTCTTAGATTAGTTCGGAAACAATGGTGGTTCTTTTCTTAATACGTTCCTTTGTCTCTCTGGTTAGCAGCTGCACATATCTCTGATAGTGTTCACAAAACCATCCTTCTCGGTGGAAGGAAGAAAGATATACATGCATGCATATTTATTTCTCTCTGACCCAGCAGATTATAGTTACTGAAAGGCATAAGCTTGCTGAGCTGGCTACTGCCAGGGTCAGAGGTTAACCACACTGCAGCTAAGTTTCAAACAGTTACATGCAAAATCATTTCTACTGCCATATTGTTAAATAGAATCAAATGCATTACATATTATACTGTTTCTAAACTCTGCACTACATATATGTTTAAGTACATATTCTTCTAACAGTTTATATATGTCTAAGTACATATTTTTCTAGCATTCTGTATATGTTTAAGTACATATTCTTCTTACAGTTTATATATGTCTAAGTACATATTTTTCTAACACATATACATCTCAAAAGTAAAAGGAAATACCAAAGGGCTATGGCCGACTACGTTTGAGATGACTCAAGCTAGGAGCAGTTACTGAATCCCCCAAATGACTTAACCATCATGCAGGAAGGTTTGTCCCAAACAATAACTGGTGCCAGAATCATGAATTGAAACTAAACTCAAAGAAATACATTATTGTATCCTTTGGGAAGTCATCTACTCTAGGGAACTGCCAAATTGACAATGCCCCCTGAGAACTGACCCAGTTGTTTGGCATTTGGAAATTTGTGTGTACGGTGACCTAACTTTTGACCAACATGTGCCCAGAGTCATAAGAAAGTCTTTCAATATTGCACAGCTTATAAACAAATTGATTGGGACTAGATCTAGAGATGTCATTGTTCCCCTTTACAAAGTCCTCATTAGGTCAATTATTTTGTATAATGCCCACTGTGGCACGTCTCTGTCCAGAACCATGCAACAATTGGAATACCCATAGAGATACCTTACTAAAAGGATACAAGTCCTAAACAGTAGGTCTTGCATGGACCACCTCAGAGATTTAATACTATACTCAGTATCCTGCAGTGTGCTTAGAGGTGACATGTCTAGCATACAAGGCATCCTCTGACCTAATACAGATGGACCTACTGAACATCAGCAAGTCAAATGACATCAGAAATACTCAGTTCAGGTATCTGAACTGAATGTTGTGGAGAGATGGATATATATCCTGAACAGACTATCCATTCAAGTAAAATAAAACTCATCCCTGTCCATATTTAAATGCAACTTGTATCTAAGGATGGGTGATAGAAAATTTACTCCAGGGTTACCCCTCGTGCCACTAGTGGAAAGAGGCAGTTCCAAAATGCTGCATCTCTTACATGGGTCCCCTCAAATTATCTACAGTGTGATCAGATTTATTCTCACTAGGGCTAATATACAATTTTCAGCCACGAGATAGGTAAGACCAATCAGGAAATATTAATTCAAGCACCAAACTGGAAATTGGCTAAGCTTAAAATGTCCTCCAAGTGAACCTATGTTGTGGTAATAAATAGTTTTAAAAAATTGCCCTTTTTAGATCACTAAGTGCCCCTGTCACCCCCCCCCCCCCATCTACATCCAACGAAGTGTCTTCGGGAGATGGAAACGCTTATGAGAGTTTTGTGATTTTATAATAAAATTATTATTATTATTTTCCAAGCTTGAGTTTGGTCCTTGGACATATATTTTATTTGTTTTTGGTTAAACATGGGCTAAACACTTGGCTAGGCTTATAAGGGCTTCAGGGCCAATAGCCTAGTAACCTCCTATGATCTTATGACCTTATGTTCATAGAATTTCTCAAGTTTCTTTCTAATTAAGAGGAGTTTTTGATCCTCACTATGTGAGTGTGAATATGCACGTACCATTAACCAGGTGACAGACATTGACAGATCCAGGATTGTCTTAGGTGTTGTTTGAGCTGTGACTTAAAAGACTGGGGTTCTTTAATTTACAACATGTTTAGTAATATAGCTATGAAGGATTACATAGAGTGTTTCTACATTACAGCTGTAGCTGCATTTTTTTTCTCTTAATCCTGGAAGGGCTAAACTATTAACATGCTATGTGGCATGGTTAATATATTACCTAGACAGGAATCTTGAATGGATTTATTTTCCAGTTATTTTTGTATTGTTATCAGTGCTATGCTTAGTTTACTATATAACTTGGCTATATAATGTTATTTTTTATTTTCCTTTTTTGTAATTTTCATTTGTAACTAAGTTGTGGTTGGACATGGATACTAATGGTCTACTCCACCTACCATGTTAACACAATACATAAACTGATGTGGAAATATAAATCAGTTACTTAATTGCATTGTCAGGTAAGCTGTCAGTTATTGAAACAAACTGAAGGGTATCTGTAGAGTTCTGTTATCCATAACAGAATGGAAGGAAGCCATGTATGCGCTAACTGATGCATCCTTGAAAGTTCTCATATGTAATACACAAGTAATTAGAGGCCACATGATGTGATGTTAGTGTTGGTTGAGGTCCTCACATTATGGCAAAGAGTAAATGGAAAGTTTTAGTCTTTGATTTTGCCATTATCCTTAAGTCCAGTCTGAGCTTTATTAAAAATAAAAAAATGTTAAAAGCTTTAACTCACTTTTTGGTTTGTTCATTAAAAAAATTCAGTTTTTTTGACAAATCACGGGGATGAGCTAAGGATTACAGTTACTAAATAATGACATGCATTTGAGTTTAGGACATCATATCCTTCAAAAAATGCATTCTATCCCAAATCATGTTATTCTAGCAACTTTTTAAATGTGTCCCTAGTTTTGGGCCTTTGTCTCCAACATTATAACATGTTTTGTCCAGATTATTTGTGTTAAGAGAATGAGAGGCATGGTGTGTGTGTGTGTGTGTGTGTGTGTGTGTGTGTGTGTGTGTGTGTGTGTGTGTGTGTGCGCGCGCATGCATGCGAATGTATGTATGTATAAGAGGAAGGTAGCATACCCCTCAGCTATCCAGGTTTTTGCAGAATGTTCAGATTTTTGCCCCATACTCCTCCTAAAAGGCTTGACATACATTTGACAGACCTTTGAGTTTTTGATATCATATCCTTTAGAGAAATGCATACTCACACAAATCTTGTTATTCTTGCATTTTTTTAAGTTCATGAGAACAATATTTATAATCTATCCATATTTATTTTAGGCTTTGTCCATATTTCTTGCACTAAAAGTAGCGGATTCCAAATCCGACATCAGACCAGTGACAAGTGGAGTACCACAGGGTTCAGTCCAGGGTCCTCTCCTGCTTGGTATCTACTTCTCTGAAGTGCAGGCCAACACAGAAGGTCTTTGGCTAACAAAGTTTGCAGATGACTGCAAACTAAGAGCCATAATCAAAACTCCTAGCGATGTGGACAAACTGCAAAAGGGCCTCACTGAGACAGATACCTGGTGTCAAAGCCATGGCCTGAAGCTCAATGCCAAAAAGTGTATTGTCGTCCCTTTTGATAAAAACTCTGTACCCATGAACTACCACATAGCTGGTAGTCTACTTAATGTCGAAAATCTGATAAGAGACCTTGGGACACAGGTGGACAGTAGTCTCTCCTTTGATAATCACATCACCACAGTGGTCAGGAAATCCTTCTACTTGGCTCATCTCATCACAAAAGGATTCTCATCCAGAAAAAAAGAGGTCATTGTTCCCCTCTACTCATCACTCATTAGACCCATTATAGAGTACAACGCCCCTTTTGGTATGTACCTCACAAGACATCTACAACAACTGGAAAGACCACAGAAATACCTCACAAAGAGGATTACTGGCCTCAAACAGATGCCCTATGCAGACCATCTCAAAAAACTACAGCTTTACTCCATCGCATATCGCCTACTCAGGGGCGATCTCTGCCTAACATACAAAGCTATGTCAAACCCAGAGCTGTTGGATATGCTTCACTTAAAGAAATCTCAATCCCTCCGAGCTACACGCTCTAGGGACCTAAACCTTGTCAACACAATAAACAGAACATGCTGGAGGGATAGATTCCTGTCCCAGAGACTTCCCATACTCTGGAGCAGACTACCTATCTATGTCAAACAGAGCTTCTCATTAGTACTCTTCAAGAAAAATCTTGATGATTGGATGGGAAATGGGAAATTCACCCCGGGGATCACTTCTGTGGCTCAGCTCGACAGGGGCACAGGAAAATAATTTTCTTGGGTGATGAAAGCCAGGGTACATTTTTTGGCTAGGCTTGTATGGGCCCTAGGGCCGATAGCCTAGTACCTACCTATGAACCTATAAGAGGTTGAGGGGTGTGTGTGTGTGTGTGTGTGTGTGTGTGTGTGTGTGTGTGTGTGTGTGTGTGTGTGTGTGTGTGTGTGTGTGTGTGTGTGTGTGTGTGTGTGTGTGTGTGTGTGCCTGTGTGTGTGCCTGTGTGTGTGTGTGTGTGTGTGTGTGTGTGTGTGTGTGTGTGTGTGTGTGTGTGTGTGTGTGTGTATGAGAGAGTGAAATGCCCTAGTTATAGTTAGCCAGTGGAATTTATTTTCAAGTGCATTTTCAAGGAGTTCTGAGCTTCAAGGGAAAAGAAGTTTACTGCTGCTCATGGTAAGTCTGGCTTAAAATGTGCAACTGTTTTGTTTAGCAAATGGTATCATTATTATGGTATAGAATTTTAAAGCAGTATTAGTAGCACAGTAGATAGCATTCTTGCATCTTGATGCAGAGTACTGTAGGCTCTACTCCCACAGCATGTAGATTTGTACTTTAAGGGGGTGGGGCACTGCAGTCTTTGGCATGTCCTCCTTTGGATGAGACGCCTAGTAACAATGAACCTGTTTTACATCTTGCCACCAATTCCCTATTGCAATATACCAGCTTACCATTTTTTAATGTAACATAGGCAATTTATTCTTCAAGGGCAACAGGCATTGAATTTGCTAGACAGGGATCTAGGGAAGTAAATAGTGTGGGGAGAAATAGTCAGGGAATTGTTATGGCTAGGCTTGTATAGGCCCTAGGGTCGATAGCCTACTACCAACCTATGAACCTATGAACACTGAAACATAAAGTTGTTTTCTAGCAACAACCTCTTCATTAGTTTCAGATCTCTTAAATGTGGAATTATTCAGATGACTTTTACTTCTGCAGAGATTGTGCATATTGACTGATATTGGTGAATTGTAATGACAAGCTTGAGTGGCCTTTTATGGTTGAAATGTCCTGAATTGGGCAGTTTGTCATTATTGCTTCATATGTTTTGTTTCATTGCTTACTAGAAAAATGTTCAAAACTATAAATTTAAAACATACAATACCAAGTGGTGCTGTATTATATATACAAGGGATATAATTCAATTATTATATATTATAATTAATACAATCATGAAGGTAAATCAAAGAACTTTTGCATGACCCTAAAAATGTGCACAAGGGGGCCATGATTTGAAAACAGCCCAAAGGCAAACTTAACCCGGCATTGGCCAGATGCATTTTCTTCAAATGTGGGTTACAATGCTGTTTCAGTGAATGTGAGTTTCAAAGGCAGAAAAGTTTTAATGCCAAGTCTGTTTTCATTGTAAGACTATTGTTTTGTTTAACAAATATCCATCAGTATTTGTGCTATAAAATTTGAAATAAAAGTTGTAAATTAAATCCAAATATCTGCAGTCATTGTAGAACTAAAGTATAAAACAGTATGCACACTGAGAGTTTTGAACAGTGTTTATGGCAATTGGGGAGAAATAGCCAAGTAATTGGACACTGGATTGGCTGTGTGTGTGTGTGTGTGTGTGTGTGTGTGTGTGTGTGTGTGTGTGTGTGTGTGTGTGTGGGGGGCTATGTGAGGGGGCAGTCTGGGTTTGCACCCTCTGCAAAAAATCCTGTGGGCTCCCCTGATAGGTAGTCTAGACTGTGGCGAGTCTGATTGCATTAGGTGTTTTAAGGCAGTGTAGGAAATGTCTTATGTGTACAAACTGTCCACTGCCTTTACCAATTAATAGTACAATCTGTGAGTGATATAAATGTGTAAGAAACACAGAAGCAAACTCTTGCATCATCTCATTGTTGATAAGCATCATACCTCAAAAATGCCACATCAATCACAATGCACCAATAACTTATGTTGTGACTGTAAAGGAAATATTGACAAAGCATCTACCCACCACTGTTCTTTTCTCCACAAACTAAGATGGCTAGAACTACCCAACCAACTCATCTATTCTCAACTTACTCTTGCTCATAAGCTCATCTTTAAATCCTTCCTTTGTCCATCCCTTTTCTCTGCCTTTAAAATGCACCTCCCCAACAGAGTACTCAGATCTAATAACCAAAACCTAATTGAATTATATAAACCAACTCGACCCCCAGGAAAAAATCTCCTATCCTATGGTCTAGCACGTCTCTGGAACTCCCTACCTCCAGCCATTCATACCATTTTCAACCTCTTTATATTCAACGAATCTCTTCACCCATCCATCATAATTCTACACTGCCTTACCTCCTTCCTCCTCCTTTCCATGAACTTCCTAGCTTCTGCCTCTCCTAACTTTTGTTTCCTTAGCTAGCTACCTAAGACACAATGGCTTCTCAGTATCCCTATTGAAATGTTCATTTTCTAGTCTGTTTCATCTGTAATGTCACCTGAATATTATACTCTAACTGTATAAATTTGTAAATATAGTAATATGGATCTCCCTTTTTCTAGTTTGTATCATCTGTAATGTTCATTACCAGTATGATGCTCTAACCATATAATTTTGTAAATATTGTAATACATATCTAAAAAACATGTAACTATGTCTCTGGAGCTTTTCTCCCCAGGACTCCATTGAAAACAGGTTCATCTTGGCCCAATGGACTATGCTGGTAAACCAACTGCAAATGAATAAATAAATAAATAAATAAGCCTCCCAGAACACACACCAAATTATCCCAGCCTTCAGAACATAAGGCAACTCCTACTCCTTTTCTACTCACATATACAGCAAATCCATACAGCTCACACAAGGGGCATCAGGAAAGCAGGCTTAAGCCCATAAACCCCACTAAGCCTGCTTTCAGACAAGGAAATGTTTTAGTTATAGGTGACTCCACAGTTAGGGATGCAGACTCTAGGCTCACCAGACTGGACAGGAACATGGTGACTTTAACCTGCTTGTCTAGTGCCAGTGTCCATGATGTCACAAAATCTCTGAAGACCCTTAAACCAGAAAAATATGACTATGAACTAGTGGTGGTCCATGTGGAAATGATTTACCTTAGTGGCGGCACCCAGAGAGACTTGCAGAGAAACAGGATAGAACTTACTGCGCATGAGTTAGAAACAAGAAACATACGGGCCTTGAGTAGTATCATGCCTTTACCAAGAATGATACCTAGATACCATGGCAGGATAATTGGCTTTGACAGTTGGCTATGTAGTTAGTGTCATTTTAAGGGGATCCAGCATGTGTCAGCGTAGAATGAAATGGTAAATAAATCTTCATATTTCACCAGGGATAGCAAGGATATCTCATATCAGGCCTTCTGCATACTGGTTAAAGCCTTAGCTGCTCCAATAGAACATTTGTTTAGGCAAAATCCCCCTACCGTGCCTTTCTATATAGCCAACTCAAACTCAGACTCAAATACCAACCATATAATGGTGGTAAAACTCAATGCTAAGAGTCTAAAGAGAAAGTTGCCTATACTTGAAACCCCCTGCAATTCAAGCGCATCTGTATAGTTATTAAGACATGGTTCAGTGCAGTGATATTACCCCCTCTATACAACAGTTTAGTACCTATCAGACCTTCAGGCCCTGAGGAGCAGTGGGGAATATCTGTATTTATTTGTCAAAAGCGTCATAATTTCACATCAGATTAATCACAAGTCTGTGCATTTCTTTTTGCCGGTCCCAAGCCCAGATAAATGGGGAGGGTTGCGTCAGGAAGGGCATCCGGCATAAAAGTTTGCCAAATCATATATGCATATAACAGTACAGAAAAACATACCGGATCGGTCGAGGCCCGGGTTAACAATGACCACCACCAGTACTGTTGACCAACAGGGTGCTGGTGGAAATTGGGCTACTGTTGGCCGAAGGAGTAGAAGAGGGGGAAGGCATGCCCGAAGGCAGGTAAAGGCTAGGACTGTGATAGTGAGGGTTGGAACTTTGAATGTTGGCAGTATGACTGGTATAGAAAGAGAGCTAGCTGAAATGATGGACCGAAGGAAGGTTGGTATATTATGTGTGCAAGAGACCAGATGGAAGGGGAGCAAGGCTAGATGTATCGGAGGTGGTTTCAAATTGTTTTAACATGGTGTGGATGGGAGGAGAAATGTCATAGGCATTATCCTGAAGGAACAGTATGCTAAGAGTGTTTTGGAGGTGAAAAGAGTGTCGAATAGAGTGATGTTTATGAAGCTGGAAATTGATGGTGCAATGATGAATGTTGTTAGTGCATATGCTCCACAAGTTGGGTGTGTGATGGATGAGAAAGAAAGATTTTGGAGTGAGTTGGATGAAGTGATGATGATTGTACCCAAGGGTGAGAGACTGGTGATTGGAGCAGATTTCAATGGGCATGTTGGTGAAGGGAACAGAGGGGATGAGGAAGTGATGGGTAGGTATGGTGTTAAGCAAAGGAATGCAGAAGGTCAGATGGTAGTGGATTTTGCGAAAAGGATGGACATGGCTGTGATGAATATGTATTTTAGCAAGAGGGAGGAGCATAGGGTGACATACAAGAGTGGAGGAAGATGCACACAGGTGGATTATATCTTATGTAGAAGGGCCAGTATGAAGGAGATTGGAGACTATAAAGTGGTGGCAGGGGAAAGTGTAGTTATGCAGCATAGGATGGTGGTTTGTAGGATGACATTGGTGATCAAGAAGAGGAGGATGAGTGTGAGGGCAGCACCAAGGATCAAATGGTGGAAATTGAAAAAAGATAATTGCGAGGTGATGTTCAGGGAAGAGTTAAGACAGGCAATGGGTGGCAGTGAAGAGTTACCAAATAGCTGGGTAACTACAGCAGAGCTAGTAAGAGAGATGGCTAGAAAGGTGCTTGGTGTGACATCTGGAAAGAGGAAGGAGGACAAGGAGACCTGGTGGCGGAATGAAGAAGTACAGGAGAGTATACAGAAAAAGAGGTTGGCGAAGAAGAGGGATTGTCAAAGTGATGAAGAAAGTAGACAAGAGTATAAGGAGATGAGGTGCATGGCAAAGAGAGAGGTGGCGAAGGCTAAGGATAAGGCGTATGAAGAGTTTTATAAAAGGTTGGACACTAAGGAGGGAGAAAAGGACCTGTACCAATTGGCTAGACAGAGGGATCGAGCTAGTATAGATGTACAGCAGGTAAGGGTGATAAAGGATAATGAGGGAAATGTACTCACAAGTGAGGAGAGTGTGTTGCGCAGATGGAAAGAGTACTTAGAGGGGCTGATGACTGAAGAGAATGAGAGGGAGAGAAGGTTGGATGATGTGCGGATAGTGAATCATGAAGGGCAGTGGATTAGCAAGGAGGAAGTAAGGATAGCTATGAAGAGGAAGAAGAATGGAAAGGCTGTTGGTCCAGATGACATATCTGTGGAAGCATGGAGGTGTTTAGGTGAAATGGCAGTGGAGTTTTTAACTAGATTGGTTAATGAAATCTTGGAAAGTGAGAGGATGCCTGAGGAATGGAGAAAAAGTGTTTTGGTACCGATTTTTAAGAATAAGAGTGATGTGCAAAGCTGTAGTAACTACAGAGGGATTAAACTGATCAGTCACAGCATGAAGTTATGGGAAAGAGTAGTGGAAGCTAGGTTAAGAAGGGAGGTGATGATTAGTAATCAGCAGTATGGTTTCATGCCAGGAAAAAGCACTACAGATGCAGTGCTTGTTCTGAGAGTGTTGATGGAGAAGTACAGAGAAGGTCATAAGGAGTTGCATTGTGTCTTTGTGGATTTAGAGAAAGCATATGACAGGGTGCCTAGAGAGGAGTTGTGGTATTGTATGAGGAAGTCGGGAGTGTCAGAGAAGTATGTACGAGTGGTACAGGATATGTATGAGGGTAGTGTGACAGCGGTGAAGTCTGCGGTGGGAGTGACAGATGCGTTTAAGGTGGCGGTGGGATTACATCAAGGATCAGCTCTGAGCCCTTTCTTATTTGCAATGGTGATGGACAGGTTGACAGATGAGATCAGACAGGAGTCCCCATGGACTATGATGTTTGCAGATGACATTGTGATCTGTAGTGAGAGTAGGGAACAGGTGGAGGAGACCCTGGAGAGGTGGAGATATGCTCTAGAGAGAAGAGGAATGAAGGTCAGCAGGACTAAGACAGAATATATGTGTGTGAATGAGAGGGAGGATAGAGGAATGGTGAGGATGCAGGCAGTAGAGGTGACAAAGGTGGATGAGTTTAAGTACTTGGGATCAACAGCTCAGAGTAATGGTGAGTGTGGAAGAGAGGTGAAGAAGAGAGTACAGGCAGGATGGAGTGGGTGGAGAAGAGTGTCAGCAGTGATTTGTGACAGACGAGTACCAGTAAGAGTGAAAGGAAAGGTCTACAAGAGGGTAGTGAGACCAGCTATGTTATATGGGTTGGAGACAGTAGCATTGACAAAAAGGCAGGAGTCAGAGCTCGACGTGGCAGAGTTAATGATGTTAAGATTTGCACTGGGTGTGACGAGGATGGACAGGATTAGGAATAAGTATATTAGAAGGTCAGCCCAGGTTGGAAGGTTTGGAGACAAAGCTAGAGAAGCAAGATTACATTGGTTTGGACAGGTGCTGAGGAGGGATGCAGAGTATATTGGGAAAAAAGATGCTAAGGATGAAGCTGCCAGGTAACAGGAAAAGAGGAAGGCCTAAGATAAGGTTTATGGATGTGGTGAGAGAGGACATGCAGGTGGTTGGTGTGACAGAGCAAGATGCAGAGGACAGGAAGAAATGGAAACAGTTGATCTGCTGTGGTGACCCCTAATGGGAGCAGCTGAAAGAAGAAGATTAATCACAACCCTAAATAGGAGCTTCTGGACATCAAGATCACAATTAGCAAATCCAGGTATTATTTCATTGCTTGCTTCAGATCCCCATCATTGTCTGCAAAGTTCATGGAAATCACCTTAACACCACTGAGGTGTTAAATATCAAACTAAATACCTTCTTTCCAGTTAACTTCAATGGCCTAAGCAATAATTGGCACAATTACACCTCTAAAAAGGATATGCTCAGCATTTCCGAGCCTTTGCTAAAGTTAATGTGCTGGAGCAAATTGTACAACTAACCATTAGAAGCTCTATTATCCCTGACCTAGTCCTTGCCACCTGTACCCCACCCTGCATCTCTTCATCCCTGTTAAATCTGACCACAAGTCAGTCCGAGTGGTGCCACCACACCATGAATTGAGGCTTCAGCTTTTAGAAGACCTATGCAAAAAGTCCAACAATCTCTTGCAAATAGACCCAATTGATAGGACTATTGCATTCCGCTTTCACTTTTACCAGGACCTAAACAACTGCATAGAAAGGTCAGTGTCTGTCCATGAATAACCATCTCTGGTAGAACTCCTGTATTAAAAAAATTGTACAACAATATAAGGAAAATAATGAAACCTTTTATGAAATCCCTATCTCTTATCTGAGACCCATACCGAAACATGCCAGCAAGGAACAAGAATGCTATTAGAGAATGGAAAGTAGAATATGAGCTTAATACTGATACAGACACCGGATAAAACTGTTTCCTTCTTTAATTATGTCAGCAATTAAGGAATATTGTCCAGCAGTGCACTTACCTTGTCTATAATAATATCACATATTCCAATCCCAAGGGTATAGACAATATATTGACAGACAGATTTAGTGCTAATTTTACCTCTTCTGTCCCATTATTGCCCTCAGTATCCCTAAAACATTTATCATCCATGAAAATCACCTTGTAGAAGTCTTACAAATCATGTCAGAGGCTAGAAATAATACATACACAGAACCAGACAGCATACCTGGCTGCATTATCAATGTCAAATATGCATTAACTGAGCCGCTACTTAAAGTCTACAACCTCAGACTGGTTTGTGCCTGATGCTAGTGAAGAGCCTTTGTGACTCCCCTACACAAGGGTGGCTCCTTTAGAGATGTAGGTAATTATTTCTGCAGACACTGGCAACTTAAATTATCTAGAGCCCAATTGAGCTGGTTTTGTGAAAGGCAGATCATGTTTCTTGAACCTAGTAAGCTTCTTTGAGAAGGTTACTGAGGCTGTGAACAGTGGTCACTCAGTGCATGTGGATTATCTTGACTTGTCTAAAGCTTTTGACACTATCCCCCTTGCTGGTATTATTAAAAAAAATAGACAAACAATGTAATCTCCTGTGTTATTCACTGGATTGAAAACTAGCTATCTAATAGAGCTCAGGTTGTAAATATTTCTAACATAATTTCTGAACATAGAATTCTAACTAGTAGAGTACTATCTGGATCAGTGCCAAGCTGTCACCTGTTTGACATTTATTTTGTAGACATACACTTAAATATTCCAGAAGATTGGTTGACCAAGTTTCCTGATAACTGCAAGTTAGACGGTTATTCTTTCTTCCAAAAGAATATGCGCATGGCTATTGTATGAACACTGTCTCAGACTAAATGAAAAAAGGTGCTGCATAGTAGAATTCAGCAAAAATGGCTGTTCCCCCCTCATATGTTGGTAGTCCTCATCAGATAGACACTGTTACAAGAGATAAAAAAAACAGTATGGAACATAAGACCACAGAGACCACAATATTAAAACTGAGTACCTTAATTTAATTTAAGCTGCCAAGGTAATTCCCTCTTCTCAAGTATATAGCCCCAAGGATCTCCCAGAATAGTAAGAACCACCTGTTCAATAACATAAAATTTGAAACATATGTCCAGGATTTAAATTAATGTGTTTTGCAAGTGCATTAGTTAAATTGAGCGTTTTAGTGTCATGGAGATGTTCATACATTCTCTCATTTAATGTTTTCTCCATTTCACCAACATATAAGTACAAACAAAACTGACAGAGGGCAATATAGACAGCCCACTTTGAACTACAGTTAAAATCACCCAAAATTTTAGCAACAGTGCCATTGATGGAAAAAACTTCCCCCTCTTTAACAAAATTACGATAATTACATTTAAGACAATGATGCATGCCTTTATTAGTCAGGACTTCACCTCTCAATGTATTTGATTAAAAAAAGAATGATGAATGTCTTTGATGATTCTTTGAATGAGTGTCAGCTTATTAAAAAGATATTTTTGAGTGGAGGTTACCCAGAAGAGTTTCTTAATAATATTTTGGATGAGGTCATAAATATAAGGGACAATCATTTTTTTACCCCTGTTCTGAAGAGAGGGGATATAGACCTTGTTCAGCCAGAGAAGCAAGTAATGTAAATGACACCTGTGCCAAAGTTTACTTTTGCCAAGAGTTTTATAACTTCTTTCAGTTGTGATAGTGAAGTTACTTAGTCCATCCTTAATAAAAATTGGTGTGTTGTATTACAGTCATAAATTGGGAGACTTTCCCATTGTGGTTTATAGGAAATGTTTGAGTTTCAAGTCTTTTTAAATTAAATGCTGCTGTTTTTCTTGGTATTAATGGTAACATCTCTATCTGTTCCTTGATGAAATTAAAAGCTTATAATAGATAGCTAAATTGAAATTTTTTGGTTGTATTTTTATATATTTTTTTGTTTATATATTATATCTTCAATGTATATATATATATATATATATATATATATATATATATATGTATACATGTATTTGTTTTTTGGGGATTTGTATCTTTAAGAAGGTATAGGAAATAATTTTTGCTGGAAAATGATCATGTGATTCTACAATTTAAATATGGTTGTTTTTGTATTTTGATTGTCTGATGAAGTCTTGATTTTATAAGATGAAAGCACTTATTAAATTACTCAGTTTTAAAGCTGTGGTCTCTGTGGTCTTACGTTCCATACTTTTTTAATTGCTTTTAAGTTTGCTGGTTAGTGTTCATGTCTACTGTTACAAAAGACCTAGGTACTTGTGCAAACAACTCTATCTCATGCAATCATTATGTTTTCACCACAGTCAGGAAATGCTTCCATTTGTCCCAGGTAATATCCAAGGCAATATCTGCAAGATCCAAAGTAGTCATCCTACCACTGTACTCTTTTGTTATCAGACCAATCAGTCAAAATGGTTTCCCCTTTGGTTTGTATAAATCCAAGCATATCAATTAAATGAAAAGGTCACAAAGATACCTAACCAAGAAAATTAAAGGCCTTGAATCTTCAACTATCCCCATAGACAAGCATGAAGCTTCTCATAATCAGTAGCCTATAAGCTGCTCTGAGGTAACCAGTGTCTTGCTTTTCAAGCAATGAAAGGACAAATCATATTTGACGTCTTATTTCTTTGCAAAAACATTGATTCTACAAACACCCATACTAGGGACCTAAATTTACACTAACAAATAAACATGAGTCATTAACAGATAGGCTACCACTACAAGTGAAAAAACTAATTCTCTGACTACAGCCACCCACACAAACACACACATGCACCCACGCATCCTACATGCATCGACCTCCCTCCACTTCACCAGAGTGACCTTGCAGACAAACTAACCACCAGGACGCACACACACACACACACACACACACACACACACACACACACACACAGATGAGATTGCACAATGATAGTACACACAGTCCTCCTATTACCCATCTATCAACATGCAGAACATATGGTACAGAACAGAATGCAATTCCGTTATAGCCAATCCATGCTAGCAACAGTATACATGTGTGTGATGCATGTGCTGTGTCACTAGGTGATGCCCCTTCCCCTGGATACCACTGCACCCACGTACACAGTATTGCTGTGCACCTGTTCTGCACCCTGTCATGTACTGTGCACCACACCTCACAGGTGTACAACCCATTGCAGAATGTGTAATACTGTGTCAGTTATGTCATCTTTAATGTACACAGACCCTAAGATTTAGAGAAGGAGAACCTGCACACTCAGGCCAGCTACATATTTGTAGGTGGTTCCAGAACTACAGACAGAGCGTGAGTAGAGTTGTGTTATGCTTTGTATAGTACTGGTGTTACAGGGTTTGTGAGTACATACTAGTTTACCTTGGAATGCAGTCTGTCTGCATAGCTATCAACTGTGGGCCTATCCTCTTGATGGCCAGAGGTGTGCCTATTATGTTTTGTCTGTCCACCACACAGGTCCTGTGTCAGATAATTCACTGTCAGTGTGTGTGTGTTGAGTGCTATCAGTACATGGCTACATCCATTTATGTTTCTAACCTACAACCCTTGTCTAAGGGTATGTTGCAGACTATCCTGTAACACCAGTGACTTGCTTAGTGTATGACAACTGTTTTCCACATATGGGCCTGTGTTCCAGCTTCTGTCCTCCACCTACATACCAAGCTTTGCACATATAACATGCTGTCAGAGTTTGTTCTGTAGTGGGCTGTGAGTATGTCATGCTGACATTCCTGCCATCAGTCCACTGCTGTTGAATCCCCTACACATACGGTGCGGCTGGGGCCATATATGTGTGGGCTTTGCCTACAAAATACATGTGTGCCATTATACACTCCAGAGGCCAGTGTATGTAACAGTGGTATATGGCCTTGTATTATTGAGTCTAAGGGGGGATGCACCATAACTAACCTAGGCTGTTACAACATGTGGGGGTATCAGGGATGAGGTGCCTTAAGGTATCTGGCTGTACATTATTATACAATTCACCTATATTTAAATTAAATACATAAATTGGGTAATGCAGGCTGTCCAAAAAATATGTATTAGTGTATGTATTCGCTATATGCTTAGTGCATTTAAAGCTTGAAAAGGGTTAACACATTTATTCTATTTCACACTGCATAAATCTGTATGAATTGCAGAAAGCTTTCTAACCTTGAATTGTCATGAAATATGCATAGCTATTGCTTATGCTTTGGAAACTTACAAGGAAGCAGATAATTTCTGCTTGTGTCAGGAAAATAATGAATAGAACAATACCACTTGTATTAGCGTTATGAGACTTAGACAAGGAGCTCCGCTTGTGCTGTGAGAAAATACACAGCTGCAGAAGCTATAGATAATCAGAACAAAGACTGCTTGAAAATATGAACTGCAATCAGCATTTGCTTGTGCCTAAGTTAGAGAAGTACCTTGAAATGTAACACATGTATTAGAACTATACAATAGAAGCTTGTAACGGGCTAGGGCCCACCAAGGCCAGGTTGTTTTTCTCAAAATGTTTTTCATAAACCCAGTCATGTCAGCAGAAAATCTGAGTAACATCTGCTGTAAAACAATACTGAAAGTTGTGTTTGATTACGTCAGCCATAGAAGGCCATGTCTTGTAGAATAGTATAAGAATAGCATACTTCCTGTTAGTAGTTAGGCAAAATCCTGTATTTGCATGTTTTTGTCTCCTTGCAGCAAGTTATTAAATGTGCCTTAACTGAACCTTACGTGTATTGGCCTTTGAAGTTTTTTCCTTTGACAGATTTTTCCTTCAGCCGGAAATCCTCACTTCGCCTCGGATCAGACAGACCAGGTGGCTTGAAACCGTACGGGGAAGAAACCACATCGGTTCTTCTTATTTGAAAAGCCCTCCGACTGAATTGTTGTACAAAAGAGCCAGCCACTTTCTGATCTGCGACTGAACGACGGGTTTTTCATGCACCAGGTGATCAATCACAAAGGCTCAGGTAAGGTGAATCTACTTTTTTTTTTTTCCGTTTTGGATCAGGGACTAGATTTGTATTGTTTTTGACAGGACTATATTTTTATAAGTCAGGGACAAAAAAGATTACTGTCTTGTCATAGATCAGGGAAACAGAGCAGGTAGGCAGTCATTCTGAAGAGACTATAACAAAATCCGTAGTACCACATTAAAAATAAGGAGTTACATAATGATTAAAAGGTTAGAACAAAATGGGTAGTAATTGCACAAAAAGACCCCAAAATCCGCCTTTAACCAAAGACGCGAAATACATGCAGTCACAGCGTGCTGATAATATTAAATATTATTCAAAATGGGTTAATAAGTATGAATTTAATGGTAAATTAGGAAAATCCTCGCTTGTTAAACTTGTCAAACAGCTTAAAACCGATTCCAGAGGTTGGGTAAAAAAGCAGAGCCATTTAGGAATTCCTCAGGCACACAGGTGGATTGAGGAAGTAAACCGTAGGGAACAAAAAAGCAATAATTCAAAAGCAATGTTTTTAGATAAGGAGGACAATAACTTAGTAATAGCATCGGCCCCGACGCCTCCTTTACCAGAATATGAAGCAAGTGAACAAGTTAGTCCACCCTCATGATATCCTGCTAGTAGCATAAATAGAGACACTACAAAAGCAAAACCGTTTATTAGAGATCCCATTGAGACCAGGTCCTGAACACGGGCAGGTAATTCAAAAGGGAAGCACAGCGACAAATTGATACCTTTGCAGTGCAATCGGAGGGTGAAATGTTTTATTGGTACAGCCAGGACTTGGTTATGACTGGTCCAGGGGCAGTGACCGAAGAGTTGATGAACGTAGCCATCAGCAAGCTCCCCTCCCTTGACATTGATAAACATCTGTTGCACTGTATTCTGTATTATTGTAACACACCAGGACCTGATAAGGAATATGAGCAAGAATTGTTTAAAAATCGTGCAAACAGATTGATATTACGTAATCTGTACTGGGACATGGAAGGGAACAGTGTAGCCAGCTGTTTATTGCCCCAGGAGTTCTTTGCACTCTATAAATGTGATCTATTACCACATGTTAGCTTAACTAAGGACAAGAATGTAAAATGGGTAGACCTAGGAGAAAAAGTCACGAGATGGGAAAAACAGACAGAGTTAGAACTGTCAGAACAAGGAATACAAAGGCAGAAGATGAATTGGATAACTCAGACCCACCCAGCCGTACACTTGCAGTCTAGCGAGGACAGCTGATTAGCACTCCTATTAAAGGAGGAAAAGAATGCCTTACAAAATATACCAGAAACCCTTTGGTCAACAGGAAAGTCAGATGTAGGACTTATTCGTACAGCGGGACCAGTTACTATCACGTCAAAGTCAGCATTTAGACCACAGAAAAGACAGTATCCCTTAAGAAAAAATGCAGTGGTAGGAATCAAACCTATTATAGCAGCTTTACTTAAGGAAGGGGTGCTGGTGGAATCTCCTGATTCACCATGTAATACACCCTTATTTCCTGTTAAGAAAGCGAATGGAGAGTGGCGTATGGTCCAAGATTTACAAGCTGTAAATGATGCAGTAATATCAAGGGCACCTACGGTGCCAGACCCACACACTCTGTTAAATGATTTAAAACCTCAACAGAAATATTTTTCTGTGGTAGATATCAGCAATGTTTTCTTTTCAATACCGATACACCCTGACAGCCAAGATTGGTTTGCATTCACATTTCAGGGGAAAAGGTATACATATACATGACTACCACAGGGATATTGTGAAAGTCCGACAATATTCTCACAAGAAATGGCAAGCAACTTGCTGGGATTTACCCCACCAAGAGGTAGTCAGATTTTACTTTATGTTGATGATATCCTGCTGTCGGCCCCCACCCAGCAAGATTGTAAAGAAGATACCATAGCGCTATTACAATTTTTAGTCACTGAAGGACATAAAGTAAACAAAAATAAACTGCAGCTTTGGAGGAAACAAGTTAAATACCTAGGATATGTAATATCCAAAGAGGGTAGGACATTAGATGAGGACAGAAAAGTAGCGATTTCACAAGCACCAAAACCCACTACCAAGAAGGAAATGATGTCCTTCCTGGGTACAACTAATTTTTGCCGGAGCTGGATTCCAAACTACGCCTTGGAGTCTGCACCGCTGACTTACCTGATATATAAAAAGCCTATGGCAGCACAGGATTTGTTACAATGGATACCAGAAGCAGAATCTGCTTTCTGCAAACTGAAACAGTTAACAGCGTCCTCATTAGTTTTGGGCTTACCAAACTATCATAAACGTTTTTTCCAAACTGTAGATTGTAAGCAAGGTTATATGGCATCAGTGTTAACACAGCAGCATGGGGACAAGCAACGCCCTATTGCTTATTATTCATCACAACTAGACCCAGTGGCACGGTCTTTACCCACTGTGTACAAGCAGTAGTTGTAGCTGCAATGGCAGTACAGGCTTCGGCCTCAGTAGTTTTGTTCCACCCTCTCACATTGAGATTGCCTCATGCAGTCGCAATTATTTTACTGCAAGAGAGGGTAGCATATCTTTCCCCTGCTAGGCATCTTTCCTGTATGACTATATTGTTGAGCCAACCTCATATGACAATTGAACGATGCATGACTTTGAACCCTTCTACCTTGCTTCCAACCCCTGCAGATGGCACACCGCACAGCTGCCTGCAGGCGATTGAGCAAAAGACACAGCCTAGAAAAGATCTTAAGGATGTCCCCTTGGATGATGCCGAGGTGACATACTACATGGATGGCTCATGCAAAAGGAGTCCTGCAGGACAGAACCTAGTAGGATATGCAGTCATTTCTGATACTGAGATTATAGAAGTGAAACCTTTACCACACAATTTATCTGCACAGGCAGCAGAATTGATTGCCTTGACATGGGCATGTACCTTAGCAAAGGGTAAGTGTGTGAACATTTTTAGTGACAGCCAGTACTCTTTCTCTACTGTACATGTTTTTGCGCAACAGTGGAAAAATCGAGGAATGATAACATCTACTGGCAAACCAATCAATCATGCACAGTTTATTTTAGATCTTTTGGAATCTATTCAGTTACCTCAGAAAGTAGCTATTTGTAAATGCACAGCTCATACCAAGCAACAGGATAGGATTTCAAAAGGTAATGCGAGAGCTGGTACAGCTGCAAAGCAGGCAGCTTCAGAAGTATTTATTTTGAATGAGGAATTACAACCCTCTGAGATTTTAGACTTAGAAATGCTAAAGACAATGCAGACACTTACTACGCAAGTTGAAAAATGGGTAAAACTAGGAGCAATTCTCGAAAAAGGGCTGTACATCTCTAAAGAGGAGAAACCGATATTACCATCTAATTTGTTTAGATATGCAGCTTTGTTGAGCCACGGGCAATGCCATGTCTCAACAGGGGGGATGGTACAGCTGGTGAACCGAGTGTTCACAACATATGGATTCTTAAATTACTCTAAAAAATTTTTGTTCGATGTACCATGTTTGTAACAGACATCATGCACAAGGGGCGTTAAAGCCCAAGCAAGGGAGTTTCCCTACACCACTGTATCCGTTTCATACTATCTGTATGGATTTCATAGAATTGAATAAATGTGAAAATAAGAAGTATTGTCTTGTCATTGTAGATATGTTTTCCAGATGGGTGGAAGCCTTTCCGACTAAAAATCCAGATTCGGCTACCGTAGCGAAAATTCTCGTTAAAGAAATCATCCCTAGATTTGGCATTCCGGAAAGGATCTACAGTGACAACGGCACACACTTCATAGACCAAACCATACAACAGTTAAGTAATCATTTTGGTATTTCTTTGAAAAATCATTGTGCATATCACCCGCAATCTGCAGGGCTAGTAGAGAGGCATAATGGGATTTTAAAGAGTAAGTTAAGGAAGTTAATAGAATAAACACAGAGAAATTGGGTGTACTGTCTGTCCCTGGCACTACTGAGCATGAGAACTGTTCTGAATGTAAAAGGATTGACTCCTTTTGAAAAACTGTTTGGAAGGGCTTATTATATACCTCAATGGACACCTCTCATGCCCGCAGACCAGGAAGCCGACTGTACACTAGCAGAGTACATGAGAAATTTGTTAAATTCTAAACATCTGTTGCATCTGTTGCAGTCAACTTCTGTTTCAGATAAAGAACAAACCAGACCATCAGAAGTGGCAGTGGCTCCAGGTACAATAAAGAAAAAAATTGGACGTCACCAAAGTGTGAGGGTTCATATCAAGTGCTTCTGTCAACACCCACTGCAGTCAAGATCACAGAGCATGCCTCATGGATCCACCTGATGCACTGCAAACTAGTTAAGAACTTTGAACTGGACAAAAATCTTATCACATGTCCAGAACAAACAGGAATGCAGAACAACCATTTCCTCAGAAGTATTGCATAATCATCCTGTTAATTGTACTAGTGACACTAATCTTTTTGCTGTGGCCTTTCCTTTTCCCAGCCACACAAACTGAACTGAATAAACGTGAAGCGTTACTCATAGACTGGCATCCAAACTTCAACACTTACCAGGCAATTAAATATGTGTATGCTGAGACTTTCAATGTTTTGAATTGCTGAATTTGCACAGCTTTACCGACAGCATACAGGGGTTATTAATGACTACAGTCCCCCTAGGGGTCCATGAGACCTGGGAAAACTTGATTCATGATACCTCAACCATTACATCACAAGATAAAATAGCATTGCACTTGTCAGTTCCACAGAAGGGAACTGTGTGTTTTTATAAAAATGATACTGTTCAGGTGGGTTAGAGCAATTGCAATGTGACTGTTCCTTATAAATGTTACACTAAAGCTAACAATGCAGGCTCTTATTGTAATACAAACTATGATTCATTTCTTGGATTGATGCACAAAACAATCAATGAAGTAAAACATAATTCTGTTCTTTATAAACAACTGTCTATAACTGATAGAAAAATGTTTCATGCAGGGCAAGTGTATATTCATAGCAAAGTTACTACTAAGGTAGAGGACTGTTATTTTGTGTGCGGCAGAAAGGCATACAAATGGTTACCTGAGAATTGGTCCGGCAGTTGTTTTTTGGGTTACCTGGTTCCGGCCATATGACACACTGCAGTTTTGCCTCGAGGAAAAATTCGGAATGTCCGAGAAGTCGTCAAGAAGCCTGTAAATCCAGTGGGGCAAATCGATGCGCGTTGGAAATACCATCATTCTATAGGCAATGGACTGACACACATGGACTTGAGTGATAGTGTCATATCATGGGCAGGCATATTACCAGCATATGGGGCAGTGAAATCAATCTGGGAGCTGTCTAAACTTCTCGAAGTGATGAGCAATGAAACTTTTTCTGCTCTCGAATTGGTGACTGATGAACTGAATGCCATGAGAACTGTAGTGCTTCAAAACCACATGGCTCTCGACTTCACCCTAGCAGCGAGAGGTGGTACTTGTACTTAAATCCAGGAGGAGTGCTGTTCGTATATTCCTGACCATAAACACGAGATAGACAATCATCTTGAGGTAATTCAGCAAGTGTCAGCCATGACCAAACCAGGCCCAAACCCACTGACGGACTTTTTCCAGAAATGGTTTGGAGGGTGGGGTACCATCCTAATGAATATCCTGATTGCCATTTGTGTAGGAATGCCCCTACTGGGAGTATGTGCTTGTTGTGGCATCCCCTGCATGAAAAGACTGATTAAAGACTTTATAAACATGTCAGTTTCTGAAACCTTATATTAAAGTGCTGAGTTTGAAGAACTATTGAAAAACTGAAATGCTTTCATAAGTTTAAACTGAATGACTCTCTTAACTGCAAATCCTGAGTAGGAAGAGGTTAGGAGAAGAAAAAACTGTTTATGCTTATTTCGAAAGTAGAATAAAAGTATTAATAGGGAGAAAATGTCAGAAAAATATGTATTAGTGTATGTATTAGCTATATGCTTAGTGCATTTAAAGCTTGAAAAGGGTTAACACATTTATTCTATTTCACACTGCATAAATCTGTACGAATTGCAGAAAGCTTTCTAACCTTGAATTGTCATGAAATATGTATAGCTATTGCTTATGCTTTGGAAACTTACAAGGAAGCAGATAATTTCTGCTTGTGTCAGGAAAATAATGAATAGAACAATACCACTTGTATTAGCATTATGAGACTTAGACAAGGAGTTCCGCTTGTGCTGTGAGAAAATACACAGCTGCAGAAGCTATAGATAATCAGAACAAAGACTGCTTGAAAATATGAACTGCAATCAGCATTTGCTTGTGCCTAAGTTAGAGAAGTACCTTGAAATGTAACACATGTATTAGAACTATACAATAGAAGCTTGTAATGGGCTAGGGCCCACCAAGGCCAGGTTGTTTTTCTCAAAATGTTTTTCATAAATCCAGTCATGTCAGCAGAAAATCTGAGTAACATCTGCTGTAAAACAATACTGAAAGTTGTGTTTGATTATGTCAGCCATAGAAGGCCATGTCTTGTAGAATAGTATAAGAATAGCATACTTCCTGTTAGTAGTTAGGCAAAATCCTGTATTTGCATGTTTTTGTCTCCTTGCAGCAAGTTATTAAATGTGCCTTAACTGAACCTTACGTGTATTGGTATTTGAAGTTTTTTTCCTTTGACACAGGCCTACTTCCTCCTGCCATACAGACTGTTCTGTTTATCAGTGTGCTTGTGATGGTGTCAGCTATGCCTTGTTATGTAACAGTTACATCCCATTGTGTCAGCTGAGGTCTTTACAACCTGGTGATTGTGTACAGAGTGTAGATAGAGGCTGCTGAACTATACATCTGCATTTCTTACTGTTGATTGTTTGGTATCATGTGGCCCAGTCTGTCTTTACTATTGTACTATTTGAAGGGATCAGCCTGGAGAGCAACATTTGTAAACCTTTCCAGACTTCTGTATTAGTATAACTGCTTCACAGTTGCATTACTCTGTTTATATGGATGTCAGTGTGTAAACAGCTATATGACATGGCATATACAACTGTAATAGTACACAAATAAAGGTTTCCCATTTATGCAAACCTGTGTGTGGTGTCATATCCCATGACCTCTCTGTGGGTATATGTTGCAGGCAATGATTGTCATTTGCATGGGAGGCTCCTACAGTGTACAGTTGTTAAGGTGTTAACTGTAGGCTTAATGACTGTTCCATACTGTGTGCATCTTCTACATATGTGTCTTACTATACATATCTCTGCGTGTGTATGTGTAGTCACATATATATCTATCTATATTTATATATATATATATATATATATATATCTATATTTATATATATATGTACATCTGTAGCTGCATATATGTGTCTGTGTGGGTCCATGACAGAAGAACGAAATGCCAGATCACTGATGACCACATCGCCGACAGCAGACATCCCGACAATGGTGAGTAGTGCAGAATGGGAGTTAGTCCCATCCCTTCACTGTAGTGCAATATCGGAGTCGGTATATTTAAGTTGGAGGGGTGTGGGGGGGTGCAGGGGGGCTTGCCCTCCTGCTATACACATTTTAATGTGTTTTTTGTGAGTATTATGGGAATGGAAATGTGTTACGTTCCATAATACCTTGACTTACCATTGTCGGGGATGTCTGCTCTCGGCAATGTCATCTCAGCGATGTGGTTATCGGTGATCCGGCATTTCGTTCTTCTGTACTGGACCCGTCTGTGTATATGTATCCTAGGGATTTTGATAGCTTCCACATTGACATTACCTATGGGAGCCAGACTGTACTGCATGATAACTTACAGATGCCAGCCTGACATCATACAGGTGGGATGGAGTACTGTTTACATCTTGTGCCCATGTCGTGTCAAGTCCTGGTTATGGGATCTGCAACACTTGGTTGTGTATTGCAGGGTAGACGTGTTTGGCTGTGGGGGGTATACCTATTTGTACAAGACGTATCTTGTTTGGGGCCTCTCAACCCCATTAACAGTGCATGTGAACATATTTGCTTTTGTTATGTTCCCATTGTTATCTACAGATGTATGGCCTTATATACCTATATAGATATATATCTGCTTACATATATATATATATATATATATATATATATATATATATATATATATATAAAACTATGCCCGTATATACCTACATAGATATATATATATCTGCTTACATATATATAACTTGCTGTATATATTTAGACATTTAGATGTAGACATATATATCTATAGATGTATACATTTGTATGTTTATATGTTTATTTGTATATATATATATATATATATATATATATATATATATATATATATATATATATACATATATATATATATATATATATATATATATATATATATATATATATATATATATATATAATGTTGTATCTGTGTAGATATTGATATTAATATATATATATATATATATATATATATACACACACACACACACACACACACACACACACACACACACACATGCATCTACATGTTGGAATACATTCCCTGTACTGTTGAATGACTGGGCTGGATGATATGTTTTTGAAAACATCAGGTATGTGTGTATCTGACATGGCTTAGTGGACTGTTAAATAACTTTGGCTATGGTGTGTAGGGTCCTGGGTTTGAGCCTTGCAGAGGCTGCTTATTTTGTTGCTGGACAGGACAAGGCCAGTTGGATACAGAGTGATTAAGGCACTTTTAAGCAGTTGTAAGTGGGTTTGTGTGGCTTTGTGTGGAGTTAAGCAATGCTAACTTCCGGTTACAGTTTCTTCTATGCAGTTAGCTTCTAAATTGCTTAACCTGTGTAGGCATTGCTTACCCCCATGCAAACAGGCTTAAACCTGCTTACTGCTACTTAAAAGTGCTTTCTCCCACTTACCCCTGCACTAATTTCTTTAAAAGAAAAGAAATAAGGGTTGATAGGAAAGTGATGAAAAAGGGGCACAAAGAGGGAAGGACATTAGGGAAAATAGCTAGGGATGTGCAGGAAGGGTGTGGAGAACGTCCATAGCTGCCCATTTATTTTACAGCAACAGCTGTGCATATACACTGAATTTGGAGGTAGATTTGGACACTCAAAACCCTGAGAGAGGGGTGAGGACAACAATAATATGTTGTGATGCCAATTAGATCTGATTACATGTGTCCAGTGGGCATGTGTGCAAAATGGACAGCTATGTATGGGGCATGATTTTTTTTTGGGAACAGATTACCCTTTTTTTTAAGGTGAGAATCGGATGTTGGGGAGGGGTAGTAGGTATATGTGGGGAGGTAGGTTGGGTAGGTTAACAGACAAGACAAACAAGCCGCATACAGGGGTGGTATATGACACATGTGGGGGGTAAACACCTTGATGGGGAGGGCTGTTGGGAAATCAGAAGCCCATGAGTCCCCTAGTGGAAACAGTGGTACTGAGGTCCCCACCCATGGGTAGTCACCACTGCACCTTCACAGCCCCGATGATGGCTGTGCTGTGGGTTGAGTCACAGAGCCAGACTCATGCTCTTGTCATGACACGCGGTCCTCGAGCTGGCGTAGATCACCAAGCTTTTGGTTGAGCTCTCTATGTACCATGACCTGGAGCTGGCAACGGGTGACAGGTACTGGTCCATGCCTGCTCCCAGGGAGGGGTGAGCCTCATCCACTGAGGCAGTTCCACCCGAAGGTGGTGCAGGGCAAACGGATGAGGTGGTCCTGGGTTGGGCCCCGGACATGCTGGTGCCCGGTGCCACGGCCAGCTGAGGTGGGACAGGTGGGTCTGCTGGGACTGGCTTTCCCAAACGTGCTATAGTGTTTAGATGTTATCATCATATGTGGCATAGATATTCCCATTAACCCAGCCAGCAGATATGGAACAGTTGCACAGCAAACAGAACACATGCATATATGGGACTACAGTGGTAATAACAACAGCATGCAGGTACATTGATGGCACCATGCTACCAATGTTGGAATAATTCAATATAGCACATGCATGGAAACAAATATAAATATTTATTAACCAATATGGCATAATCAGAACATTGGAGACATTACATACTGGTTGGGGTGGGTATGTAGTTTATTGTTGGACATATGGTGGGGGGAGAGAAAGATGTCAATTAACAACTAGTATATTCCTGTAGTCCACATTACTTTCCTAGTCAGTGCTGTTATCTGTACCTTACAAGTATTACTACACTACCCTATAGCCTTAGTCTGGACAGTGATATGGCTGTTGTCATCATTATACATGAACTGGTTTTACCTGCAGTATATACCTCTTATCTGGTATACCTGTGGAGGAAATGTTTGTTAACATTAACTATCTGTTTCTACACATACTCCCAGATTCCAAGTTGATGTTGTGCACATAGCTATCCAACTCTTTCTGCACAGACTCTGGCCATGTCTTGACCACATGCAGATGTACCGGGACATATCTAGACTATTGCCCTCTTCAGCCTTTATTGACTTGACACACACATATACATGCTTTCCTACACAGTTATATTATGTAGCACAGTGTGGGTGATGGTGAGCAGTGATACTTTATTATTCAGAGAAACTGCAACACCCACTATTCCCTACAATATCAGAGTAAACAGTACCAGTACAGGGTATGAAGGGTTTTATTTTCAGCACAGTGTTTGTATCCGACATACCTGTGGGAGCAATGATTGTTAGCACTACCTAACTGTTGCCACACAAAGTTCCAGATTACACATTAGTATTATGCACATCCATCTCACTCTGTTACTATATAAACTCTGGTCACAGGTTGACAAGATGGGGGTGTAGATAGGACATACTTGGGTTATTACTCTCCTTACAGTTTCAGGAGTTGTTACAGTGACAGGTTTGTTCTCATAGATGTTTGACAATCACTTGTATTCCCTGTTCGCTGGCTAAACATCTGGGATCATCCCACAGATTTACCAGGGGGACAGGGGGACATGCAGCAGATATGGTCCCATATACTAAACATCCTGGTCTTATCTGTACAGTTGTGGGGTATGATTCTGCATGTAGCCTACTTCCACTCCCAGGATTCAGACCATGGCTGTGTCTGCTACAGCTTACAGACTGTCCATCAGAGTTATGTGTGCTATATAGATATTGCTGTATATCTCCTATCTGCTTTCTGTCTTATAATTCTCCTGTGCTTTGGCATTCTGACCTTGTATTACAACACTGTTATACAGATATCCTACACAGTTATATTCTGTAGGTCAGTGTGGGCAGCAGTGATGACTACTACCTCATTATTCAGAGCACCTGCATCAGTCACAATGCCATACAAGGCCAATGTAAACAGTACCAGTACAGGGTAACATTCTTGCATTTCTCGGCACAGTGTTGGTATCCGACAGACCTGTGAGAAAACTGTATTTTTAGCACTAACTGAATGTTGCCACACACAGTACCAGATTACACATTACTATAATCACATACATCTCACTCTGTTACTGTACACACTATGGCCACAGCTTGACAACATGGGGGTGTAAATGGGACATAGGTGGCTTCTTACTCTCATATGGTTTTGGGAATTTGCTAGTGTGCCAGCTTTGTTCTCATAGATGTGTGTCAATCAGTTGTATTTCCTATTTGCTGCCTATACGTCTTGGTCTTTGACAAAGTGTCCTGCCATGACTCTGGACTCCTGGATGCACCAGCACTGCACCCAAAAGCGCACACCTTCTCCTTTTCCTGACATGGTCCCTGCAAGGGGAAGCTACAACCAGTTATGAGATGTATTCTGTCCTCTTGGGTTTAAGTAGGGATGATTTCCCACACTTTTCAGTGATTGGCCAGTTTTGAAAAGGCTAAGCCATGGGCAAACCTGCTTACCTAGGGTTGGCATTGTTTACAGAGATATACCTCTGGGCACACTGAGTTAGCTAGCCTACACATTGCTTACACCTCCTAAGCTGGCCTGTGCAATGCTTATCATTGCTTACATTAGACTTTACATTATATTTCCTTTTTGGCATTGATTTATTATTCATTACACCTTATATGTATACCTGGTATCCATGATTCCTGTGTACATACACTGTATGGGGTCCTTGTGTTTTATTGGGGACTTCAACACTCTATTACAATTACACCTGACTTCTGGGCTTACTGCTGTACTCCAGATCACATATTTATGTTATGTAGTGGGTTAAGGGACATATGTCTGTATACTGATTCCTTTCACAGGTTCAGTTTGATTTAATATGGTGAAGACTTGCTTGCTGATACTGCATTCTTCTGTACTTCTATGATGGCTTGGTGGTTAACTACTGTGACTATAATATATAGGATCCTGGGTACAAGACCTGCAAGGCTGCTATATTGTTGATGGGCAGAACAAGGGCCGTTGGATATAGAGTGATTAGGGCACTTTTGAGCATTAGTACGCAGGTTTGTATGGGTTTGCATGAGGGTAAGCAATGTTAACCTCCGGTTACATTTGCTTACAGAGAGTTAGCTTCAAAATTGCTTAAACTGTGTGCACATTGCTTATCCCTGCGCATATGGGCTTACACCCACTTACTAGTGCTTAAATATGCTTACTACTGCTTATTGGTGCTTAAACCTGCTTACTAGTGTTTTATTCATTATGATACTGACACCTCACATGTGCATTTACTGCAGTACTCCAGTTCATAAATATGTTATTTAGTGAGTAATGAAACATAAATATTAGTCATAACATGCTTTGCCATGTAAAATGGAATGTGCTGAAGTGGGACTTGAACCAGGAATGTCTGCTCACAAGGCGAATGATATGCCCACTACACTATTGCTATGCTGCTTCATTTGCATATATCTTCCTTGTTATCCTCTTCAGCCATTTAAGCTGCATTAACTGTAGCTAAGTGATGGCACACCCACGCACCTATGGTTAACTTTAATCGGATTTAAAAAAAAGGGTTTGTTTATTTTATTTCTGTATACTTGTTGTTGTACATGAAGGGGACTGTTGGTGGGGATATGCAGACACCTATGAGCAGTCTCGCTCATTTCTTAGCCCTTTCTGCTGTTTTTCATTGTGGGGGCATCTATATTCTGAGAGCTCTGCTCTCAGACACACACCCTGCACTTTTTTCACACTCTGTGTAAGATTAGGAGCACAGGCAGTGCTCCTCATTAATATGCAAGGTGTACTGCCATCCTGCTCCTAAACGGCTGCCTCTGTGCAGGACTAAGCTAGTCCTGCATGGAGGAATAGTAAATCTGGGGGAGTATCTTTTTGTGGGACATGTAGAGCCATCTATATGGTGTGTTACTCTTATGCTTTTTTATTTCCTCATTGTAAATGTATCATGGTTTGTACAATAAAGGGCTTGCTATATGTAGCAAGAAGGGGCAGGAGATTATAACCAGCATTAAGGCATAAGCAGGATAAAGGTGCTTTACTAAGTCTCCCTGCTGGGGGGTGGAATGTTGTGGCAAATGCTTTCTTCCTGTACTATTCAAATGGTGTGTTAATGAAGTATTAGAAAGGGAGATAAATACAGTCGTTTGCAGTTAACCATATAATAAGAATATAAAATGTCATGGAATAAGAAATTGACCTACAGCTGTAATTGAACCCCTGACACTATGCAAAAACATAATTTGACAAACAGGAGATTTAGCTCAAGACACCACATAGGAGTATCTAGTTCATTCCATCCAGCAGCCTATGACCTGTTACAGTAACCATTTAACATTATTGCCTTTACTCTGTATTCCCATAATTTAGCTGATTTAAGCACATTTTTCACAAAAGTAACTGGACTACTGAGGCTGAAATTAAAATTGTCAGCTTTTGCCATAGGAAGTTAAATGACGTGCAGCATAACTCAGAATTGGTACACAATGCCAACTTGTGCACAAATGCTGAGGACAGAATGTGAAGGCTTTTCCATAGGCCATTTCTGGCCACGTGCATTGTCTGTGATTCTAATTTTTGACCAGATTAACATGTGAAAAAGGGGTTGATAAGATAGGGGTGAAAATGGGGGTGGCAAACAACCACCTGTGGAGGTATGGTAGGCTTAACCTCACTGGTCGATCTAGTTCACTGCACTGATGGTCAGCTTGTTTTCAGCAGGAATGTATTAAAAAAAGGAGAGATAGGGTGGGGGGGCAAAAACGAGAGAGAATTAGATCAATGGAATGTTGCATTGCTTTTTTATTTAAGTACATACAACAATATGAGAACTATGTAAATATAGCTTGGCCAAATCCAGATATGATGGGAAGACATTAATGTGTCATAAAATCAATCAATCACAGTGGTCTGAATAGACTAACAGAATCACATATTTCATTGTACTATATCAGATATATGCTTTCTGAGGTAATAACTGCATTTCAAAATATTGAATTGTGAATGTCATGCAGTACTGAAATTAAAATATCATATAAAAAGTAGCTTTAAAAAATAAAATACCTGTCTCTGGGTATTGTACCCAGACACAATTAATCTGATGCATGCATTGACTAATGCAATAACCAAACAAATATGTAGGCTTGATATAAAACTTATGGTATGCCTACTCAAGATGATATACAGTAATGGACTGACGATACTTCTGTGCCTTGCAGTCCGAACAGATGCATACTTACCTCATATCTCTCTGAGGTGACAACCTCTTTTAATGTACTACACAGTTTTCTGATATATCTGTTGCAGCTGTACAGTAAGAAAGAAATATATATATATATATATATTTATATTTACCCCGGGAATCATCTCTGTGTCACTGCTGGACAGAGGCACAACAAACTAATGGGCACAGTATTTTTTCATATAAGGGGTGGCGTACAAAATTTGGGCTAGGCTTATAAATGCCTTAGGGCAGATAGCCTAGTATAAACCTATGAACCTATGAACCTATGAACCTATAGATATATATATATATATATATATATATATATATATATATATATATATATATATATATATATATATATATATATATATATATATTTAAGCATAATGAATAACTATGTTGGCTGGCTAATTAATGCCATATCATAAACATGTGATGGGTCAGCAAGCATGCTTGCAGTCTTAAAATCATCCTCCCACTGGCACAAGAATCCATCTTGCACCTCTTCATGTCACTGTAGTGGTGACAACATTGCTCACCAGTGTGTGCGATGCCAGATGCTCTGGAGACAACCTAAGCCTTAGCTTTATACTGCGACCTAGTATATGCTCTTTGCAGTAGTGTCCATCTATAGCACTTCACAAGGAGTGCCACAAAAATCCTGGCCTCCTCAACATTCCACTATTGTGCTCTAAATGGAGTGCCATCCTACCATCACCACCCATGTCTGCAGCAGTCAGACTAGAGATATGGTCTGAATTACTGCTTAGTTCAGATCTTACACATAACAGCTTGTGTGCAACGACACACAGCTTTGCCATATGCATCTGTGCAATTGTGAGCACAGCAATGGCTTGCCAGACACATTAGCAGTGAGTACATCAAGAAGCACAGATGGTGTTAGAAATGTCAGTGAGATTTGACCACGTGTGATGCTCAAGCTATTAAGGCACATTCCATTGTTAGACACCGATATTCATTATGGCACTGATTATAATCGTGGTTGGTAGGAAGAAAAATGGTATGACGTGTGACATATTGACAAGTAGGAAGTTAGACACTGGTAAGATTGAGTAGTACCACCTGGGAATTGAACTCAAGAGAAAAAAAGGATAAATGTTAAACTTGGCTCATTAAGTGTCAGTGCCACACGAGAACCAGCATGCTAACATGCGAATTAGAGATAAAGAAATTTAAGAGTGAGTGCAGAGATACTTAAGAATGACTTTATGTCTCTGACTTTAGTCATGTGACTGCCTTTCTTTGTAAAAGGCAATATTTGTGTTTCTAAATACATCTCAGATGCATACAGTTGCATAACATGAGTAATACATGGTGGGTTAGGTTGCATATATACTTCACAATACATACTGTCAAAAACAAATGCTTATATGCGAGAACTCAATAATTAGAACAAAAATGTTGCACACATTATACCTATGTGTATGCATTCTGCATTGACTATCACCATTGCTATGTTTAACATAATTTATGCATATTATATTGGGCTTCTATATCAAACAGTAATGATACATTTGTTGCAATAAACATAGTTATGCTACTCTTGTGCATTTACTGTGACATTTTTAATTAAACATGTTGTGACAAATAGCTTTCTGACACCCTCTGTAGAAGTATATGTAAATTGGATTTGGACCTTGCATAAGGTGTCTTTATTTTTTAAGACCACTGCTCTTACACTTTGTGCCACAGGGAAAGTTACCTGACAGTTGTAATTTATTCACTAAGTACTACAGAGCGCTGATGATCATGTACCTGTGCCAGGCATGTTTGTGCTACAGAAGGCAGGCTAAATTAAAGTTTTCACTTTTTTTCTTTGGTAGTGAACTGTGTTTGTACACTTTGGAGTGGAGCGCAAATGCAAAATGCTTAGAAAAAAAAATCAATAAACTAGACCAAACTAACACACTAAATGGCTATACGTAGCAAGGGACAAAGCTGTTACAACATTAGCACGACACATTCATCCTTTTTACATCTGTTTGTACCATCACAAGAATCATTTATGTTACATATAACCAGGATTTTATGTAATGGCAGATGCTCAAAAACGGGACATGCATACAATGATGGGAGGTTATTCTTGCCACAATACATAGGATTACTCATGACATTAAGGTTTACAATATATTGCATAAATGTCATGATGACAACTTGTGACTTATGGATGATTTCTCCAGCATATATGACACATTTGTCCACATTACTCATGTTACTTTTAGGTTAGCACTGTCAAAAATTTAATTTCATACAACATTCATAGCATATATTATTATCAGTAATTAGAAGAGGCGAGTTTACAACAAAAGCACTTATATACCATACATTCACATAGACTACAGGTAAAATGTATAGCATGTATCACAGACTTTAGCTCATTCATTTTTATACAACATTGGGAGCCAATAGTTTTTTTCTGAATCCAGTCATAAAAACATTTCTGTAAATTGGATTAAATCCCTGCATCACCTGTCTTATTCCTCTGTACTGAACTCATGCCCACATTGTGCCTCAGAGATATTTACCTGACAGGTAAAATTTATTCACTTAGTATTATCCAGAGTGCTGACTTCCAAGCACTGGTGCCAAGCATTTTTGAGCTACAAAAGACAACCAAAATTACATTTTTGTTTTTTTCCTTAGGAACTGTAGTTCACTGCTAGGGTCTGCTGCTAGTCCAAAGTTCTCACTGATAAATGGTGTGCAAAACAAGATGATGAAAGAAAAAAAATGCTTTAATAGATGAAACAGTATGAAAAAAAAATAAAGTATAGAGCTGTGATATTTCTTCTACTTTGTTTTCTTTCAGCATGAACATATGCTACATAAACAATATTGATGCTAACATGAACACCACCATCTCTGGATTAGAACCCTGGGATAGTATGGCATTCTTAAGATACACTTGTGATTCTTATCAGTATGTGCGCGCACACACACACACACACACACACACACACACACACACACACATGCACGCAGGCACACACACACACACACACACACACACACACACACACACACAGAACTTAACCAAGTTCTTAACTTTGTCCTGTGTAATTTGCATTTGATGTATATATTGCTGTGATACCAGTAAAAGGGAAGATAATCTTTCCAACACAATATAAAATAAAAATGTTAAAGACTGAAGCTGACCCAGTGTGCTCAGAGGCAGAAACTGCTATCATAAACAATTCATATAAATGTTAGTAATGTTGCTGTCCTAAGTCAGTCAATGTAGTCACAAATGTTCTTGTAAGTATATGACATACCCTTGGTAAGTATACAGCAAAGTGGACTGACTATGGAAACCTTATTGTTCCTGCAGTCAGACTAATCATTCATACTTGCAACCACTTAGCAGGTAACAGTTCTCAGTGCTTGTCCTTGCAGAGGTAGGGCATGTGCATGAAATTGTGTAGGTCCTTACACCATTTTTACATTCAGTACACTTAATGCAGATTTTGGAATTCATGAATGCTAATAAGTTTACATATCCTTTTCATATTCATAGTGCTCAAAGGGCTGAATCCTCATTATACAAAGGTAACCATGTAAACAGGGAAATTGCATCATGACAGGAAAAATTGTTTGGATCCTGAGAGTTGCATGTTGCTGTTTTGCTTGCAAAAACTGTAGCTTGATGCAAAGGTATGTTGCTGTTTTTTACAAAATGCTGTAGTTCAACCTTACTAATGGATTACATTTCACAATACAACCATAGCTTTACTGTCTGCATTGTTTGTCCCTTGCTGATGCCATATGCATTTATATCAGTTATTTTTTTCCATTGCAAATAGTTTTGAAGAATGTAGCAAGTAATTATGGAAATTTGCTATGCCCATCTGATCAATTATTGCAGTAGAGTGATGTATCACTTATAACCAAGGTCAGGGTTTTATTAGTCTACAAAATGTGTTACACCTGTGATATATAACTGACCACCCTCCATAGAAGTGGACATCCAAGAACTGTTTTAGCTATTTGTAATGGAAAAGTGTACATTGCTTTGGTTAACATGCACACTTGCTTTTCAATTCCTTTACTTTTTTGTGGGGGGGTCAGTATTTATTTCTGTGTACTAACATACAGCTTTAATTTTTAAATTATTTTGTATATGATGGATGCATACATTCATACACACATATTTGCTTTGTTAACAATCATGTGTATCTTAATTGTGAATTATACATTTATTCTATTTTTCAACTCATACAAAGCTATGGTGCCCAAGACATCTGTACACTGTAATCTGCCATACAGTGCTGCAGAAAATAAAGTTATCATCCAGGCACTCAGTCAACATGGCTCCTTCTCTTAGAAATGGGCTGAGGTGACAAGTACTCCTGAGACTACATCTGGGAGCAGATGGTCAACTCTGTAAATAGTGGAGCAGGGCTTGGCCTTACATATAAAAAAATGGACATGATGCTAGTGACATAATAACGTATGTGATATGTAGGGCATGTGAAATTAGAAAGGACTATATGGCTGGTGGGGCTGCAACTAGACCATCAATGACTAAACCTGAGGAGTTCCTGTCCACTGTCACAGATCACCCACACCTCAGCAGAGGATTCACATAGAATTGTTAATGTTGGTTCCAACATGGATGACAACACCAGTATGTGTATTTTAGAACTTTCAAGTATTCAATACAATTCAATAATTTGCACTTACTTCCTTGATGTTAGGCTTGCCCTCATATATCCCCCCACCCCTACCCTGTGCCCAGTAATGATGACTGTGCCCTGGCCATTGCACATTTTTAATTTACTTCTGGTTGCATGTATATGCATGGAAAAGTGAAATGCTTGATGCATATTATTTTGCAAAGTCCATAGCTGGATATTGTAGACATCAGTCATACAGTATTATTGACATTACTATACAAGTGACAAATTTCTCATCTTATGGACATATAACTAGTTGCATATGGGACTAAGCAGTTATCTCCTTTTTTTTCAAACAGGATCCACACTTATCTTGGGCCTCAGCTGAGGGCAGAAGAGGTTGCATATTTCCTATACTGTTTCCCTGTGTACCTAGTATTGCTCTACAGTCTTCTGCATCATGCAGTCCATGCTAAGTCAAACAGGCTACAAAACCTTTTCTTATTTGTAGAGGTCTGGCAGCAGCATCTTAATTTAAAGCCTGTTACATATACAGGTTAATGATGGCAACAAATAACCCATGCCATTTTTTTCTCTAGGTGTAATTGTGGCTGTAATGCAAAGAGTTTTGAATTTCAGGCAAATGTGTACTCTGAATGTAAATGATTTCTTTCTAGCTTCCTAAAGAGCTTTGCCATGTTGGATTGGTTAATTAGCATCTCACCTGGCTACTTATGCTGTAATTAGCATATTCTGCTGTTTACCCTTGTTTTGCATCCCTATACTAAAGTGCAGAGCAGTTTAATGAATAACAATTAGTACACTGTCTTGTGTGAAGCACACCATGCTGCATACACTGTAGATGTGCTTAGTGTAGCCATTCCTGAATCCAGCCCAAAGTACTGTCACCTACAAAATGAGAGGAAAATATAGGATAAGTGATAACATTACAATTGCAGCAGGTTAATGTTATTCTGAGGATGAACTTATAGGATTGCTTGAAAGTGTTAGGATTGTCAAATGTTCTGAGGTCAAAGGGAAATGTACTTCATTCTGTATTTAGGAAAGCACTAAATTTCATATTTCCAACTCTTTCTTTTTTTGTACTATTTTTGTGATTTTGTAGGAGATGTATAAACAAATTACCGCTATCACTCCTAAAGTATCCTGTAGCAAAAAGCAGCAGCACGAATAAATGAAGTAACTAGCAGGATACACCACGAGAATACCAACGTGTAGATAAAAACTTCTTTATTCCAACAAGCATGTAAAACACAGAAAGATAAGCGCTTTCGCGTGCTTCATGCACGCTTCATCAGATCTATTGAACTTAGTCTATTCTACCACTTCTTATAGTGAACAATCCTGTCAATTTAACATTAGCAATTAAATAATTGATTGCCAATTAAAGTTTAAAATTTAAAATTTAAGTTTTTAAAGCCCCATGCGCCAGTGTTCTGGTGTCATCAACTCAAACACCATCAAGCTACCTAGTAGATTCAAATATCATATACTGTGAGTGATGGCTAAGTACATCAAATGAATAAACAGTTTAATTGATGTCAGCATCTACTCAAAAAGACATGTAGCATATATAAAAACATTTTTAAAAAATATATTCCTAAAAGAGCTGTTTAAAAAATGCAGTGATTTAACTTCATGTGCGATATATTGATCGCATATAAACAGATACAAAAAAGATGCTATCTGTGCTATTTTTCTGTTAGTCACTGTCATCATATCCATGGCACTATTTTATGAACTGTTGAATAAAAAGTACTTCATGGGCCATAACATTGAAATATCAACTCGTCCAGACTCACACTACGTCTCCACTCACCTATGGCGCTGATGGACTTTTTGCGTCATAGGATAGTATTGAGACATATATTCAACAGAAATCCAGCAGACGACAAGTGTAAACATGAGACAAAATACCATGAATAAAGAATACAATGTGCTAATAAAACCCATTTATGCAGTCTAACAGTCAAAAAGTTAATTTATGCAACCCAGAAATTAATCTAATTTCAGACAATTCCCATTCTGGAGTGCTTCAAACACCACAGCGGGTGTAAACTTCCATGCTAACCTGAGGTGTAAATGTTGATGTGTATGGTGTTCATGATTCCTACCAACAAGAGAACCCTTTGACATAAACATATCGCAATGTAAAATGTTTAACTTTTTTTATGTCAGGGTGTAATCCAAAAGTCACATATATCATAGTTATTTAATCAATATTTTATTCAAAACCAACTAATTCTCATGTGTATGAAATATATATAAAGCATATATATTCCTATCTGTGTTTTACCTGCTTGTTGGAATAAAGAAGTTTTTATCTACACGTTGGTATTCTCGTGGTGTATCCTGCTAGTTACTTCATTTATTTTGTAGGAGATATAAATTGTTATATTTGAGCATTCCTGCCATAGATTGTCATTTCAGCAGAGAGCTTAAGGTAGGTTCTAGTAAACTAGAAACATATTGATTACGGGAAAAAAGTTAAAGGGAGAGAGAGATTTTCACCTTTGAATTAGAATGATGTAAAAAAACATGCATAATTATTTTAATCTGAAGTTTAATTATGTAACATCAGATTACTGCATTTCCATATTTTACTGCATTGAAAGTTCTTATTATAACAATATGAGCTCATCCAGCAATTTAAATTTTTGAAAGAACATGTGACCTTGAACCTGAAATTAGAGGAAAAGAAAAAGTAACGATATTGTTCTAGGTGTAATTACTGTGTTTGGATGGAGAAGAAGACTTTGGAAAATGAATTCTAATATCTTTACTTGACCTAAAGATAATAAGGGGTCAACTGCCATTATGAATTTTCGTCACTACATTAAGCAAATAGAAGTGTTATTATGTGATTCTATTTCTGATATATGTCCTTAGATGAATCCAGATTTGCATGCATGCTTTTTAAATAATTATTTGGAAAAAAAATGAATGATCATTTGACAACTGAATTTTCTCTCTAGTAGGTTATCTTTTTCTCATCTATATATTCACATAGTCAGGTAGGGAGCACACAGCAAAATTTAAACATACACTAGCATGTAGACATCAGTTGTACTTATTTTGGAGGTGCATACCTCTTTTCAGCCTTAATTGCCTGTTTACATGTTCTACACATTTCTGGAGGTATGTTCCTATTTTTTACTTTATTTACCCCACACAACTTTCTAAATCCCCTTCGTATCACACATTGTTTGGAAGCTTTTTAGTCAACAGAAAGCAAAACTACATCACTGTGTACCAATAATTTAAAGAAAAATGACCCACATTTTACATATTTTTTTTTTAAGCAAAATAAATTACTCTGGGATGTAGATTTTTACAATATCATTCATCTAAGTCTACATATTTTGCAATGTCTTTTAGAATTTGCATGTCCGTGTGTAATTTTTTTGTTACTTTCAGTTTTTTAAACTTGTGTTTCTGAATATTAGTAAAAAATCCAAAACCTGGAAATGTTGAGGTAAAATGCAGCGTTTATTCCAAACAGGAAAAGAATCACAAAACTTTTGAGATAAACCCATCATCAGTGTGTAAAAAAAGAGATCAAATGCCTTCATTTAAACAGTAAATTCAAACCTTAGACTAATCACATGATACAGTTTTATTAAGCACTTCAGTTTAAAGACATATATGCAGGTAAAATGTTACTGAAAGTCAGTATAGCCATAAAATAGGTAAAACATTTAACTAAGACCCATCTACACAAGATGTTATTTCAAAGTTAACTGTCTTCTTTTTAAAATAGGTTTAATGCTTGCTGCTGTATTTAAAGCTGGAAAACAATCAGCTTCTTTTTTTACTACTGTTTTGCAATTTGTATCCTGCCTGGTTTACCTATGTGCTGATTTTGTTTCTTTGGTTTCTGAATAATATCCCAGAAACCTACCAGAAGTGGTAAGAATTATATACTTTTCACTATTTAAACTTTATGCTAACCAGCTAACAAGATTTTAGTTTCGATGTTCATACTTTTCAAGAACCTCTGTACCCATTTTCAATGTGAATAGGTTGATTGGTATGCCTGGATGCAAAAGAATTTAGACATTTCTAAAGGCCTAACATAATGCTGTGGAAACATTTAATGTGTCACTGTAGATTTCTGTGCCAGATATGAGGAGTGAGGAAGGTCATGCAAGCATTCAGGTGGGGCAGTGGTGCAACAGTTTGTACTGTTGCTTCACAGCAAAAGATCCTCTGTTTTGATTCTTGGCTATGGTGCCTTCTGTGCAGAGTGTGCATGTCCTCCTTGTGTCTGAGTGGGTTTTCTCCCATGTTGTAAAGACCTGTGTCTGGAGTGTTTCTCCCTGGGCCTCTACTGCAAACTGGCTTCTTCCAAGTTGCACATTCTTGCTCAAAAAATAAATATTTTTGGTCCAACCTTTGCTTGACAAACTGAGTATTAGAATGCGATTTAATAACCACCTACAGTTTGCAGTTATCAGCACACTTGGTCAGCAGTAATAACTTGATATCAGCTTTTATATTGGAGAAAGATATATCAATTAGGAGAGAGGTGAGTACAGACCCCTGTGGGACATCACCAGTGACAGTTTTCTGTCTGCAGCAACTACCGCTGAAATTAACAGTGTGGTTCTGTCAGACAGTCAGTTACCTATCCAACAAACTATGTATGGGTTAATGCTGAGTTGTGAGATAGAGGACATTGTTTAACCTTTCCAATGAACTCAACTATGTTTAGCAGGCATGATGTGCTTTTTAGAAAGTCAAACTGGTTTATGTCTATAAAGTCACCTACATCCTTGTTTACTAGTTCAGCTATAATATGTTCCATAAAGTTGCAAATGATACTAGTGAGACTAATAATCTTGTAATTCCCAGGGTCATTACAGGGACCACCTTAATGCAGTGGCATTGCAACTGCCATTCTCCACACAAGACTCAGGTTGATGAGCTGATGGAGGGATTTTGCTAGGTGAGACTTTGCACTTATCACCACTTGTCCAGGTATATTGCTAGGTAGCATTGCCACCTATCCATTTTTTTTCTGAACTATCCGGAAATCAAATTAATTGTCCAGTAGTCCAAAAAATACTGTGAAAACTCCAGTATTCTGTTTCAAAATGGAAACAGACTATCAGAGTTTGTTAAATCGGCAGAATGAAAACATCAGGAACACAAAAAGAGACATTCCTGTTCAGCTGACGATAGTGGCGATGTCACAAAATGGGTGGAAAGTGGGAGGGAGAGGGGAAGAAATGGGCAGGATTATGGGAGGTGCAAGGGGTGTGGCATTGGTCTGGTGTTAGCAGTAGTGAAAGGTGTCAACCCTATTGCTAGGCTCCAAGCAAGTAGTGTTTTTAATTTTGGAAACAGCCAAAATTATTTGGTCTAAATTGATCTCCAGGGCAGGGGTTAGGGAGGAATGAAGAGGACAGAAAGGGGGGTGGGTGAGTGAAGTTGGAAGGCAATTTGTCTGCAAGAATATTAGTTATGTTCTTTGGGTCTGGGGAGGTGTCACTGGAAATAAATTCTGTACAGAATTGTTGATTACTTCTAAGCTTCTTTATATAGCTGAAGAAGACTCTGTGCTTTTATTTTGAATTATTTACACTTCTAAGTCCAAAATTGACTTTACATTTCCTAATGTTAAGGTTAAGAGACTTACTTACCATTTTTAATCCCTTTTATAATGATCAGGTAGATATCTTTTAGTGATGGCCAGAATCTTATGTCTGCAGGTCATCCGGCCTGTAAATATGTAAGCTGTATCATTGTTGTTTACAAATGACATTATGTGATTAATCTCAAGCGAAAGTGATATCTAATGCAGACTGAAGAGGTTCAGATCTACATTGTTAAGTGGCTGTGATGAAAAAAATGCTCTCAAGTTGAAACTTAATTTTTCTCTCCCAGAAACGAATATTTTGCTTTCTGCAGATGAAGGAGAGACAGCTAACTTAAGCAGAAGTATTTTAAGCATTCAGGGTGTTGTTTATGAATAAAGATAGAGGGGATCAAAAGACTGACCAACCTGAGGTGATGTCACACTATTGCATGCATTGTACCAGGATGCCACGGTGAAGCCAGAACTGAGTCATAAACCAGAATTCTCTGCTTTTTGGAGACAGCCTTTGTCTTCCTTGTTAGGATTATACATCTACAATTTTTTCTAAGCTTACAAACCACCAATCATTCAAAACTCACATTGTGTTATAACAAAATTGCAAGATTTGCAACCAACACACACACACACACACACACACACACACACACACACACACACGCACGCACGCACACACACACACACACACACACACACACACACACACACACACACACACATACACACACACACACACACACACACAAGTCACATGACTGCTTAGCCGTTAAACATCTTAGGCGGATAGAATGGCCAAACCCCCTCACTCTCACACTGCTAACAGCTGTCCACAAACTGTTACATCAAACAGATAAATATCTTTCAATGAAGACATTTCCAATGGGACTATCTCAACATGCTTATGTGATTGAATGACAAATGTCTTGTCCCCACTTCTAAATCACAATACTGCAGGGAATGCCTTATATTCAAGCTTTGTATCCAAGCTATTGAGCTCTGCTCACTACCCAAAAGCCAGATAGAAAATAAGAGATTGTTTAAGCACAGCTCAAAATGCATTTCAAAAACTCATGATAATGCTCTCATTCCTCTCCCCTTGGAAAAAAATCTCCTCCGTCTTTACCCACTACTGTATAAGCATCCACATATAAATACCTACAAATACTGAAATAACCTCTAACATTACATAACACCCTTCACCTGCATACACTTACATACTTCCTGATCTCCCTTTCCTTCCCATTCTTCAACTTATTTATTACTCTGCTGCATCCAATTCACCCTCATGCATTACCCTGCCTTTTCCTTCTGAATATGGAGCTACAGCTACAAATTACAAATTAGATGAGCAATGCTGACAATCCACTTAAGAACTCAGAGAAATATGTTGTCTTTTTTATGATCTACAGCTGATTACTTACTTTCTATTCACAAATGTTGTTTTATTGCTTTATCAGGTCTTTTGCTCACTGATTAGACCACAACACTATGTCCTTTGTGTTATATTTTGAGAGTTACTGCTTTTCATACTGCAAACTGAAGACAAGACTACCTAGAAATTCTTACTATAAGAATCTTTTAACAACTATTCTACAAACACTTGTGTTATTTTTGCACAGGGTTTTTTTCTAGTCCACTACTGAAAAAGGCTTACCTTGTTACTTAATCAGAGTTTCTCAGTAAAATAAAAATAATAATAATGATAATAATTCTGACATATGGTCACTGGCCTTTAAATAGTGACTGACAAGTTGAAATGTTTGATTCAAGTGGTAAAAATGAGGTTCCTTCACAATGTAGATGAACTCACCACAGAGTGAATACTTCTGTAATCTAGGATGATCTCAGAGTATAAACACTGCTTCCTTGTGTAGCTAGAGCTTAGCCAAGGTGGTTTGGGCACATAGTGAAGGTGTTTCCCTGACTACCTCCCAGAAGAGGTGTATAAGGCACAACCCATTGAGAGTTTCATCTTGCCGGGGATAGCACACAGCTCTCACAAGACAGATTTATAGGATCATAGGATGTTACTAGGCTATTGAACTGAGGGTCTTTACAAGCTTAGCTGTTAAATCTCAATTCAATGCTAGATGAGAGATATTGTCTATGCACAAGGTTTTTATAGCAAGGACTATCCATGTAAAGATGCTGGGGAAATCTCTGGCAGAAATTTATGGTTTTCCATCCAGTCATCCAGGTTTTGTTTAAGCAGGGTCATGGAGGTGATCTGCTTGATATGGATTGGAAGCCTATTCCAGAGGAGTGGCAGCTTCTGACAGATGTATCTGTCTCTCCAGCAGGTCCCATTTATTGTGCAGGCTAGACTGAGGTTCCTGGAATGGGTGACTCTAGTCCCATTTGACTTATGGATGTGCAGCATTTCCACTCAATTTGGGTCGGAAATAGCCCTGTAAATCTTACATATGTCACCTCTAAGCAGTCTATATGCTACTGAGTACAGAGACCCTAAATTTTCTCTGTTAGAAATATCAGGGGTCACTCAAATTGCTGCAGGTTCCTGGTATGGTACATACCAAAGGGGGCATTATATTCAATAATAGGCCTAATGAGGGATGAGTACCAGGGGTTATAACCTCTTTTGCTCTTGAGGTGATGCCTTTGCTCATCAAGTGAGCAATGTAGAATGCCTTCCTCACCACAATAGACACATGATGGTCAAAGCTGAGGTCACAGTTAATTTGTGTTCCCAGGTCTCTCACTAGTGAATTGGTACTCAGGGTATTATTCTTTATTTTATAATCAGCAGGGACTTTGTTTTTACCAAAGGGAATGATGATATATTTTTTAGCATTTAATATTTAAGACAGCTTCGCATGTCAGTGACACAACAGGTCGCACAATCTTCTTTTATGCAGAAGGCTGTAAGTTCTATTTCCACGCCAGGTAGATGGCAGATTTATTGCTTGCACTGCAGAATGCAGTATAAGGGGGTGCTACACTCCTGAGTATTGTTTTCCTTCAAATGAGATGTTAAACAGAGGTCCCATGTGCTTCAGCTGGTAGCTCAGGTGGATGGAAATGTTCCCGTGGCATCTATTGAATTGGAAGGAGTTACCTTATTAACACTTTTCCATCTATCTTTCATTATTTACACATTCATTATATTTGCCCTTTATATTATACTTTATGCATCTCAGTAAAGCACCTTGCATGTTTATCTTCCTATGTATGTAACACAGTTATCACCCACTCTTTCCACAAGAACCATTTCTTTACATCACATATTACTTCCTCATCATCTTTTCTTTTGTTATACAGCACCTCTTTACATCTTCTTTTCCATAAACTCCAAATAGCAATGAATACAATTTTTGCCTATTTTGCGTTGTTTTTCCTTCCCAACCTTATATTTCCCGTCCAACAACATTTTTTAAATACATTCCCATCATAAGCATTTTTGAATAAAGTCCAAAAACCTTCATTGCTCTTACAATCCAAAAAACAATGTTGCAAAGTCTCTTCAGTATTACAGCTATTACTCATTTTTAGTTATATTATTTTATAGTTCATTTTACTTTTCACTGACAGTTTCTCCAATAATAAATGACACAGAATATCACTTGCTTCAAAAAGATTCATTTTCCTTATTGCTTTCTTGTACCCCCCCATTTTTTCCAAGGATCAATATAATAGTTCACTTTTATTATTTTTTTCTTTTATGCCATTCTTTCCTTTCCATCTCTACTTTATGTATATCAGTTCTCTTTACCTTTATTTCACTTTCATATTCATTTTCTTCCAAACCTTTTGTTTTTCTTTTCCTTTTCTTACTCCAACCCATCCATGTACCTTTATATTTTTTAAATAAAAAATTTTATCGAACTGCATTTTTTCAGACACATTTTAACAATCTAAATAAATGTACTGATGCTAAGAAAATGGATTTATTAAATTCAGATCCATTTTACCATTTACATTATAAATTATCCTTCTTATAACTGGTTTTGCCTTATTTGCCACATATAACCAAAAAGATACCCAATAATGTGGTTTCCATACAGCTTGAAAACCTGTACACACCACTTAAATATGCTTGCTTTCTTAAAATATGTGTTAAACATACATACCTTTTTTTCTTAGGGAAAACTTAAACACTGGCCTCCACTCTGACAATTTTCTTATTTATTTATTTAGAATTTCTGTCTATTGTTCTATTGCTACTTGTTTCCTTCCAGATATCAATTTCAGTTCTGGCAAAATAAACTTCTGCAATTCTTACCACATATCTAACCACCCCCCCATGTTTTGACTTACTTATGTGTAATCCTAATGTTCCTAAATGTTTTTCTGCTCTGTAAATCATAGGATCATAGGAGATTACTAGGCTAATGGCTCTGGTGGCCTTACAAGCCGAGTCAAGAGTTTATTCCCAAAAAAAACCTCAGTCAGCACCTGTAACTCCTGTCAATGAGGGACACAGGTGGAGCCCCTGGGACAAATTTGTTGTTTTCCATCCACTCATCAAGGATGTAGTTGAAGAGGGTCAGTGAGGTGCTCTGTTTGACATGTATGGGAAGTCTATTCCAGAAACGGGGCAACCTCTGGGAGACAAACCTGTCTCTCCAGCAGGTTTTGTTTTATGTTGCATATAAGATTCAGGCCTTTCAAGTGGGTAATGGGTGAGGAGTTAGACTTAAGCATATGGAGCATCTCTAGTAGGGCAGGGTCCGAGATTGCCTTGTAGGCGAGGCACAGACCAGCCCAGAGCATTCCGTACGATACCAAATAGAGTGATAGTGATTTGAAACTGTTCAGATAGGACAGGTGTTGGAGGCCATGGATTCTCTTTGTAAGATATTTCAGTGGCCTTTCCAGTTATTGCAGATGTTTGGAGAGGTACATAACAAATGGGGCATTATACTCAATTACTGGTCTAATGAGGGAGGAGTATAGAGAGTTAATAACCTCCTTTTGTTCTGGAAGCAATCCCCTTGCTTATGAGATGAGACAAGTAAAAGGCTTTTCTGACCACTGCTGCTACATGATGGTTGAATGTGAAGTGGTTATCGACCTAAGTGCCCAGGTCTCTCACCACTGGTTGTGTGGTTAGGGGGTTGAAGTTGATGTGGTAATCAGTAGGGGCCATGTTTTTGCTGAATTGTATGATGATACATTTTTTTGCATTTAGTTTGAGGCCATGACTTTGGCACCAGTCATTATTTGCCATGAGACCCTCTTGCAGTATGTTATCATTTGGGGAGTCAATGACAGCACCCAACTTACAGCCATCCACAAACTTGGTCATTCACAAACTTTTTGTCTTTTCCTGGACCTCTGAGAAGTAAATGCCAAACAGTAGGGGTCACAGGACATATCCATGGGGAAGTCCAAAAGTGACAGGAATGGTATCGGAGGTGGAGGTGACTATTTTGACTTTGGGGGTCCTGTCACTGAGCCAGTTGGCAACCCACCTGATGAGATACTGATTTACACCAAGTTGTGTTAGCTTTTCAATGATGCCCGAGTGGAGGATTGTGTCAAAGGCCTTGACCCAGTCAGAGTAAGTTGTATGCACTGACTTTCCCTCATCCAGGGCCTTGGCAGTTTATATATCAGATGGTTGTAGAATCCAACAGAGCCAGGAGTTTAACTCTGCTTTATCAGCTCTACACAAATTCTGAGAAATCTAAGTCTTTGTATGAGTACTGCACAGAGAATACACTTCAGGCTATCAGATAAAACAGGAGTGTTGGCTAATAGCTAAACACCTAAGGTGGGCTGGCTCAGCATGTAGCCTTAATCCAACGAACTAACTGATATTTTTTTTTTGGGAAGGAACAGCCTATCTGGGCAGAGTGAGTATGACACGGCATTACCACCTTTGGCCCCTTACTACTTGAGTGGACTACATTGCAATTAGGAAAAAACACCCTGGTGTCTACCAAGGTGAGACTCCACCTAAAGGCAAATTCTGCCCTCCTCCTCAGGATAGGCATGACCATCCTCCCTGCATGCTCCACCAAGTGCCTGAGCTGCAATTCAAACTGGGGATATTTAGAATCATAGGTTCACAGGAGATTTCTATGCTAACACCTAAGAGCCTTTATGTGCCTAGCCATTATCACCCGGATTTTACCCTATTTTCAATCTTTAAGGGCTAGAGGATGGCTTAGGCATGTGCCTATCCCTTTGAGTGTTTTACAGACTCCCCTGTCCATAAGGGACATGGGAACCACCACAGAAGTGAATTTAAAATTCCCCATCCATTGATCCAAACTGTGTTTGAAGAAGGTCAGTGAAGGGCTATGCTTTACATGAATAAGAAGCCTGTTCCAAAGGAGGTGTCATTTCTGAGACATATCTGTCTCTCCAGCATGTTTCTTCCACATCACAGACCAGGTTTGGATCCCTAGATTGGTTGACCTTCATACTGTTTTTCTTGCGAATGTCTAACATTTCCATCAGGGCTGTATTTGTGAGTGCCTTATAGGTTAGACATAGTTCACTCCTTAATAGTCAGTAGGAGACATAATAAAGGGATAGGGCTTTTAGTCTATTTACACAGAACATGTTTATACTCTGTATTTTTTGTAAGGAACCTCTGAGGCTACTCTAGCTGTTGCATTGGACTTGATTATTGCTCTGATGAGGGCAGAGTACAGTGGGGCTATAACTTCCTTGGATCTGGATGCCATGTCTTTACTTATAAGCTGTGCCACACAGAAGGACTTCCTCACCAGTGTGGACACATGGTGGTCAAAATTCAGGCTACTATATATCTGTGTACATACCTCTCTCACCTCTGAGTCCAGTCTTAGGGGTGTGCTAGTAATGTTGTAATTTATAGGGTGTTTGACTTCCAAAAGTGTATGAGTATGCATTTTTTGTGTTTAGTTTTAGGCCATCTCTCTGGCACCAATCATTTGTCTGAGTCAAACTCTTCTGAATGATTTCTACATCATTGGGGGATTCACTTATTTCCCCAGCTTGCAGTCATCAGCAAACTCAATCAACCAACGGCTTACTACTTTAGTCTTGACTTCAGTGATGTATATTCCAAACAGGAGAGGTCCCAGCAGTTTGCCCTGTGGCATGCCACATGTAACTGGCCTCTAGCTAAATCTGGATTCACTCACTCTATTAACATGTGCCCTGTCAATGAGCCACTTGGCTATCCATGTGGTGATGTAGGGGTTTATGCCCAGTTTTGTGAGTTTGTCTATAATAACAGAGTGGGAAATTGTGTCAAATGCCTTACCCAGGTCAAGGTAGGCAGTTATGCCTGTTTTATCCTCATTTATGGCCCTAATGACTTTCTCAAAGAAGTCCACCAGACTGTGCAAGCATGACCTGCCTTGACAAAGCCTTACTGTTTTTTTTTCCAGTGTTTGGATGTTTTCTATGTAATTATTTATCAGGTACATGATTATTCTCTCCATGGCCTTGCATATAAGACTAGTCAAATTTATGGGTCTGCAATTTTCTAGGTCTGTTTATTATTCCTTTTATGCAGAGGAATGACTGTTGAGGTCCTCCACTCCATAGGGACAAAGCCAGTCAGGAGGCTGTGGCTAAATAGAAATCCTAATGGGACATATAGGTCCTATTTCAAGTTATTTAAGAGGCATCCTGGGGTATTGTTAGGATCCATCAAAGCCATGTTTCTAGCTTTTGAGAGTGCAATGGCAACCTGATCTTTGGGTGATAACTGGTAGAGGAATGGTGGAGACTGTTTCTTAGGGAATAATAGGTAGTGATGGGGATGTGAAATTTGAGATGAATTTATTGGCCAATAGATTTTTTAAATCTTCTAGCTGAGTATAGGTGATGCCAACTATAACTAATTCCGCACGTTGTTGGGTATAGCCCTTAAGATTGCAGACATAACTGAAAAATGCCTTATGTTATTCTTAGCTTTGGAGGCTATTTTTACATCAAAGTCTGCTTTCAGACACTTGACTAGTACCCTGATTCACTTGTTTAGATTAATGGGGGAGTTCTTGCTTTATTGTGCTTACTTCTAGAAAGGATTTTCCTTCTTTTGTTGACCAACCTATTTATGCCAAGGGTCCACCAGGGTGGCTTGTTTTTGCAGTTTGTTCTAGGCTTATTTTGGTCTGGTACTGCTGTTTCCAAGCATTTGTTTATATGATCATACAGGGCTTTTGTGTACACCTCCACATAAGCTTCTGTGTTTTCTGTGTTTCAGGGAGTATCGAAGCTAGCTATGCCATCACTTAATAGAAGGTAGTCTGCATTAGAAACATTCTTCAAGCTTTTGGGGTTAGGTGGTGGTTGTAGTTTTATATTTATTTCAAGGGAGACCACTTGGTGATCTGATCTAACCAGTGAGGACATCACACATGGGGACAAGGATGTAACCCTCTCCCATATTTGAAAGTACCAGGACTAAGATATTTTTACCCCTAGCGGGAGAGCAGACTAGCTGCTCCAGGGCATTTGCATTGACAAAGTCTGGAAATCATTGAGCTATATTAGTGACCGAGTATGCTTCCCAGTTAATGGAGGGGTAGATGAGATGGGCTGAAAGATAAATAATTCTAGCAAATTCAGGAAAGATGTATTAGTTTCCTGATTCATGGTGTGGGACCTGTAACTAGCAATAATATGGTAATGGATTTTTCCTATGGTTAGTTGGATGTGGAGAAGCTCAAACATGTATTGTCTGACTAGTCTTGAGATATGCTTAACATTCGTATAGATGTATACACCTGCACCATTTACCTTTTCATGTGCAGTGCGTAACTGGAACATGTGAAAAGTATTATAGCCATGCACTACTGAGGTGCTTTTCTTGGCTTTGAATCATGTTTCAGTAACTACATAGACATTAGCATTCTCCAGGGTAAGGAGTGCTTCCAGGGAGTCTCCTAGCATTGAGCAGTAATACCTTTAGCTTATCCTGAGTAGATTTTGCTATGTTGGAAGGTTTGTCTGTTTGGCAATGCCTAAAAAAGGCAATGTAGGGGTAGATAATATTTTGGCCAATATGCAAAAACCTAGTAGTGACAGTTGAAGACCATCCCTGGCAATGCAGTGTGGCCTATCAATCATGTTCTTCCAGGCTGTCAAATTTTGGACCACTTTGGAATGATGCAGTGATGCAAATCCTGACCCCTGACAGGCAACTAACTCTAATCATTTCCTTATCCAGCCTGGTGAGATGTGTCTGACAATGGAGTTTCTCCTATGACCAAAATATTGAGTTGTGTGGCATTATGCCTTACAGGCTGGGTAGCTGAGACACAGTGAGATGTGGTTTTATGCATTGTTGTGGGAGGTGTCTTGTTTGTGTGCATGTGACATTTCTGAGGACTGTGTCTGAGAGGCCTTTGAGGTTTGGGTAAGTTACATGTGAGCACCTCTGCATATGCAAGTCTATGTGTCTGATCATTTTTAAGTGTTGTGAGTGTTGTGTATGCATCCCTATCAATCTGTTTGGAGGTTTTGTGTCGGTATGTGAGAGCCTTGAGTCCAGTGACATTGCTTAACTACATCTCTCACATACTGTACTTGTCTATTTCAGAATTAAGTGGTTGTCAGTGTACATAAGTCAATTGCTACATTGCTTCTGGATGCCCATGTCCACCAAGCTAGACAGAGGCATCCTACCCATAGTCATGGTTTTATCCCTCTGTGCCTCTAGTGCAGGTTTAATTGTCATTTGCCTTTAGTGTGCAATTTTTATTTATTTTAAACCAGCAAGCCCACTGGACACAAATCTCCCTTTACTGGGGTTGCCAGGGACCACTCTCTGGTTGAGCAACTTGTCCAGAATCACACAGTAGGCAAATAAATAGAGTTGGAAAAATCCAGGTCTACACCCTGAACCACATGAAGCCACTCATTAACATTCTTCAGTTGTGTCACTGTTGGATTACAAACTCATCTGACAGAAACTAGCACACTCTTCAGTGCCAGCATAATCTTTGTTTCTTCTATGGCCAGTCTTCAGTACGGTAAGTTCAGGAGCCTTGTTTTACTATTAGTGGAAATTTAAGGGTGGCTTCGCATTAGATTAATTGAGTCTGAATGGGGAGAGGAGAGGATGAAGGGGGGACTCAATATTTCAGCAACAGCAGTACGGCTCATTAGTATACAGTACTGAAGCTGGATGAGTATGGGGAGAATGAGATGGTGTTAGCATGCGGAAAGAAACAGGGAAGCAGAACAAGAAAAAAGGAGAGGATTTACACATATGCACAAAAGAAGACAGCCTTAAGTTCAGAGTATTAAAATTGAGGTACCGAGCCAGAGGAGAAGAAGAAGTAGGAGATGGGAGTGAATGAAGTAAGATGACGGAGAGAGGAATAAGAAGTATTCATTTATATTCATTTAGACTGCTGCACAACTTTGATTGTCTACATCATAACTTTAAATTTTCTGATAAAATGCACATGCAAGACATGTACATTGACTGACTGCAACAAATGCGTGTTATCTCAATATATATATAAAAATACACACACACACACACACACACACACACACACACACACACACATGCAGATATATATATAGTCATGGTTTTATCCCTCTGTGCTTCTATTGCAGTTAGACAACAGATTGAGTGGATGCGTGTGTATGTGTGTATCTGTATGTATGCTTGTATGGTGAGTATTGGAGCAATCTTGTGTAGTGATAGTGTTATGGGAAAGACTTTTTTAAGTTAAGATGCATATTAGTGTTAAGTGCAGGGACAGGATTAAGGTTAGCATGTTTTATTAAGGTGCAGCAGGGAGGGGCAAAGCTTAGTAATGTATTCTAACCCTATCTCATAACAAGACTATCTAGACAAATTTGAGCTGAGTGTGGTTGGGTTATGGGCAGTGACTGGCAAAGAAAATTTGCTTCTTTTTCGATGTACTTAATGTCCATGTAAATTATGGTCAATATAGTGAATTTTCGACATGTTGTGGGAATGTTTTGTAGGTTGACCAAGTAAGATATCAAACATTCATTATGTAATCATTTATGTACATAGATATATATATATATATATATATATATATATATATATATATATATATATATATATATACATGTATGTGTATTTATATATGTATATGTGTGTGTGTGTGTGTGTGTGTGTGTGTGTATATATATATATATATATATATATATATATATATATATATATATATATATATATATCTATAGCAGCACATGACAATCACTGGAGATAGTCTTATTTGTTCAAATGCAGTTAATTAACAATACAAAATCTAAAAGTTCATTTTAAATGAAAAATTAAAACTTCTTCTTCTTCTTCTTTCAGCTGCTCCCATTAGGGGTCACCACGGCAGATCAACTGTTTCCATTTCCTCCTGTCCTCTGCATCTTGCTCTGTCACACCAACCACCTGCATTTCCTTTCTCACCACATCCATAAACCTTATCTTGGCCTTCCTCTTTTCCTGTTACCTGGCAGCTTCATCCTTAGCATCTTTTTCCCAATATACTCTGCATCCCTCTTCAGCACATGTCCAAACCAATGTAATCTTGCCTCTCCGGCTTTGTCTCCAAACCTTCCAACCTGGGCTGACCCTCTAATGTACTTATTCCTAATCCTGTCCATCCTCATCACACCAAGTGCAAATCTTAACATCTTCAACTCTGCCACATCAAGCTCTGACTCCTGCCTTTTTGTTAGTGCCACTGTCTCCAACCCATATAACATAGCTGGTCTCACAACCCTCTTGTAGACCTTTCCTTTCACTCTTACTGGTACTCGTTTGTCACAAATCACTCCTGACACTCTTCTCCACCCACGCTATTCTGCCTGTACTCTCTTCTTCACCTCTCTTCCACACTCACCATTACTCTGAACTGTTGATCCCAAGTACTTAAACTCATCCACCTTCACCACCTCTACTCCCTGCATCCTCACCATTCCTCTATCCTCCCTCTCATTCACACACATATATTCTGTCTTCGTCCTGCTGACCTTCATTCCTCTTCTCTCTAGAGCATATCTCCCCTTCTCCAGGGTTTCCTCCACCTGTTCCCTACTCTCACTACAGATCACAATGTCATCTGCAAACATCATAGTCCACGAGGACTCCTGTCTGATCTCGTCTGTCAACCTGTCCATCACCATTGCAAATAAGAAAGGGCTCAGAGCTGATCCTTGATGTAATCCCACCTTCACCTTAAATGCATTCGTCACTCCCACCGCAGACCTCATCACTGTCACACTACCCTCGTACACATCCTGTACCTCTTGTACATTCTTCTCTGACACTCCCGACTTCCTCATACAATACCACAACTCCTCTCTATGCACCCTGTCATATGTTTTCTCTAAATCCACAAAGACACAATGCAAGTCCTTCTGACCTTCTCTGTACTTCTCCATCAACACTCTCAGAGCAAACATTGCATCTGTACTGCTCTTTCCTGGCATGAAACCATACTGCTGATCACTAATCATCACCTCCCTTCTTAACCTAGCTTCCACTACTCTTTCCCATAACTTCATGCTGTGAATGATTAGTTTAATCCCTCTGTAGTTACTACAGCTCTACACATCACTGTTATTCTTAAAAATCAGTACCAAAACAATTTTCTCCATTCTTCAGGCATCCTCTCACTTTCCAAGATTTCATTAAACAATCAAGTTAAAAACTCCACTGCCATTTCACCTAAACACCTCCATGCTTCCACAGGTATGTCATCTGGACCAACAGCCTTTCTGTTGTTCATCCTCTTCATAGCTATTCTTACTTCCTCCTTGCTAATCCACTGCACTTCATGATTCACTATCCGCACATCATCCAACCTTCTCTCCCTCTCATTCTCTTCATTCATCAACCCCTCAAAGTACTCTTTCCATCTGCGCAACACACTCTCCTCGCTTGTGAGTACGTTTCCCTCATTATCCTTTATCACCCTTACCTGCTGCACATCTTAAAAAAGAAAAATTAAATCAAGCACACTTTTTGATAAAATTCTACTTCTAGGTTTGTCTATTCAGTTTTAGAGTATTTCATTTAGATGGCAAAATTCCTTGCAGTTCTCATTATATTCATAAAATAGAAGACAGTATTCTTAGAACTAACCCAACATGAGAATGGAGAAAGGAGAGTTTGCTGATAGGGATGACTGCAATTGGGGTACAGAGAATAGGCAAGTGGGGGCTGGAATTTACTGGAGAAAATTGGAAAAGGAACTGAGGTATTAGGAGCAAATAACTAGAGAAAGAAAGGTAATAAAATGTGAAGAAACAAAGAAGACATTTGGAGTGCAGGCTAAAGACTGCCTTCACTAACAGAGATTGGTATCTTAGTGTAAGCAAAGAGAAAGGAATAGGGAATCCTAAGTAAAAAAAACTCCCTTGTTAGAGTTTTTAATTGAATTTACAACAGAGGCTACTATTAAAAAGGGATAAGTAGTCGGCTATTTAAAATACTGCAAGATAATTATAGGAACCAGTTTGATAACATATGTATGGCTCCCAAATATGCAACAAAGTCAGGAAGGTTTAGGATTTTTGCTTGAAAGTGTTTGCATAGGTGTTTTTATACCCCAAGTTGGCTCTAAAGAATTTTCCCTCCGGTAGATGACAATTGTTGGAGTTGTGATGGTGAAGAAAGGTAACTGGGAACATATGTTTTGGGAGAGTAAAGAGTTGGCAGACATTAAAAATTCCCTATGGAGTACTCTGTCAGAAATGTAAGGTGAGCAAATGGGTGTAACTAAGAAAATGATTATATTTTATTTATTTTTAAATACCTTTATTGAATTATCATTTGTGACATAGGCAACCTTACATTTTTACAAATGCAATCAAACTGTATTAACAAATTAACATTAACAAACATTATATTTCACATATACTTCTATAACTCATATAACCTAAGCAACATTGCATACATTATTCAATCCTTGCCCCTTTTTTAACAAAGGAAACATCTTTATTAAACCATCACTTATGACATAAGCAATCATACATTTATATAAATGAAAATAAACCACACCGACACAATCCTAGTTGCAAGCATTTTACATCACAAACCATACTGACATACTCCCATTTGCAAACATTATACATCACTATACCCACTCATTTCACTCAAACATTACACAGTTTATTTAAGTCCTGGCTTCTTTTAAACCTCATTCTTCCCCTGCATATATTCTTCCCACAATTCCCATTTTTTTCTTTGTAGTTTGCTCCTGCCCTTTTCTAAAGATCTCAGTTCCAGTTGTTTTATCTCTGTTACTATAGTCACTACTTCTAATATAGTTGGTTTAAATTTTGATTTCCATTTTCTAGTAATTGCTTTTATGGCAGCCACCATAATTAGACACAGCAAGGCCTTACCATGTCTAGGCAATTCTGATTCTGTATCATAGCTCACAAAATTCATCTCCCTCGTTACACCAATCCATCCACTCAGCATCTTTGACAGTGTACCCTGCAGGGAATCCTTAAAATCTGCCAACCAAACGCACTCCCAGAAAATATGTTCCCAAGTACCTCTTTCTTCCACGTCATACCTCCAACATTTGTTGTCTACCTAAGGAAAAACTATCTGGAGTCTACTTGGGGTATAAAAATATCTACGTAAACATTTCCAAGCAAAAATCTTAAATCTTTTATAGTTTGTTGCATATTTCGGAGACATACATACATCCTCCCATTGTTTCTTTATGAATTGCTTATCTAATCTCTCTTCTCAATCCTTTCTAATCTCCTCTGACTGATTCTTGTAGTAATCATGCAATATTTTATATGCTTTACTAATTATTATTTTTTTTAATGGCAGCTTATGTTCTAGATTCTACTAAAAACTCCACCAGTGCTGGTCTTTCATTTAGGACCCCCCATTTCTTTCTCTTTGCCTATACTCTGATATCAGTCCTTGGTAGGAATTGCAATCTCTAACCTGCAATCCAAATAAATTCTTGTCTTCTTCCCATTCTATTACCTTTCCCTGTCTAGTTATTTGCCCCAACACCTTGGTTCCTTTGTCAGTTTTTTCCAATAAATTTCAGCCCCCTCTTTCCTATTATCTATATCAGTGTTTCCCAAACTTTTTTGATTCTCGGCTTTCTTGCTGAATCCAGGTTTTCCCAAGGTGCTCCCCACCCCTGTGGCATGCGTAAAGTGCATATTTCATTTATTTGATTATTTATTTATTCCGACTGGACTAAGAGATCTGGGGAGAAAAGCTCAAAACTACAATAAAAAGACAATTATCAGAAAAAAGGGTACATTCTGTGTAACAGCATAACACTCATGAACTATGGTTGAGAGGTAAGAGGTAAGCAAACCTAATGGCAACCTTATTAACTTTAAGTTTTAAGAGCAATATTTAAAATCTGTCCCTGCTATTTGGCTCTGTCCAGCATACCTCTCAACTGTATATATTTTTGCAGAATGTCCAGATTTTTGCCTCATATTTTTGGTCTTTTTCTCATAAAATTGTTTTCTGGCAAATCACTAGCAGATCATTGAGGTTGAAGTCAGAAAATGATGACAGACAGTTGAGTTTCATACTTCATACCCTTCAAAAAATTCATGCTGCTAATGCAAAACCTGCATTTCTATTAACTTTCTAATTTTGTGAGAGCAGTACTTAAAAGTGTACCTGTTTTGTGCCTTTGTACCCCCGCTATTTTTGGCTTTGTCCAGATTTGTTGATCTAAGAGGGTGAGAGGTATGTGTCCAGTGATATGGTCCAAACTTACACAGACCTCATTGCTGCTGCTGCCAAGGATCACTCTCACTCTTTACTCTCTCCCCCAGTGACACACACACACACACACACACACACACACACACACACACACACACACACACACACACACACACACACACACAGTCTCTTTTGCATTCATGCACGCATTCACTCACACATATCGCTCTCACTCTTGTCCGATCTCTCACACAGTCATGGTCACTCCCTCATTCATACCTGCATTCAGTCACACATCACTCTTACTCTCCCAGTCACACACACACACACACACACACACACACACACACACACACACACACACACACACACACACACACACACACACACACACACACACACACACACACACACACACACACACACAGACACACACACACACACACAGTCACTTACTCGTTCATACTTACCTTCACTCACACATCGCTCTCTCTCTCTCTCCCGATCAAACACACACACAGTCACTTCCTCAGTCATACCTGCACTCATTCACACATCGCTCTCACTGTCTGTCATACCCATAAGCCACACACCCACTTAACGCATTCATTCATACATTGCTCTCACTCTCCCCATCTCACACCCATGTGCCACACACCCACTTATACATTCATTCATACATCCCTCTCACTCTTCTGATCTCACACATACACACACACAGTCACTCCCTCATTCATACCTGTATTCATTCACACATTGCTCTCACTCTCCCGATCTCACATACACACACACTCACACACACACACACACACACACACACACACACACACACACACACACACACACACACACACACACACACACACACACACACACACACACACACACACACACACACACACACACACAGCCACTTCTTCATTCATTCCTGCATTCACTCACACATTGCTCTCACTCTCCCGATCTCTCTCACACACACAGACTCCTTTGCGTTCATGCACGCATTCACTCACACATGTAGACAGACACATGCACACTCATACAGGAATTCTCTTACCTGACATCCCGGTTCCAAGTACTCTACAGCCTGGTACTGGTCCACGGCCTGGTGGTTGGGGACCACTGCTGTACTTGATGCCAGTTCTGCTAAAAAGCTACAGTGTAGGTCTAGACGTAGTTCACCATGAACTAATGAGCTTAGCTGCAAAATAAACCATGAACTGTTTGTGGTTTATTCTGCAGCAAAGCTTATTAGTTCATGGTGCCCCTTTGAGGGAGCCATGGCTCCCCTGGGTGCAGCAGTGCACACTTTGGGAACCCCTGGTCTATATCCTTAATTGCAGTCATCCCTATTGGAATAATCTCTTTTCTCCATTCTCGTGTTGGCTTAGTTCTTAGAATACTCTCTGCTACTTTGTGGATATAATATTCTGTATGATTATTGTCTCCTTAAAGGCCTGCATCCAACATTTTTGTCTCTCCTATGAGCTTCCCCCTGTTTCAAGAAATTGATTTTTTTATTTGGGCTACAAGATCTGAATTGCCTAGACATAGTACGGCCTTGTTAAGTTTAATTCTGATGACTGTCATAAAAGCAAACCTGAACCCCTTGATTCTTTTCTAAACATAAAATTCCCAAGCAATCCCGAACTCTAACCTCCCTGATTGTTTCCTATCCATAAACTCCCTAATTGCTCTTTAACCCTAAGCTTCCCAATTGCTTTCCAAATATAAATTTCCCTCTCGATCATTCCCTAATCCTAAACTTCCAAGTTGCTCTCTAAACCTAAAGTACCTAACCACTACTTAACCTTAAAACTCCTTGTTCCCTATACCTATGTCCATACCCCTTCCCCTAACCCTAACCCTAAACTTCCCAGTTGATCTCTAAACCCAAGTGCTAAACTCCGGCTCCTCTAGCTCTTTCCCTCAGATGTAAGACTTAGCTACATGTTTGGGAAACAGCTCCACTCCCTCTGGACAGCTGCCACTCCTTGCCTCAACACAGGTTCATGGGTTTATAGGAGATTGCTAGGCTAGTGGCCCTAGAGCCTTTACAAGTCTCGCCATGTTAATCCCAAGTATCCCCATTTGTTCTTTCTGGGTAGTGCACAGAACAAATTTATGAACAAAGTGGGTCTGTGATCAACACTGGCTCCTGTCCATGAGGGACATGGGTGCCACCTCAGGAGTGAATTTGTGGTCTCCCAGCCAATTACCTAGATTGCTTTTGAATAGGGTCAGTGAAAAGCTCTGTTTTATGTAAATAGGAATTCTATTCCAGGAAGCAGCTGTCTCTGGGAGATATATCTGTCTCTCCAGCATGTTTTGCTAATGTCACAAGCTAGGTTGAAGTCCCTAGAACGAGTGACTCTTGTGCCATTTGACTTGCAGATGTGCAGCATTTCCATTAGGATAGGGTTGGAGATTGCCCTATAGGCGAGGCACAAGTCACCTTTCAGCAGTCTATAATATTCAGAGTAAAATTACTGGGCTTACAGCCTATCCATGTAGGTCATGGTTTGGAGTCCCTGTATTTTCTTAGTGAGAAACCTCTGAGGTCTCTCCATCTGCTGCAAGTTTCTGGTGAGATACATGCAAAAGGGTGCATTATACTCTATTATTGGTCTGATGAGGATCAAGTACAGTGGAGTTATAACATCCCTTGACCTGGGTGCTGTGCCATTGCTTATGAGGTGTGCTGCATTGAAAGCTTTCCTTACCACTGTGGAAACTTGTTGGTCAAATTTCAGATTGCTATTAACCTATGATCCCAAGTCTCGCACCAATGGGTTAACACTCGGGGGGGGGGGGGTGCTGTCAATATTGTAATTTGTAGGGAATTCCATTTTGTCAAAAGAAATAATAATGCATTTTTTGCATTTAATTTTAGGCCATGGTTTTGGCACCAATCATTTGTTTGTGTTAATCCTTCTTGTAATATGTTGACATCATTGGGGGATTGAATGATTGCTTCCAGTTTGCAATCATCAACAAACTTGGTGAGCCAAAGGCTGTCTACTTTGGCCTGTACTTCTGAGAAATAGATGCCCAACAGTAAGGGGCCCCTGTGGTACTCCACTGGTGATGGGTCTACTGCTGGAGGTGGAATCACCAATTTTGACAGAGTGTGTTCTGTCGATGAGTCAATTGGTTACCCATCTAGTAACATAAGGGCTAATCTGGGAGAGTTTCTCAACAATTCCAGAGTGGGAAATTGTGTCAAAAGCCTTGACAAGGTCAAGATAGGCTGTGTGCACTGTCTTACCTTCCTCAATGGCTTTGGTAACATTCTGAAACAAGTCCACCAGGTTAAATAAGAATGATCTAGCCTTAACAAAGCCAAACTGGTTTGAGTCCAGTACTTGGGGGTTGCCTATGTCCTTATTGATAAGGTTCATGATAATTCTTTACGTGGTCTTGCAGATGAGGCTGGTTAGACTTATGAGTCTGTAGTTCCCAGGGTCAGTGATGGCCCCTCTCTGTGCAGGGGGATTACTGTTGCTGTTCTCCATTCTCCAACAACATAGACAGTTCTCAAGCTATGATTAAAGAGAATGTCAAGTGGGTCCACTAGGTTTTGTTTAGTAAACAACCTGAGAGGTTATCTGGTTCCATTGAGGCCATGTTTTTGGCCTTGGCGAGTGCAGAGATGACCTGCTCTCTATAGATACTAAGCAGAGGACTGGTTTCAGGTATGCTTTGGGATATGGTAGGTGGGGATAGGGGGTGATGTTTCCAAGGAATCTGTCATCTAGTGATGATATCTTTTGGTATAATCTGAGTCATCTTAGGTTCATAGATTAGTACTAAGCTAACTGCCTTTGTGAGCCATTTTAAGCCTAGTCAATTATCTCTTGTGAGACTCAAACCCTGCACCATGTGGTTGTAAGGCAAACACTTTAACCATTAGGCCACCCTCCCAACAGACTCTCATCTACAACCAGTTTGGCACATAGCTGGGCATTCCCTTTTAAACTATGGACGTAGTTAAAGAATGCCTTATGATTATCCTTGGCTAGAGATGCGATTTTAGTTTCATAATTTGCTTTAAAAGACTTTACAAGATTTTTTATTTTCCTGTTTAGGCTTAGGAGAGAACTCTTCCTCTGCAGAGTGACATCCCTGTTGCTTCTGGACAACAGTATCTTCCCCTTGTTATAGAATTTGGTTATACTTGAAGTTCACCATGGTGACTGTTTTTTATGGGAAGACCTGGTTATGATCCCATCAGGTACAGCAGAATTTATGCTGTTGCTTAAGTATTTTTACAGGGCATTTGCATACACTTCTGCATAGTGATCATTGATGTCTGTGATTGCAGGGGGGTATGGCATTTTTTTATACCATCACTTAGTAGGCTGTAGTTTGCTTTGATAAAGTTTTTAATTTTTGTTCCTGTGAGGGTGCCAATTCCAGCAGTTACTTCAAATGAGACTGATCTGTGGTCTGACATAACCAGGGAGGGTATGATTCATGGGAAAGCAGAGTGACCACCCCTATATTGGTGAGTACTATGTCCAGAACATTAGAACCCCTATTGGGAGTGCAGACTATCTGTTCCAGGACATTTGTGGCCACAAAGTCCAGGAACCTCTGGGTGAGTTTGTTTTTGCTTGTGTATGCCCCCCAGTCTATGGAAGGAAAGCTGAAATCTACCATGACTAAGGTCTTAAGTTCACAGTTAACAGGCAAAGTTCAAACACAAGTCATAGCCCAGTACCCACACAAGCTACAAGAAACTCAAGTTACAAGTTTGTGAGCAGCCATGAATTGAGAACTTGCCATTGATCCTGATTCCAGCCACAAAGAATGGAAAAAGATCTCTGTAGCTTAGGCTGGACAATTAAAGAGACATTTTGTGAGTTATGCATGCGCATTGTTGAAATGCAATTACATGTCAGATGTGTGAATCATGGGAGAAAATTATAACAACAGAAAGCTGTACCTCAATCTCAGAATGATTAGAGTCAGACACAGACATAACTGCTCGTAACCCTTGTCTTTAGACATCTTTTATTATTTATTTATTTATTTGCTTTTATTGACCGGGAAAGTTCACTGGGCTGACATGATCCCATTTTCGGTGGAGGCCCGGGGAGAAAAGCTCCATAATAGAATACAAGATAATAGAAGTTAGTCAAACAAGAGTTTTGACAACAGTTAGATGCTTGATCTGACCCATTACATAGATAACCACATACAGGTGAAAAATGCTACCATAAATAAAATGAACTTGGCAGAAAAGAACTACTTTTTTGATAAGGCTCCACACATTGCGACATTATGAGTGTTAACAGTCATACTACAGATAGATGTACCACTTGAGAATGATGTCCAAAATCTGTGTAGCATGTATTTTCTTGTAAAGTCTACTTGCAATATTCATATAGATAGTAATCCTTATTTTTATTACATATACAGATCTTCAGTCTAGGCCAAGCATACGGTACCAGTATTAATGAAGTGCTATTCACAGATGCTGACTGCAAAGCATGATGAACATGTTATATTCATTTAAAAAATAAATAAAATACCGGATGGTACCAGTAGAATCCTCAGCCAAGAAGAAGAACGATATATTGTAAGGAACACTGACGGATTCAGCAACCTGGAAACAAGAACCACTTCAAAATGCCATAAACAAACTCTTTATTTGTTAAAAATACGAACAGATCTCAGATCTTCACATTTAAGCAACATTTACAGAGAGTATATATACCCAGCAAGATTCAATTGTCAGATTAATTTCAATTAATCATTCAATTAGTTAGTTTAAGGTGATGAATAGTGCTCACATTTATATGTGTAGAGAAACAGTACGAGACAAGTAACTTTTTCACATTGTCATTCAGGTCTTAAAATTACAACAATACCTATAGTAATATTATGTTTCTCAGAAGCAATAAGATATTTTGAATATTAAAAACATTTAATATGTGATAATCAATAGTGTTCATATAAATAATATAAAAAATATATGTCAGTTTATTTATTTTCTACAACTTGTCTTTACCGGAGTAACCACACCATGGAAGATGTAGCAGTAGAACTTGACTACACCCCGGCTTCCAGGGGGAGTCAACATATATGGGAGCATCTCATACATTCACATGAGAATCCGTTACTACAACTTGACTTACAGGTATCTGCTGAAACACCTAGCTCGATTGTTGAAACTAATAATATGACTGAATTTAATGCACTGTTAAGACAACTAGAGAATGATATGTATAGGCTGCACATTTTAAAGTAATACCTAGAGGCATGCGAGTACTTTGCATGCCTACTTATGGCGAACAACATCCCATTCTTCTCAAGAAATGGCAAGATTTAAATATCAACATTGGTTTCAGCTATATTAACTTAATTTTGGAATACTTTCTACCAATTGAGATAGATTTACAAAAAAAGGTTGAGGCGCTTCGGAAAGATATCTATGAGTGCTTTATATCCAATAACTTTTGCTCAAGAAAAATAGAAAACTTGCATTCTCTGCTGAATATATACAGTGAGAAACTCAAGTTGATTAAACAAAGAAAATTATGCCGGGATCATAGTGATTTCTCAAATGGTAACATTTTCGTGTGGCTGAGATTACAAGAGCACATACAACCAGGGGTAGCCGCAGCTATGGAAGGAGGAGTCGATGATGTCACGACGCACAGAACACACGTGGACAGCCGAATGGATCGGATGAGGGAATCAAATGAAATACAAACAACTACCGAAACTGCAACAGGGGAAGTGAATTCCAATGTTATTTCTAATGAAACAGTTCAATCCAATGCATGGAATCGGAACAGAACTGATGTTGATACATCAACGCCACCTCCTAATCAGCAGGCATTGGGAGCACCCAGCAAGGACATGGAACAAGTTGTTCGTCGTAAAACCACGAATTTGGATGATACATGTTTTTTACCTTATCCCATCAGACAAACATACCATACGAAAGGTCGTTCACTGAGCAAAGGCCCCAGAAAGAGAAAGTTTTCAGAAGAGAGATATGGACAAAGGAAAACTGTAAGAAATTAAATAATTTGGTGTATGACTTTTCCAATAGAGGAATTAATGAAATTGATTTAACTTTGTTAAATAAAGGGTTGGGCTTTATACCCTCGCAATGCAGTAAATTAAACAATACGCTGACTGAATTAAGGTTATTTGGTAGGTCGGTAGCCCTTAAAATGCATTTTTATACACACACAGGAACACTTGAAGCTGCCGCAAGTGTACCTTTGAAAAAGAGAAGTAATTTTATTCCTCCTACACCTAGTAATATTGAATGTTTTATTAGAATATGTGAGGATGATTTTTATAAATATTATACACGAGAAAACAAGAATAGAAAAAGGAATAGATTCTATAATATGACCAGCCCTGAAATAGCCTCACTTACTAAATTGAAAGAAGATGATATGTTAACCATAAAACCAGCTGATAAAGGGGGTGGCATAATCCTTATGGATACAGCAGAATATATTGAAAGTATGTATACACTTTTGAATGATACCAAAACATATACAGTTATATCTGTTGTTGATGTATCCAAGATTATACAGAATGTGCATGATAACATTTACGATCTCCTAATGTGCAGACAAGTGGATAAAGAGTTGTACGATTTTTTAGTTATTGATTTACCATTGATACCTTGTATGAAAGGTCTACCCAAGGTACACAAGGGAATATTTCCACTCCCAATGCGCCCGATTGTTTCAGGCAGGGGATGGGTCACTTCTAATGTATCTATATATCTAGAGACTATATTAAGACCTATAGTCGACTCCATCCCCACCATTCTTAAAGATACATATCATTTGTTGGATGATATCAAAAAGTTTAATGAGAATCGTATAAATGCATTGGATGGTTGTATCTTGATAACTTTAGACGTTAAAAACCTCTTCACTAGCATACCTAATGGAGATGGCTTGCAAGCCATGATGGAAGAGTTTAATTCAGATACAGATTTTGACACAAATGAAAATATTTTGTTATATTTTCTTTTACAAATGGTTCTTGAGAATAATGCATTTATGTTTAAAGACAAATATTACTTACAGCAATGGGGAGTAGCCATGGGCACTTATGCTAATTTAGTTGTTTTTAACTGGGAGAGAAATAATTTGTTTAATGATGCAAGGTACACTAATAATATCAGAATGTATAGAAGATTTGTAGATGACATTCTGATTTTATGGGAAGGCACTTTGGATGAATTTAAAATGTTTTTAACATATCTAGATTCTACCACCCAGTTCTTAAAGTTCGCCATGGAGTGGTCTTATACTCACATTAGTTTTCTAGACATTAACATTGCAATGAATGGAAATCGGATAGAAACTAGTTTATATAGGAAGGCATGCTGGGTGAATAACCTTTTACACTATAACAGCATGCATCCTAGACATGTGTTCCCAGGCATAGTCAAAAGTCAGTATATTAGAATAGGGAGGTTATGTGATAACCAACAAGTGCTCACTAAAGAAGCAGATAACATGGAGAAGCTATTTTTAGAAAGAGGCTACAACATGAAAATGTTGCATAAGATTAAGAATGAAGTTTTTTCAACACATGATTCTGTAGTTGAGTCAACAGTAAGACATAAGACAGTACTTAGCAAACCCAAAGTTAAGAAATGGACAACATCCACTGTTAATAATAGAGTAGCATATATAATGCAATATACAAATGACAACTTTGATTTAAAGAATATAATCAAACAAAATTGGAAGCTCCTAATCATAGATGAAGTAACCAGGAATATAGTAGGAGAGCAACCGAAGTTTATTTATAAAAACTCACCTAACTTAAAACGACTGCTATGCTTCAAAGAGGGCAAAGGAAAGTCGAATGAACAGATACATCTCAATACCATGGGCACCTTTCCATGTACCAGATGCAATATGTGTCGACACATTAGTGACAAACAAATATATAAACACCCCAGAATGGATTTTATATTTAAACCTAGATTTTATGCAAGCTGCAACTCTATGAATTTGGTATATTTAGCGACATGCACAAAATGTGAAGCATTCTATGTTGGCTTAACTAAGAGAAAATTTAAGCAAAGGATATATAATCACATCTATGAAATAAAGAAGAAGAATGATAAGAACGCTTTAGCTAGACATATAAATGAATTCAGAGAGCATAGCTTTAGGTTCAGAGTATTGCAACTAGTAGGTTTAAATAAGAGATGGGGTAATAACGTGAACACCTTAGCAAATATTGAATTGT
>NC_056726.1:403087234-403119734 GCF_019279795.1 Protopterus annectens | reverse complement strand
GGGTAGATGTTACTAGCCAATAGAGGCTTAGAGAAGTAAAACTGCAAGATGGTGAATAAGGAGGTTACAGGTCACAGGCTTTGACTGATGCTCAAACAAGCTGTGTTGTAATACAGAATGAAGCACTATCCATATATTTTGTTTGTCAAAAGTTTTGTGATTATATCTATGGCAAATTGGTCATAATGGAGTCAGTCATAAACCATTATAGAGTATATTCATAAAGTCTCTTCATAATTCATTGGCTAGACATCAAAGAATGATTCTGAGATTATAATGATATGAGATTAACATTCAGTAAAAAGCAGGTGAATTGATGTATACACCTGATACACTTAGTCGAACATGCTTGTAAGACTACTGAGAAGACTTGTTAGATGAAGATATGGAAGCTCCCAATGATTAGTGCAATTGCCACTGTCAAATAAGAAGTTTAAAAAACTAGCAAACTATACTAGAGAAAACAGAAAAATGAAATGATGTGAAATATGGTTATGATTATTTGGCTAGAAAACATTGAGTCAGTTCACCTATATATTATATATTTCAAAATGTGGTGAGATGTTATGTATACAAGGCTTAATGTTGCTTAGTGTTATTTATCAAAATCTATGAATGTCATCTAGGAATAACCGAATATAAGTAAAGCTATACTCTAAGTACACAGTCAGTGGTGAGGGATCTGGGCACACAGGTGACAGCAACCTTAACTTCAATCACCATGTCTCCACAGTAGCAAGAAGGGCATTTTATATTTTGATCTTATAAGTAAGGGCATTGTCTCCAGAAAATAAGAGGTTATAACCAGTGTGTTCTCTTCTCTCATCAGGCCAGTAACATAGTACAATTTGGTATGTTTTTTCAAACACCTGCAGCAATTAGAGTGACCACAATGGTTCCTTACAAAGAAAATTCATGGTCTTCAGGATCTGTTTTATGCAGACAGATTGTAATCATTGTCACTTTACTCTGTCATACAAACTGCTCAGAGGTGACCTATGCCTTGCATACAGAGCAATCTCTGACACAGCTTTAATGGAAATCCTGCGCATTCACAAATCAAATGGCACACTAGTCACTCGCTCAAAGGACATTAACCTGGTATGTGACATCAACAGAATTTGCTGGAGAGACAGATTTGTCTCTCAGAGGTTGCCGCACTTTTGGAACAAGCTTCCTATTCATGTTAAACATAGCCCCTCATCAGCCCTATTTAAGTGCAATTTGGATGATTGGATGGGTAACTGGAAATTCACCCTAGGGTTCCACCTGTGCCCCATCTTGGACAGGAGCAATAGGTGCTGGTTTTAGTGTCTGCTTGAACCAGACACCCTTGGGAATACAGGTTGAACTTGGCTATGCTTGTAAGGGCCCTGGGGCCATTAGCCTAGTAACCTCCTATGATCCTATAATCCTATGAAGATCATTGAGGTTCTTTACTGGCCTAAGATTTCTGAGCAAACTGAACAGAAGTTTGAAGTACGTTTCAAAATCATAATCAAGGAGAGGAAATGTTGCTCCATGAAATACTGGATCTTCATTGGATGAAGGTTAGAATGGATATGTTTCAGTATCAAGGTGCTCATTATCTTCTGCCAAAATACCAGAAGTAGATCAACAATGTGAGAACACCAGTCACAGTCTCATCAAAATACTGAAACCTATGTTTGGTAGATATGTTATAACAGATGATGTAGTATCAAACAATGGTTTACAACCCAATAACCAAGAATTATGTGCTTTTATGAGGCAGGGGCAACATAAAGCTACTACCTCAAGTCACAAGTATGGGTAAATAGAATATTTGGTCCAGGCTATAAGAAGTCTGATAAGGCAATGTGACATCTAAAAAAATCAGACTATCTTTCAGGGTATGAAAAATAGCTTGATTGCAACATGTTTGTGGTTTTAAGTCCCTGATACTTTTATTTTATTGTAAAAGCTTGTAAAAGGATTGTCTGAAGAAGTTCTGCTGAGAACAAAAGTACTCATATACAGTCATGAATAAAATTATTTTTTTTCTTCACTGCAATATGTTGAACCTGCACAAGCACAGTAGCTACTGGGAAAATTAATTTAAGCTAAGCTACCTACCTTTTATTGTTTATGGCTATATGGGAATGAAAGAAATGTTACTTAATTATTGAAAGAAAAGTACTGTAGGCAAAAGTTCTATTATAGCAAATCTTGCAATCCTAATGAATAACAGAAAGGGAAATAATATATTTGAATATACTTTTCATAATACTCAGAAAAGTAATACAACTGACACAGTAATGTGTCAAGCTGAGCAACTGTGATGGTAGTATGTACAAGGTCAAAATATGCATATACACAGAAGCAATTGAAACCATTGCAGTGTGGTATGGAAAAAAATTACTTGATACATCAGGATTCTCAAGTTTTACCTCAAAGCTGTACAGTAGAAAAAAACATTGCTATCTAATAAGCAGTTTGAACAGAAATTCAACATGACGTTAATAAGAGACATCTGTGGGAAAACCAATAACTTCGATGTTATGCTGATGTGGTGCAGAGTAATGTATGATCAATTCCTGCCCCATATTATGGAAATCCATAATAATGTATTATGAAAATGCAAATACAGAATATTATATGATACACATAAGTGGCAAGTACGACAGTTCACTTTTTTACAGCAAGACCACTGTGATGTGGCATGTAATTATCTGAACTACATTTTTTTTCATTTGTATATCTTTTTTATGTTTCTTTACCTTCAGATAATGGTAATTATGAGTTTCATTTTGAACACAAGATATTAAATTATAATGTAAATTAAGGTGATAGAGTACAGAGTAAGGGTTTACTTTAACATATGAAATTATTAATCAACACTCCAGTGAAATGGATTTATTCCAAACACATATATCAAGAATCAGTACTTGTTTAATAGAGACAATAAAGATACAAACAAATCAAAAACAACTGCTGGCCCATGAACTAGCATTATCAAAACACTAATATAAACCACCATTGTTGGACCAACTGGCTTTGTATGATGGTGCTGTTAACTGTTTAAATGGGAAATAGATAGGCATTTCTGAAATCCTCACTATTATTTCTCTTTCACAAAGAATCCCATTTGATGTGTGTGTATGTGTGTGTGTGTGTGTGTGTGTGTGTGTGTGTGTGCGTGTGTGTGTGTGTGTGTGTGTGTGTGTGTGTGTGTGTGTGTGTGTGGGTCTATGATGTGATTTACTATTTTTGGATATATAGATATATAGACAAATAGATATAAATATCTATTTATATCTATATCTATCCATCGATCTATCTATCTATCTATCTTTCTATCTATCTATCTATCTATCTATCTATCTATCTATCTATCTATCTATCTATCTATCTATCTATCTATCTATCTATCTATCTATATACATACATGAACACCTATCTGCATTTCAATATAAGAAGTATCTTAGTGTCTTAGGATACTGCTTTTAGAACTGAAGCATTTGATTTCCTCTAATTCTGACAGATTTCTCACACTAATTTTCTTTGCACCATATACTTATATTTAAAGAAACAGTGCACATGTCATGCAGCGGTTATTAGTGTGAGAACATCAATGCATTTTAATGTAGCAGCACTACTGTGGAACTACAGCTCTATCCCTCTCACTCTCAATATATATATATAGATATATATATATATATATATATATATATATATATATATATATATATATATATATATATATGTGTGTGTTTGTGTGTGTGTGTGTGTGTGTGTGTGTGTACGTTTGGGGAGGGTAAGTATAACTGCTCCTTGTAATAATGTTTAAATACAAGTGCAGTTTCAGTGAAATGTATATTAAGATCAAAGCTGGTGCTCTGAGGTGCAGTGATGTTTGATTTAGTATATGTAAGTAGCAGGGGTGGGGATTACAATTTCCCACATTAGGGAAACAAGAGAGCTTGGACTCCTTCAGAAAAACTTTTAATGTAAACAGTGAACAGCAGTTCATTTTTAACAGTAAGACACTCAAGTTAAATAGATGGATATCTATCCCTGGGATTCATTAAACTCTATGCTGGAATAGCATTATTCCCTCATGGAGTAGACCATGTCTGTGTAAAAGCAGCCATAGCAGTAGCACCCCTTGCATATTCATGAAGGCACGCTACTGTTACAGCTATGTGAACACGAACACCACAGAGTGCAGGGGGTGTGTCTAAGCAGTGCATGCACATTTAAAATGCCCCATGCACTCAGAAAGTGCCATGCACTTGTGAAAAGCATTTCAGTCTCCACGGACACAGAAATGAAATAAAATGAGTATTTCAGTGTCCATGGACACTGAAATAGATGGGGGAGCAAGAAACAATGCAGGAGGTGTGTGACACATTCTGTCACACACCCTCTGCATTGTAAAAGTGCTGTATGGCCATAGCCGTCAACTGTACACGTTTCCACAGAATGCCCAGATGCCTGCCTCACATACTTCTCAACCTCCTAGAGCAAGAACACTGTACAAAGCCAGAAGTAATGGGGGGGAACAAAGGCACACAAATAGGGACACTCTTTAAATATTGCACTGACAAACCCAGAAAGCTGATAGAATAAAAGGTTTGCTGTAGCATGGACTTCCTGAAGGGTATGAAGACTGAAACACAAATGTCTGCCATTTGAAAGTGCCATACGGCCATAGCCATCAACTGTACAGGTTTCTGCAAAATGCCCAGATGCCTGCCTCATGTACTTGTCAACCTCCTAGAGCAAGAAAGCTGTACAAAGCCATAAATCATGGGGGGACAAAGGCACAAAAATAGGGACACTTTTTAAATATTGCACTGACAAACCTGGAAAGCTGATAGAATAAAAGGTTTGCAGTAGCACGGACTTCCTGAAGTGTATGAAGTCTGAAATCCAAATGTCTGTCAGTATGTTCTGACTTAAACCCTATGTGATTTGCCAATGATTTGCTAGAAAACCACAGTCATACTTCCTAACTTTGTAAGACCAATAATTAAAATATGGCCCTATGTGTCCCCTTATAATTTCCCTTACTGTGACTAACAAGGAGTACAGATACATGTAAATAAAGTGAGTTTATAAATTTATATTTGTTTTTTTCCATTCTAAGGTATGTTTAAGCATAGCTGAGTGGGTGTGCACATTATGGCCCTCTGCTCAGCATTACTGAAACATCCCATAGGAGATAAATAACAATATACAACTAAAATCTTCATGCTGAGATAGCGTAGTGGTTAGAGTCTTGGCTTTGTATGCAGGTGAGCAGGTACGGCATCATTATGGATCCAAGATGCTCGGAACCAGGATGGTCCAGCAGATTGTAAGTACCCCAGATATCGCTGTACCAAATTCTAGCTTGAATATGTGATAGACAGGTATGCATAATGTTTATTTTTCACCCATACAGCTGCAGAAGAGAGGGATAGGAACACTGAGGCCCATGCCAACAGATTGACATAACGCATTGACAGGCCGGTGAGTGCAGATCTACCTTTCAGTATATATTGAATTAAATAAGAAGGAGTAAATCGTTTACTGTGTTCTGTGTGAAATGATTAAAGAAATATTTGCCAGACTAATAGACATCTACAGCATTTGCAGTAGTAGAGCACTGTGTCATATAACTACAATAAAAACCTTAACCACCAACTGTTTTGTTTATTCTGGTATGTTGTTGTAGAAATAGAATGTGTACAGGTTCTGCACAGAAAAATGTGGCTTTGACAGCATGAATTAACAGAGGTTGTTCTGAGAATCAGCAAGTATGCAAAACAGTAGCTCGTGGAGCTGTAAATCAAGATATACATGAAATATGACATATGTTATGCACTAAGATCCGAACCCTGAATACTAATGTGAAATGTATTATAGTGTGTCCCCTGCTTCAATGACTTGTGTTAAACTTTGTTTTCCAGATTGTATAATTTCAAAGGATTAATACACAGTACAGTAACTACCTGTCATACATGAATCTCAGGATTACAAGGTCAGACTGTGTAACCCACAGAGTATTAGGCAGAAAACAGTCAAACAAGAGACATCAGTTCCCCAGTAGCCTAGTGTGATAAGAAACAGCCTTGTACTTCATTTTAGCACACCCAAACATGGTTCAAATCCAAGAACTGGTACTGAGATATGCGCATATATACACACTCAAGAAATCTGGAATATTTGTAGAAACAGTCAGATACTGGTAACTGATATTTTCTCCACAGGTCTTACAGGTAAAGAAATGTTTGTAGTAGCTCTTTGAAAGGTATATGAATACACCATGTACAATTGTCCCACTGTCCAACTACATGCCTGCAAATGACAGCAGGATAGGTACATACACCATGCCCTCTAACAGATACATGTCTCTCAAGTATCATGGAGTCACGGCTAGTGGTCACTGCTGCCAATCACCTTGGACAAAGATAGGAATCCAGGTAAACTATGCTAGTAGCAGACTCACGCAACATCATTACTGGGTACCCCTTATTTGTCAAGGAAGTATCTTGACATGTAAAAGCTCCCTCCAGTAAAGTAGCCACAGTTCACCCAGTCTGCCCCATACCATTAGTGGTTGACAGTCTAACAGGTATGTATGTGCCACAGAAGCTATGGGCCATTGGTAGATGTAAAGTGAGGGCAGACGTAAAGAGTATTGAGCAGTACTGTTGTGAAAAATAGAAGCCAATACAGTTGTTAATGGACTCTTTATTCTCTCCCCCCACCCATCATCTACATCAATAATCATTACTCATGTACTATGGGTATGTTGTTCTCAAAACCTATTGTTGGGCTATGTGTTACATTATTGTTCATATATTTCCCTGGTTACATATTAACATATCTTGTTCAAATACCATTACTAGTGGCCTGTGGCCATCAGTGTAACTTGCATGCTGTTACAATGCTTACTATTGTTCCATTTATTCATGTGTTCTGTTTGCTATGCAATTGTTTCAAATGTGTTGGTTTGAGTTAATGGGAACACCCATGCATGCTGTTATAACTAAGTTTGCATTGTGTTGTTCATGACTAAGCAATATATCTGGGTAAATAACAACACCATAGCACATTTGGGAAGGCAGATCCCGATAGATCCACCTGTCCCACCCCATTTGGCCATGGCACTGGGCACCAGCACATCTGGGGCCCAACCCATAAAATCCTCCTCCACTGGTCTTGCACCACCTTCAGGTGGAACTGCCTCAGGTGACAGGGCATGTCCTCCCCCTGGGTGCGGGCACAGAGAGGAGCCTGTCACCTACAGAATGTTCCAGGGTATGGTGCGCAGAGTCATCCGCTCCAAGTTGTGTGGGAAGCAGTGCCAGATGGAGGGCCACCTGGCGTGACTCAAGTGTCAGTCTGCCTCTCTTGTCCAGACCCCAGCACAGCCACCTTTGGGGCCATGAAGGTGTAGTGGTGACTGTCCATGGGTGGGGACCTCACTGTATTCATTTATAGGTTCATAGGTTCATAGGTTCATACTAGGCTATCTGCCCGAGGGCATTTACAAGCCTAGCCCATCGTTTTGTGGCTTAGGCCACCCCTTTAGTATGGGGAACTATACCCATTATTTTTCTGTGCCTCTGTCGAGCAGTGACACTGAGGTAATCCCTGGGGTATATCTGCGATCTCCCATCCATTGGTCAAGATTTCTCTTGAACAAGGCCAGCGAGGTGCTCTGCCTCACATGTACCGGGATTTTGTTCCACAGCATAGGGAGTCTTTGGGTGATGAATCTATCCCTCCAGCACGCCCTATTAATAGCCGTGTCAAGGTTTAAGTCTCCCCCTTGTGGCTCTGATGGATCTAGATTTTTGAGGTGAAGCATATTCATCAAATCTGGGTTTGACATGGCCTTGTATGTTAGGCAAAGGTCACCTCTGAGCAAGCGGTGACTGAATAGAGCTGGAGTTCTTTCAGTCGGGCAGCATAGGACAGATTTTGAGACCCTTTATCCTTTTGGTGAGGAACTTTTGTGGCCTCTCCAGCTGCTGCAAGTGTCGGGTCAGATACATTCCGAATGGGGCATTGTACTCAATCATTGGTCTGATGAGTGATGAGTAAAGGAGACTATGACCTCCCTTGATCTAGATGAGAATCCTTCATGATAAGGTGGGCAATGTAGAAGGTCTTCCTAACTACTTTAGCTACATGGGTGTCGAATGACAGACTACTATCAACCTGGGTCCCCAGGTCCTGATAACTTCTTCTGTGCTCAGTGGATTGCCACCTATTTGGTAGCTAGGGTAACCTTGTTTTTCCCGAAGGGTATGACTATGCATTTTTGGCATTTAACTTTAGGCCGTGGCTCTGGCACCAGTTATCCGTTTCTGTGAGACCCTTCTGAAGGATATCTGTGTCAGATGTGTTTTCTACTATGGCAGTTTGCAGTCATCTGCAAACTTTGTCAGCCATAACCTCCTGTGTTTGCTTGTACTTCGGAGAAGTAGATGCCAAACAAGAGTGGGCCCAGGACTGAGCCCTGTGGGACACCACTTGTGACAGGCTTTGAGTCTGACATGGCGCCAGCAGCTCTGACCCTGTGGGTTCTGTCACTCAGCCAGTTTGCAACCCATCTTGTGATGTATGGGTTGACATTTAAGCTGATGAGTTTTTCAATGATACCGAATGGGGTATTGTATCGAAGGCCTTAGCCAGATCGAGGTAGGCTGTATGGACTGCCTTTCCTCATCAATGGCTTTGGTGACTGTTTCGAAAAAAGTCAACCAAGTTTAAAAGGCATGATCTGCCTTTGACAAAGCCAAACTGGGTTGGATCCAAAGTCTGCAAATTCCCTATGTCTTTATTTATGAGGTCCATTATGATCCTCTCCATGGCTTTGCAGATAAGGCTTGTCAAGCTAATGGGCCGGTAATTTCCAGGGTCGGTGGAGGCACCGCCTTTGTGAAGTGGTACCACAGTTGCAGTGCGCCACTCCCTGGAGTAATGATCCAGAGGTAAGACTTTGATTAAACAGCTGTCCTAGCTGTGGGTTTAATTCCTCATTGAGTTCATGGAGCACACAGCCGGGGACACCATCAGGTCCCATGGATGCTGTGTTTTTTGCTTTGGAGAGAGCAGTTCTCACTTGGGCGCTGGAGATGTTTGGGGGGCTGCAATCGTTTGATTTAGGGGATCATGGGCCTCAGATTCCCAACAACCCTCCCTGCCCAAGGTGTTTATTCCCCTCATGTGTCATATATTGCCCCTGTCTGCTGTTTTGTGTGTTTTGTCTGTCTGCAAATGCTACCTATCCTGCCAAACCTACCTCTCCAAACATACCTACAGCCCTTTCCCAACATCCCACTCTCACCTAAAAAATGGGGCATCTGTCCCACAAAAAAAAAAATGACCCATACATAGCTCTACATTTTGCCTCCATGTACAGTGAAATTAATCAATTTAGCCACAAATTATTCTATAAATGTCTGTCACCAACACCCCTCCTTCTGGGGTTTGAGGTTGTAAATTCCAAATTCTACACATTATTCACAGCTGTTGCTCTAGACGAAATGTAGAGCCATGGTCCTTCCCTACACCCATCCTGCACATCCTTAGCTGGTTTTCATAATGTACTACCCCCTGTTTGCCTCCATTTCATCACTTTCCTATCACCCTTTTTTCTTTTCTTTAATTAAAATTAGCGCTGGTGTAAGTGGGCGCAAGTGGTGCTAAGAGGGCTTAACCATCTATTAGCATCACTTAGGTCTGTGCAAAGCCATGCAAATCCACTTACAACTGCTTAAAAGTGTCTTAATCACTCAGCCCTACAACAAAATAGGCAGCTCTCCCAAGTCTCGGGCCCAGAAAAGTTAAAGAGGGTGGGGTAGGAGGTAGGGATATAATGTGGTATAAGTAGTGTTTAAGAGAGGGGAGGTGGAGTAATTATGAGAAGAGAAGGTGTAATGAACTCAGAGAGTTATGTAGTGATTTGATTGGATAGGAGGTTTAAAGGGGTGTATCCCTATTACAGATAAAGGTAGGACCCCTGGGGTGGGTGGGAATTGGGGGTAGGGAGGGGAACGGAGCGGGAAGAGAAAAGGTCCAGGAGAAAAACAATCAGTGAAGTGCTCAGAAAGAAGGTAAGTAAGGCAAGGGGAAGTAAATATATTTGGTGTCAAAGGTAGGAGCAAGTAGAAGTTAGAAATATCAGAGCAAGTGGAAAGAGAAAAGTGGAACAGAAAGGGGATAACAGTAGGTAAGATAGAGAGGTAGAGGAGGTTTCCAGAGGAAAAACCCTAGAAGTAGGGGCCACCTTATGACCACAGGGGATATGTCAATACTTGCTGCTTACAAGGCTTATGGTTTAAAGCAAGGGGCAAGTAGCTAGGGATATTATTGGCAAATATATGATCAGTTGGTTGAGAGGAGGGGGGGGGTTAGTTGTTGGCTGCTGGTATATTTATTTTTTTCCATTCTAAGGTATGTTTAAGCATAGCTGAGTGGGAGTGCACATTATGGCCCTCTGCTTAGCAGTACTGAAACATCCCATAGGAGATAAATAACAATATACAACTAAAATCGTCACGCTGAGATAGCGTAGTGGTTAGAGTCTTGGCTTTGTATGCAGGCATTCATGATTTGAGTACCAAGGCAGGCACTTTATTTTTACATGGGAAAGCAGTGTTAAAATTATTTTAATTTTAAATTATGCAGCAATTGATATTTGCCAACATGGTAGTGTAGCTGGTCTAAAATGTAAGTGTGAGTGCATATAACATGTGAAATCACCCATGTATACATGAGTGTCCCATATAGTACAGTCACACTCCATGGTAATGTAATGAAAGCTCATAGAGGTATGTCATGTAAAGTAAATCATACACACTTACTAATACATCAGTAATGATTAATGAAGTCATTATCCTGATATTTTTTAAAATGAAAATTAAGCAATGGTTAACAGTGTAAGTATTGCTTAAATGTGAATGCTAAGCAGTAGTCAGCTCAGCTAAACAGATTTGCGCACTATTAAGCAATGCTCAGCAATTACCCCTTTAAGCACTGCTCAACCCAGCTTAGAGGGGTTTGCACACTGCTTAACTGAGCTTAGCATTTTCAAAATGGTTCAATGACTGCAAAGGGTGGGAATATGGTCATATTTAAACTGTGCAGGCAGGAATACAGCCATAACCTGTTTAGTTTGATCTCTTCAGGGACAGGTCTGGTGATGGAGAGGGAGTGGGCTTTCAGGTGCAGCGCTGGGGCATCCTGGAGTCCAGGGTCATGGCTGAACTCCTCGTAGAATACTATGATGATAGATTGCTGCAGGGTCAGTACCAGGGTGTTCAGTACAAAGCAGAGGCCTGGGACCATCTGGCATGTGACCACACCAGTGCTACTGGAATCCCTCGAACTGGTGAGCAGGTACGGCATCATTATGGATCCAAGATGCTCGGGACCAGGATTGTCCAGCAGATTGTAAGTATCCCAGATATCGCTGTACCAAATTCTAACTTAAATATGTGATAGACATGTAGGCATAATGTTTGTATCGCACCCATACAGCTGCAGAAGAGAGGGCTAGGAACATTGAGGCCCATGCCAACAGACTGACAAGGATGCACTGACAGCTGGTGAGTGCAGATCTACCTTTCAGTATATATATTGAATTAAATAAGAAGGAGTAAATTGTTTACTGTGTTCTGTGTGAAATGATTAAAGACATATTTGCCAGACTAATAGACATCTACAGCATGTGCAGTAGTAGAGCACTGTGTCATATAACTACAATAAAAACCTTAACCACCAACTGTTGTGTCTATTCTGTTATGTTGTAGAAATAGAATGTGTACAGGTTCTGCACAGAAAATATGGCTTTGACAGCATGAATTAACAGAGGTTGTTCTGAGAATCAGCAAGTATGCAAAACAGTAGCTTGTGGAGCTGTAAATCAAGATATACATGAAATATGACATATGTTATGCACTAAGATCTGAACCCTGAATACTAATGTGAAATGTGTTATAGTGTGTCCCCTGCTGCAGTGCCTTGTGTTAAACTTTGTTTTCCAGATTGTATAATTTCAAAGGAATAATACACAGTACAGTAACTACCTGTCGTACATGAATCTCAGAATTATAAGGTCAGACTGTGTAACCCACACAGTATTAGGCAGAAAACAGTCAAACAAGAAACAATAGTTCCCCAGTAGCCCAGTGTGATGAGAAACAGCCTTGTACTTCATTTTAGCACACCCAAACATGGTTCAAATCCAAGAAGTGGTACTGAGATATGTGCATATATATATATATATATATACACTCAAGAAATCTGGAATATTTGTAGAAACAGTCAGATACTGGTAACTGATATTTTCTCCACAGGTCTTACAGGTAAAGAAATGTTTGTAGTAGCTCTTTGAAAGGTATATCAATACACCATGTGCAATTGTCATACTGTCCAACCACATGCCTGCAAATGACAGCAGGATAGGTACATACACCATGCCCTCTGCCAGATACATGTCTCTCAAGTGTCATGGAGTCATGGCTAGTGGTCACTGCTGCCAATCATCTTGGACACAGATAGGAATCCAGGTAAACTATGCTAGTAGCAGACTCATGCAACATCATTACAGGGCACCCCTTATTTGTCAAGGAAGTAACCCTGACATGTAAAAGCTTCCTCCAGTAAAGTAGCCACAGTTCACCCAGTCTGCCCCATACCATTAGTGGTTGACAGTCTAACAGGTATGTATGTGCCACAGAAGCTATGGGCCATTAGTAGATGTAAAGTGAGGGCAGACATGTAGAGTATTGAGCAGTACTGTTGCGAAAAATAGAAGCCAATACAGTTGTTAATGGACTCTTTATTCTCTGCCCCCACCCATCATCTACATCAATAATCATTATTCATATACTATGGGTATCTTGTTCTCAAAACCTATTGTTGGGCTATGTGTTCCATTATTGTTCATATATTTCACTGGTTGCATATTAACATATCTTGTTCAAATACCATTATTGGTGGCCTGTTGCCGTCAGTGTAACTTGCATGCTGTTACAATGCTTACTATTGTTCCATTTATGCATGTGTTCTGTTTGCTATGCAATTGTTTCAAATTTGTTGGTTTGAGTTAATGGGAACACCCATGCATGCTGTTATAACTAATTTTGCAATGTGTTGTTCATGACCAAGCAATATATCTGAGAAAACAACAACACCATAGCACGTTTGGGGAGGCAGATCCTGACAGATCCACCTGTCCCACCCCATTTGGCCATGGCACTGGGCACCAGCACATCTGGGGCCCAACCCAGAACATCCTCCTCTGCTGGTCTTGCACCATCTTCAGGTAGAGCTGCCTCAGGTGACAGGGCCTGTCCTCCCCATGGGCGCAGGCACAGAGAGGAGCCCGTCACCTGCAGAATGTTCTGAGGTATGATGAGCAGAGTCATCCACTCCAAGTTGGGTGCGCAGCAGTGCCAGATGGAGGGCCACCTGGTGTGACTTGAGTGGCAGGCTGCCTCTCTTGTCCAGACACCAGCACAGCCCCCTTTGGGGCCATGATGGTGTAGTGGTGACTGCCCATGGGTGAGGACCTCACTGTATTCATTTAGGGGCTCATGGGCCTCTGATTCACAACAACCCTCCCTGTCCAAGGTGTTTATCCCCCTCATGTGTCATATACCACCCCTGTCTGCTGTCTTGTGTGTCTTGTCTTGTCTGTCTGCAAATGCTACCTATCCTGCCAAACTTACCTCTCCAAACATACCTACAGCCCTTCCTCAACATTCCACTCTCACCTAAAAAAATGAGGCATCTGTCCCACAAAAAAAAAATGACCCATACATAGCTCTACATTTTGCACCCATGTACAGTGAAATTAATCAATCTAGCCACAAATTATTCTACAAATGTCTGTTGCCAACACCCCTCCTTCTGAAGTTTGAGGTTGTAAATTCCAAATTCTACACATTATTCACAGCTGTTGCTCTAGAAGAAATGTAGAGCTATGGTCCTTTCCTACACCCATCCTGCACATCCTTAGTTGGTTTTCATAATGTTTTACCCCCTGTTTGCCTCCATTTCATCACTTTCCTATCACCCTTTTTTCTTTAATTAAAATTAGCACTGGTGTAAGTGGGCGTAAGTGGTGCTAAGAGGGCTTAACCATCAATTAGCATCACTTAGGTCTGTGCAAAGCCATGCAAACCCACTTACAACTGCTTAAAAGTATCTTAATCACTTAGCCCTATAACAAAATAGGCAGCTCTCCCAAGTCTCGAACCCAGAATGTTGTGCAGCACAATCAGAGCAATGCACCACTACACCATCTGAGTTGTGGGAATTTGTAATGCTTTTACAAACATATCATGGATTCTGGTCATTTAACATTAATGAAAAAAGTCATCATTTGTAAGACTTGAACCCAGGACCCTGGGCACTATAATCACAGCAACATACCTTGACATAATCTAAGCTGTAGGAGAAGGTAATGATTTTACAAACATATCATGGACTACAGTCATTTCACATAATGGAAAACTATATATCTGTAGTACTTTTATATACATATATATGTATATATAAATACAAATATATATATATATATATATATATATATATATATATATATAGTTTCACTTCAGAATCTCGAATTACTGAAATATCGAATTTCAGTAGCTCAAGACCGAAGTGTTGAAAATGCACTTGTGCAAAAGTGCAGAATCCCAAATGCGGAAATGCTAAATGCAGAAATGTCGAATCTGTGGTTGTGGAGGCAGGTAGGTGCCATGGGATTCCCTGTGTTCATGATGTGCGGTGTGGTATGTGAATGCAGCTGGAGATTCAGGTAAGTGATGTTTTACTAGAGGTTTTGGTTAGGGATTTTAGTTTGTGTGATTGTGTTTGGAGTTTTGAGGTGTGGGTTAGGGTAGGTAGGTAAGATTGTGAGTGTGTAAGTGATGAGAGTGGTGGTATGTGTAGGTATGTGATGTGTGCTTGAGCAACAGGAGTGTAGAATGTATAGTGGGGGATTTAGTGTGTTTCTGTTTTTAGTGCGACCTTGGAGTTAGTATAGCTCAGTAGCGGGGGTGTGAGGGGGAACAGCCCCCCCAAGAGGGGGTACAGGGGGCTTGCCCCCTGCTTATATGTAGGGCCCATGTGTGTGTTTGTTTTGTTGTGCTTGTGTAGGGAGGAAGGAGTATGTGTGCTTGTTTGTGTGTGGAATGTGTATGTGGGTAGTCATGATTTTGAATTTCACGCTTTTGGGGTTGCGGGTTTTTCAGTGTTCAGCTGTACAGTATCGAGATACTGAATTTCGATATTTCAGTATTTCGGGATTTTAAAGTGACTATATATATATATATATATATATATATATATATATATATATATATATATGTGTGTGTGTGTGTGTGTGTGTGTGTGTATATATATATATATATATATATGTATATATATATATATATATATATATATATATATATATATATATATATATATATATATATATATATATATATATATATATATATACATACATAGATATATATAGATAACCAACCTCTTACGGCAAGACATCTATAAAAAGCCTGACAAAGTGGGGGGGGGGGGGTAAAGGGCAAACAATAGTGATATCTTTGAAATATGGCTGTTATATGCAAAGACGTCTGCTAGGGTAGCATGGTTTGATTTAGCATATAATTCCTAATAGATTCCGGGTCTGAAACACAAATGAATCTCATTATTTACTAATGTCAATGCTTACATCATCCCAGTGATTTCTCATAAGCCCACAACTGTTATGGGGAACAGACCAAACACTGAAAAAAAAAAAAAAAAAAAAAAAAAAAAATATGTTTTATATTTATATCTTGATATACTATAATATGTATGCATTTCTGCTCTCTGTCCACGGTCTTTATTGCATGTATTTATTTCATTCTATAACCTTGCTTTAATCTGAGGAGCTTTTCTCCCCGGGCCCCACTGAAAAATGGAAATGGACCAGCTGGAAAACAAAATTAAAAAAATAAAAAAATAAATAAATAAATAAAATATGAGCCATGCATCTGGACAGTGTCTAGACATCTGGCCACAGGAGTGGTATGACTGCAGTCATGTAACAGAAGATAAAAACAGTAAGAGCTGCCAACCATTTCACCCAGCACCCTCTGAACCACAGTAAGACCAACACGACACTACCCCAAATCACCTCTGGGCAATTACCCATGTATTTCTAAATATAGCATGCACTACAGAGATGGAACTGTAGGGAAAAGCAGATATTGGTGCAAAAATGTCCACCCACAGCCATTTGCACCACAGTCTCGGCAACAAACCAGTACCTCAAATAAACTCTAGAGTAGAATGACTGTTTGAACAAACATATCCTGATTGCCAGTTACACACTACATCGACATATACTGGTCCAATTCACAGTCTACTGGGAAGCCTGAGGTGTTACAGGACATTTCCCAGTCTGTCACTACAAACATACATACCTGATAGACCACCAGCAACTGTAGCAGCATGCACAGTCAGATAGAAAAGGAGCTATGACACTCATATCTGCTACTCTCCCAAATCAGCCCAACAAACATTTACACACAGCAGTGCTACACAGTCTTGGCAGTCTGGTAACAATGGTCAAACATATATAACTCTCAACTGTACAGATTTCCACAGAATGTCCAGGGTGTGAGACCATATTTATTGCCACTGCCGCATACTACTTCCAGGAGTCTGCTAAGTCACTGGGATGATACCAGGAGTGCAGTCACTAAATAATGATATACCATACCTCTGAATTTCTTTCTGCAGGACATCTGGACAAAGCATGACATACTTTGGGGACAGGGAGTCAGAAAGAGGGACATATCTCACATAATGGTGTTACAAACTGAAACAGTTGCTGGTGCTACAGAGTTTGTTGTAACATAACATAACTGAAGGATATGATATCTGAAACACTAATGGATGTCAACATTTTCTGACTACAGTCCTCACATTATCCTACTGATTTCACAAAAACAGAAGTTGTCTGAGAAACAGACAAAACATAACATACAAACCTCTGGCAGTCTGTGGACATCTGGATAATTGAGAGATATGTCACTGACATATCACTGTCAGACATCCAGTCACATAGAAAATGAATGTCCAGATAAACCCTGTTAATCTAGCAATCCGCTATGTGTATAACAGCAATACTTACAATCTGTACCCAATTCTGGAGATTTGTCCCACATGTTGTTGGGCCGTCTCCACATGTCTTGTCCTGAGAGGTATTTCCACCTACCATCTGTGAAGCTGTAGCCCCCACGCCTCCATAATGTCCTCCACACAGGCAAAGAAAAGGAGCAAGGCCCACATGAAGGACTTAATTATAGCACTGTGTTGCTATGGCATTGGCTAATGGAAAGACAACACAGCTGCTCTGGATGCAAATAGGAAGTGTGAGACACTGATTGGTACACAGGCCATCACCTGCTCATGAGCGTTACCTACAAAAGGCAAGCTGCTGCCTATGCAACACAAGTTCTGACAAACATAGACAGTTGGAAGACTGGTTTAGTAATTGTTTGTTTGCTCTTATGGGTTTGATGTCTGCTTCCCCACTTTCTACCATTGCTTTTTTGACATGACTCTTTCTTGTTTGGCAAATAGTTGGCAGGCAAATGCAGTGTTAGGACAAGCAGAACAGATATACAAGGCATACTTGTGCTCCTTCTGTGACAACCTGTGTCATTCTAGGGGTATGGCTGTTGGCCACCGACATATTGTCAATGCTGACAAAGAAAGGTGGCAGCCTTTTATACACTGGCAGTACACTGACTATCAGGTATCTCAACTTCTGAGAGCCAGACATCTGGACAACACCATAAGTGATTGGAGGATGGAGGACTAAATGTAGGGACCATTGTTTTAAGTATTGGCCTTACAAACCTAGAAAGGTGATTCAATAATAGGTTTTGCATTAGCATGCATGTTTTTATGGGTATGCAGTCTGACACTACAATCTGTCATTATTTTTTTACCTTAGTCTTGCGTAATTTGCCAAAGAATTGCCAGGCAACCACTATTTCATGTTATTGAGACCACAATTATGATGCAAACCTCTGGACATTCTGCAATAGGTCTGTACAGTTGAGAGGTATGATAGGCACTGTGTAGGTTACTCCAAGATGTGTACTGTCCACATGTGTGGCACCCTGACCATGTACAGCTTTCCTGCATTAACAGATATTGACATCTGGGCAGTGTGTACATCTCCTACCATAGGTGTAGCTGACATGCATAATAGTTGGCACTGCAGTTCTCTGAACATAGCCCTCTCAAAGACAGCACTGTACCTAGCCCACTATAACACAACAGCCAGGAGTAAGTGCTGGCCATATCTTGACAGTATTAACCACACATATACATTGCTCATTGACTCCTGCATAATGTGGACATGCAACAAGTTACTACCCTGTGTATTGGGACAGCCCTGGCAATGTGTGCTCTGCTGCTATTTCCCTGCAAACATACATGTTACTGCATTTCTGTGGGAATATGGGGGGCACACCTGTCAACTGTACACATTTGCAGACTCTGCTGATATGTGCTTTACATTTTGGTTCCATTTAGCATACTACTGTGACCTATCTTATGGACTAGAGGCATATAACCAAAGACCACAGGTCAGATTGTAATGGCATACATTTGAGTTTCAGACTTCTTACCCTTCAGAGCCTTACTGCAACTGTAAGACCTGCTGTGCTATCACTGTGTAAGTCTGTATGGGTGTATTTCATCATTACCACCATTTGTGGGCCTTTGCCAGGCATTTCTTTATGGTTTTCAACAGCTGACTTGCTGGATGAGGCTAAGGGGTGAGGATGGGACCCCCCTCACTGACATTCATGCCTGTGACCTATGACCCCCCAGTTAGTTGGCCCCCCCACATATACTGCAGTGGGATTTGTTACCTTGGGTACTACTGTATTATGTGAGAGGCCAGTATTGAGCAAACACTTTCTGGTGTCCCATATAGCTGTCAGTTGTCTGCTGCTATGCCAGTAGACTACCCAATTCCCTTGCCTGCATATGGCAATTCCACAGATATGCTATGATAACATACTAATACATTCATTTATTGTTAATAAGACTGACTTACCTTGTGCTTGCAGCAGTTGAGCAGATGGTGCTTGAGGGCTGCCTATGTCAGATGCATGAGTATTCTGCCTATCCATGGTAAGTTACAGGTAGTGTGATATGCGTGTCATTCATTTTACTGTGTGTGCGAGTCGGGGAGAGGTGTCAATCCCTGGGTGACTACAGTGTCAGTGTGTGTGCTACGTGTTGCCTCTTTGCCAAGGCTATACCATACTGGGCATGCCTCCATCTGCCTACAGGAGCTGGCTCAGGGGGTTCCTCCTCCAAGTCCCTCTGTGCCTGTGGGAACCTTGGCAATGGTGGGGGGCTGTGTGGACCTTCCCCTTGCTATTCCTGCTGCAGCTGTTTCCACAGGATCATATTGTGTAGCATGGCACATACTATGAACATGTGTGCACATGTGGCTGGAGAGTACTGCAAGGCTCCACCAGATATGTCAAGGCAGCGAAACTGTGACTTGACCATCCCAAACACATGCTCTATAATGATGCTGGTTTGTGAGTGTGCCTCATTATGTTGTTCTTGAGTGGGTGTGTGTGCATTTCTGATGGGTGTAATCATCCACGGCTCCAGTGCATAGCCTGCATCCCCCACCTCTGGCAAATCTCTGATACAGCTGTGAGGAATGCCTGATGTGGGAGTCATGATAGCTTCCAGGGCTGCAAGCACGGACATTCTTGATAACACCCTGGGCATTGCACATGACCTTGCAGTTGATAGAGTGAAAGCCCTTGTGGTTTATGTAGACCCTACCTTGCTCACTGGGTGGTGCTTTGATGTGGATGTGCGTGCAGTCTATGGCACCCAGTACCTCCGGGTAGTCTACTACATGGTGGAAGAGGTGCATATTGCTCGTCCTCTGCTCATGGGTGTTGGGGAAGTAAATGTGCTCACCGGCATGTGGTAGCATGGCATCCAGGAACTGTTGGAGTATCCTTGATGCAGATGCCTATGAGACCCCCATGATGTCCACAGTAGGTCTTTGGAAAGTACCTGTAGCTAGTATTCGTACGAATATGCATACTTTGGTATCCACTGGGATGGGGTCCCTTCTGTTGGCTCTGGGTCTGAGGTAAGGCTGGTACAGCTTGATGAGTTGCTGAAGTATGTCCCTGTTTACCCTGTAGCACTCTACTATCTCCAGATCATGTAGCCCCTGGTAGGTTGCCTTTAGTCTGAGCACTCTTCTCTTCCTCCTCAGTCTGGAGTGGCTACCAGCATTATCCTCCTCACTGCCCTCAGCCTCTAGCACATACTGATGTATTAAAGTGACAGCAGCCCCTAAAATTTTGTCGGTTAAAATTCCCCCAAGTGTGTACACCAATGGTGCATAGTGTGTGGGAAAAACCAGACTGAAAGGTGTTTGCACAGTTTATACTGTTGTGCTGCAGATGCTGCCTGTATGATTGGCTGGCTATAATACATTTAACCTGTTTGCTATATTATTTGTACTTGATTGCTTTTATTCTGCTATTTCCTTTTTTTTTCTCTTCCCATTTCTGATCCTTTTAAGCCCCAAGGTGCGCTGCGCAAACCCGGTGCCCAAATGTAAACAGTCCTACTATTTCCTGGGTTTTTTGTTTTGTTTTAGACCTGGTGCATGCTGCACAAATCTGATTAGCTAGAGTAAACACTTTGCAGTAGAAATGGCCCTCCCCTGGACATGAACATGCTCTTCATTTCATGGAATAAGTCTCCTGCTTACACTGCAGAATTATAGGTCCTACATGGTTAGGTGCATTTGGACATGGTTTCCCACTTTGTGATTCAGTAAATGTTGCTTATTTGCATACCGCACTACCTTTGTCCCTTGTTATACCACTACACCACAGCCTTGCTCCTTAGTGACCACTGTTCCCTGTTATTGTTTTGGCTCTGCATGCTACCCACAATAATGGTAAAATGCAGATTTCACTTATAATTGTCTTTTATAATTTTTTTTTATTTTTTGCACAATCTCATTTTCATGCTGCTGCACTATGCTTAAATGGTCTAAATTGGCCAAAAAAAAAACACTTTTATTTTTATAATTTTAAAACTATATTCTGTGCCAGTAGCCATAATTTTGGCCATTGGCATGCCTACTGATTATAATACATGCTTTACTTTGAGCTGTCATGCTGCTATTTTGATTTTTGCAGAAATGTATTCGGTTAGTAGCTGAATATATTTGTGCAGCCAACACTATTCTGGCATGGATGCCTGCCTGCTTACTGAATCACTAATTTACCTCATTTGCATGGTTTTCACCAGCAAATGAGGTAATTAGCATTATTCAGTAGTGTCCGTACCAGAATAGTGCAGCTAGGCTCATGCATGCCTCCAGACTGATTTACTGAATCGCACAGGCTCTGAACTCCGTGTTCAGGCCGTGCCACTGTTCAGACACAGGATTTTAGCTTACTGAATCCCAGGATATATCTCTATCTCTCTATATATAACTATATATATAACTATATATATATACATCTTTTAGAATTCTTTATGCATTTGCAGATGAATATGAATTACTTCAATGAGCATGTCATCAATGATTTGCTAAAGCACTGGTATCTTGTACAGTGTACTAAATGCTATGCATATTTAAAGGGGGTACCTCATAACACTGGTGATCTGTGTTCCTCATCTCAAAAGCTGGATGATTTGTTTACCATTATCATTAGTAAATCTAGACTTAATGATGACGATTGCACTTGTGCAATTGGCACAGCTTGGAGAACTGTTGTTACATATATTAATGACTTGACTGGACTGATACTATAAATAATGTTAAGTAAAGAGCAAATAGAGCACATTTTAGAGAGGAAGTGTCTATTGTCTAAAGATCACTCAACCCCTATTGAAAATGATAATACTACTGAAAAAAGAAAGAAAGGAAGAAGTTCACAAGAAATAACAAGAAAAAAGCTGATAAATGTCTGTAAAGCAAAGAGAATACATGCTAAGAGGGACACAGCTTTGTTATGTAACAGACAGATTACAGGGAATTATAGCATTTTTCTATCAGAAAATGTTCAGTCTACAGAAAAAGGCATCATTCTTCCAAAAGAGTAAGTAGAAAAAAGAGGCAAGGGGCAGATGAAAAGGAAGAAATCAAAATTGAATGTGGAATTAATCTAAGCAACATTACCATAAGAAAAAAGAGGAGAAAGACAAACATTTAAAACATGGGTGAAGCTGTGGATGTACAAAGCCAGCTGGATGAAAACTGCATGCTTAACAAATCCAATAAGCAATGAAAACAGTGGCATTAATAAGACTAATGGTGATGCAACTCATTCCTTTGTAACAACTGATAGAGCAGATAATACTGAATTAGAAACTGAAGATTATTCAGATCTGGTCAGAAAAGATATTCTTATAGCTGGAGATTTAGTTATTAGCAGAACTGATACTTACATTTTCAGAAAATAATAATGAACATCGGAGATAGTCTTATGCTAGCCAGGAGAAAAAAAGAGAAGATTTGAAACAGGCCTTAGAACACCTTAATGTATGGAAGTATCGATGTGTTTGCATTCATGTCATTACAAATTATCTTATTTGCAAGGACTCTGCGACTGTTAGTAGGGAACTTACTGCCCTCTTAGTAGCATTGCTTGTGCAGATGTTAAGACACATTTTCACAATTCACATATAGAAAGGAGAGTCAGGCCATTATGAATGAAAAGATTTTTTGGGTAAATGCCTACATGAAAAAATGCCCCATTAAAAAAAAATGGAAATGTGTAGAGCATGTAGAACAAAGAGCCTAATTTGACACACATATATGTTCAGGGGGGATAATATGTACTTTCCAAGATCAGGGAAGAGAATTTCTGTAGCAGGTATTTTGCAATATTGTACATACACAAGGCAGGGTTTTTGCCAGGTCAAAAATGTAACAGTTCACAGATAGCAACATTTAATGTTTCTCTGAGGGTTGTTAAGACTAGGAGCATTAATAATATTTTTTTACTGGAAAATTTGCTATGCTCCCTCAAGACTGATGTTGTTATTGTTTGTGAAACATGGTTAAGGAACAATGACTGGAAACCTATTTTGTCAGGATATAAATGTTTTTACTGTAACAGACATTCTAACATACAACCAGGTGGAGGTGTTATGACAGAGATTAAAGATAGTTATGAGACCTGGGATTATCACATGTTCAATGATAGTAGAGATACTACAGGTTGTGTAATTGTGCCAATAAAGACAACCATGGGGCAAATAAAAGTTGTTGGAGTATATAGATGACTACCAAAGGCAAGTGTGTATGAAACACATGAAGGAAGAATAATAGTGACTGGGGACTTAAATTTACCAGAAAGAGACTGGAATAATATTGCTCTAACAACATTAGTAAGGAAATTATTCAAAATGTATGTTCAGGAACAACAGTTGTTTCAGATTGTAAAAAAAAAAAAAAAAAAAAAAACAGGGAATGGAACATACAATACTTTGCTGGTGTTCCTAAAGAAATTACTGTTGCTTCATATCAAGTTTTACCATCATTGATGTGCAGTGATCATGTGGTTATAAAGGTTAATTTGTTGCTAGACAATTCCCCCAAACTGAAGTTTAAACCAATGCACAGAAGATTAATTACAGATTATATGAAAACAAAACAGCCACTATGTAAAACTACAGTAAAATCCTCCACCAAAGAGTTTTTAATATGTATCTCATGTCTATTCATTGGTTGTGTGATCATATGACTCAGGAAGAGGAATATTTAAACTTTGAATGGTTGAGTGGGAATGATTCTGAAGAAGTCTGTAATATATCAGATGATTAATCTTTCCTGTGTTTTAATAAAGTTGTGGATTATAACTGGAGTCATAGTTGTTTTCTTTGGTGGAGGATTTTACAGTGTTCTGCACGATTTGTTGGTTCACAGTTTTTGTTGGCACTATGTAAAACTAATTGGAGTGATGCATTTAGTGGAGAAACTGCAGAAGGAACATGGAGCATTTTGAAAGAGAAATTGTTTGAGTGTAAAAACTTAAAGACATGTTTAACATTAGGATCTAGGCATACAGTGTCAGGAGGATGGATTTCCACAAGAAGAAGACACCAGATTAAGGTGAGAGACAAAAAATATACAAAATGGAAAAGAGGTTGAACAACTTTGAAACCTGAAATAAACAAGCTGGACAAACTAAGCATGGCATGAGACAATATCAAGAAAACAATTGTAGAAAATGTATATAAGTATATTGAACATACTAGGAAACCATTTTCTAGATACATAAGATGTGGATGAAGTAAAGGCATACAACTTGATAAATTGTTTGGAGATTCTAAAATGTATTCTCAGACACTACAGATTATAGATATATTTGCAAGATCTTATGCAAAACAGTTTGGTTTCACGAAGGGGCTGATAAGTCATTCTAGTGATATCTAGGTAACCTCAGATACTGAAATCAAATTAGATTATATTGAACCAAGAACTATGCAAACTGGATCCAAACAAAGCACAGGGTGGAGATGCAATTAGTAATATTAATTTGAGAACACTTCAGCAAGAACTCATAGTACCATTATATCTATTATTTACTAGGTTGTATAAATATGGGGAGATTCCTCAAGACTGGAGACATGTGCTTATTAAACCTATTTTTAAGAGAAAGGGGAGTAGGACAAACCCAGAGTCATACAGACCCTCATGTTGTGGAAAAATAATGGAGAAGGAAATATTGGATAAGTTACTGTCAGAACTGGGGGAGTTGAGACTTGAAACCATATATCAACATGCATATGTTGGAAACAGATCTATTACTATCTGCAACATGATGTTCTACAGCAATATAATAACAGCTATGAATGAAACATTGTGCTGTGATATAATTTATATAGATTTAAAAACCAACAAGCTCAGGCCCAAAGTCACCAAATAAAACTAATAAACCAAAAAGGGATAACAATTTCATACTGAAGTGTAATACCAGTGACAGAGTGCTCTCAAAGTATTCCAAAAAAAAGTGTAAAGTCTAAAACGAAGAAACTAATTTATTACATTACATTAAGCATTGTCTTCCCATTACATCCAGGACTTCTTCAGAATAAAAAAAAGACTTTGTGCATCAGTCACCTTTATATTATACCATTCAGTTCAATTAAAGCACATATTAACAATCAATCAGTGTCTTAAAGTAGTCGCATATCTTACAAAAAATACAAATAAAAAGCTTTCTACAAAACATACTCCATTATAAAAAAACTTAGAAAATCTTATTCCATAAAAAGTGTGCTAATTAGAATATAATTTAACTTATAATTTATAATTTAGCTCTGCAAGGTTTTACTACTAGTTGAATAGAAATGTGATAATTCATACCAGGAATGAACGTGCTTAATGTAATGTTGTAATATATCAGTTTCATTGCTTTAGACTTTATGTTTTTTTTTTTTTTTGGAATACTTTGAGAGTACTTTGTCAGTGGTATTATGCTCCAATACCATGTTGGCACCTGTGTTAATTTATATAGATTTAATTTCAGCATTTGGCAGGTTCATACACAAAACACCGATCAATAAATTAGAACAACTAGGAATTGATTTACCTTTTCTAAGATGGATAGCTGCCTGGTTTACAAATAGGATATAACAAGTATCATACAGCAATTGAACAGGTAAAATCTTGGTTGCAGTAGGTGTGTCCCACAGGACTCTGCCCTAGGCCCTTACTTGTTTAGATGGTATCTTTTAGACCTATCTTTTTCATCTGAGGTGTTCTACAGTCTGTATGCAGATGACCTGAAAGTGGGTGAACTGATTACCTATGCTACAAACAGGGCATGTTTGCAAAATAACTTGACTAAATTGACCATTTGAACTCAATAGTCTAATATGCTGATAAATACATCAAAACTAAGCATATAAGATTTGGAAGACATAAATTGAAGGGTGAATGTTTAATACAGCACACAGTGATTGAAGATTCATTTAAGGACCTGGGTATATGGGTAGATCTAGCTTTGAGTATTTCTAATCATATCAATCAAGGTCAATGATAGTTATAGAACTATAGGCTGCATAAAAAGATTTATAAAGTCTAATAAATCAAAATGATGAAGTCATTGCTTGTTAATTACATCAGACTCAAACCTGAGTATGGAATAATTAACATGGAAACCTTATAAGAAAACAAGCATGAATAAACTGGAAAGAGTACAGCAGAAATATGCAAGGGTATCCATGGATGTTATTATGAAAGACTAAAATATCTGAACTTGTACAGTGTGTCTTATAGATATTTAAGAGGAGATATTATTCAGGTATGTAGGGCATTTACAGATAACTACCTCTGGTAATGTTTGGGGTTATCAAAAAGCAGTAGAGAATCATCAGACAACCTATATAGAAGATACAAGGGGTCCCAATGGAGAGATGATAAGTCAGCAAGTAGAGGAGAGTAGTAGTATTGGAACTGAATTCATCCTTAAATCTTGGTGAGTACACCAATGATATACAGACTCTATTTTATATAGCATATATCATGCACAGAAGTAGGTTACAAAATCAGAAAAATAGCTGTGTGTATAAGACCTAGGATAAAAAAGTGCCTAGTCCTCGTAGGATCACTAGTGCCAGGACTGGAAACAAATGATAGTTCAGAATTCTTAAGACATGGAAACATTTCTACAATGGGGCTAGGCAAGGCTCAGGGGAAGGATGGCCCCCTGTTGTAGAAGAAAGTAGTAGTCCACAAAAATTGCAAAAACTGATAGGCCAAAAAAGACCCATAAAGACAATCGAGTGGACTATTGAGGATAACAAAGAAATTATGTATTGTTACTATTATGCAAGAAGCCCAGAATTTCCAGACAGAAGATATACAAAAAGATTAAGAGAGAAATTAGAGGAAAGAAAAATACTTGCACAAGAAAAACTGTCAGAAGCTTCAAATAAAAATTGATTTTCATTAATACAACAAATTTATGACAAACATTATATAGACGAAGAAAACTCGGGCTGGTTGGACAAAGAAGCAACTGAGGAATTGTGAAAATATAAATAACAAAATCCAGTGATTTTTGAAAGGTATGAAAAAGAAATATGGAAATGGGAAAGGAAGAAAGATCTGATATGGTGGAATATTTATGCAAAGGAGAAAGCCAAATTAATCAATACAAAAAAGCAGCCCCAAAGATATTCGGGTCTACTTTAGAACAGTGAACGATCAGATGATCGAACGTTGATAGAGCGAACACTAAATGTCAAACCAGCAAAATCATGAATGGCTGGAACAGCAAATTCTTTCCCAGGGTAAAAAAATCACTGGGCCAGCTGTCTGGGTTGTGCCGTTTCCTCCACTATAGTGTGATCTTGGAGTTGGTATATGTAAGTAGTGTTTAATGTTTTTTTCTTTTGGGGGGGGCAGCAATTTTTTTTCTCTGGGAAAAAAATTGCTGTTCTGGTTGTTCCCTGTTTTGGATTTTTGTCATTTAGGGGTCAATATAACAACATTCAATCATCTGATCATTCATTGTTATAATATAGACCCAGATATTCAAAGAAAAATACAGCAAATGCATCCAGATATGCAAAATTTCACAATACAAAAATAAGATCACAAAGAGGGAATGTAGAACAGAAAATTAGCAAAGTAGAAGTTAAAAAATGGAAGCTGAAGTTATGGAATACCTGCAAAGTGAAGGATTTAGTGTAGAAAATATAAGAGAGGTTATATCACAGCATGGTGGAATGAGTCCCCTAAATAAGGAGGAAAAGGAGGAGGGGAAGACATCTGAAGAAGAAATATGGACATGAGAAGAGATTTAATATGGTGCAATATTTATGCAAAGAAGAAAGCAAAACTAATCAAAAGAGCAGCAGCAAAGATATTTGAAGAGAAATACAGGCAAAGACATCCAGATATGGAAAATTTTACAATACAAAAAAAATAAGAAAACAAAGAGGAAAAGAAGACAAGAGGATTAGTAATAGAGAAGTTAAAGAAATATAAATTGATGTTTTGGATTACATATGAAGTGAAGGATTTAGTGTAGAAAATCTAACTTTGATAACACCACGGCAGGATAAAGCAAGGGATCCCCCAAATTAAGGAGAAACCGATGGAGCGGGAAAACATCTGATTAGTTGCCATATGAAGATAATTTGGAGCCTTCCTCAGGAAAACTAGTACAAAGGTTCAATTAGAGTTGCACAGCAAGGGAAGGAAGAGGAAACTGGCAACTCAGACACATTCAACCTTGTGGAGTGATAGGCTAGTGAGTTCCCATATGAATGAGCAATGGATGACATTAGATGAAACTGAAGCGAATGTGGCACAGGAAGATGCTCTAGAACTTTCCGTAGAATGCCCACAGGAAATGGAGAACAAAAAATGTGCCCTCAATTTAGAAGAAAATGATCAAAGAGAAGAGTTTCTTAACCTCATAGAGATGAAAAGACATATTAAGATCAATGGAACAAATAGACTACAGAAAGTCAATAAAACCCCAAAAGTTAGAAGTTTGATAAAATAACTGTACACAGTAATTGGGACTGTTCATGAAATTCATGTGATATAACAGAATTAAATAGGATATATTACTGTGCAGCTAAATTAATAACAGATAAAGACTTATCATAAAACACAGCACAGTAGGGGAAAGGAAGGGGAGAAGTAAAATGCTACCATGGAAATATCGAACAGAGAAACCTATAAAGCAACTAAGACAAGAAGTGTCACTGTTAGAAGAGTATGGAATAGGGAACAAATCAATAAAATTATTCAGAAAGATAGATGTGATAAAAGCAATGCACAGTATCAAAACAGACCAGGATCTATTGTGCACTATCGCAAATAACAAACTAAAAATGTCAGCATAGGCAGAACAATTTAGAAAATATGCAGATAAATATAAAGGAAAAGTACAAAATAAGCAATTTATTAATGACCCAAAAAAGTTTCATAGAGAACTGGGAAACAAGGCAAATGGAACTGAGACCCCACCAAAAAAGAAGAAATAGATACATTTTGGGGAAATGTCTATGAAGATCCAGGTTCCTATCAGCATTTTGAATGTTGAAAATGCTGAATTTAATTTAATCGAACTGAAATGTTCGAAATCTCAGAAGAGCGAACTGACAGAACATCTATTTCTTTCCCATGGAAAGAAATCGTTGGGCTGTCATCGGAGTTTGCTATTTCCTCCACTGTAGTGTGGTCTTGGAGTTGGTATATTTAAGTAGGCAGGTGTGGGGGGCACAGCCCCCCATGTTGGGTGGTGTGGGGGGAGAAGCCCCCCACTTCTGTCAGTGTTTAAAGTATTGAAACATTTTTTTTTTTTGCAAGGAACATTGATTTCTTTCCCTGGGGAAAAAATCGATGTTCCGTCAGTTTGCTGTTTTGAGATTTCGAACATTTCAGTTCGATTAAACTGCATTCGGCATTTTCAGCATTTGATATGCTGATATAGACCTGAAGATCCTGTGGAACATAACAAAAATGCTGAATGGATGGAAGAAGTAAATGAAATAAAAAGTTCAAATGTATAGGATACAAAATGGGATGAAGTAATGGCCAGAGAGATTGAAACAAAGTTAAAAAAAGATGCTAATTGGAAACCCCAGGCCCAGATGCAGTACCTAAATTCTGGCTAAAAGTATTAACATCTTTACATGACGAATTAACCATGAGTAAGAACTATTTATATGCACACCCCAAACACACACCAACCTGGTTTGCAACAGGAAAAACAATACTCCTTAAGAGTGAACCTGCAAGCTATCCTAAAAACTATAGACTGATAACTTGCCTTCTGACGATGTAAAAACTATACACTGGAATTGATACAGATAGAAGTTATAGTCATTTAGAAGAAAACTCAGTCATGACAATAGAATAAAAGGGTAATGAAAGAAAATCATATGGATCAATGCGGCATTTGCTGTTAAATAATGTCCTAATGGAAAATTGTAAAAAGGGGAAAAAATGTAAGTAAAGTATGGATAGACTTAAAAAAAGCATCAGACAGCATCCCGCATTTATGGGTAAAAGAGTACTTAAAATGTATAAGATATACCCTACACTGATTGCTTACATTACAGTGACCACGAAACAGTGGCAAACCACTTTGGAGTTAAACCATGATACATGAGATATTATTATTCCAGGGATAAAATTTTATAGGGGCATTATTCTAAGGTGACTCTTTTGTCTTGCCCTTAACCAATTAGGCTGTCTACTTAACAGATTAGATCATGGCTATAATTTGGCTCCCACAAAACAACAAAGTGTAAAGACTTTTCATCTTCTTTTTGTGGATGGTTTAAAATGGTATAGTTCATTACATGAAGAATTGAAAGCACAACTGCAAGTGATCAACATTTTTTTATATGATATAAGATTGTTATTTGGTTTTGATAAATGTGCAAAAGCAAGCTTTAAAGCAAAAAAGCTGCAGCACCAAGATAACATCAGCCTGGGACAAGAATGAGATTTAGGAGAACTTGAGAAAGAAGGATTGTATAAATATTTGGGAACTGATGAAGGATCAACAACAAAACATGAACAAATGCAAATAAAAATTAGTAAGGAATATTTTAGACACTAAAATTAATAATGGAAATAGTGCTGACATCTAGAAACAAAGTTCAAGGTATAAACCAATTTCCTATTTCTGTCCTAACATACAGAGTTGGAGTGATTGACTGCCCCTAAAAGGTGTTGGATCGGTTGGACAGGAAAACAAAAAGGATGATTCATGCTTATCGAATGATTTATAAAAATCAGTGTATACCAAGACTATATATTCCCTGTTTTGAAAGAGGTATGAGCCTCTTCAAAATTGATTACTTGTATAGATCTACAATTGTAGGACTGCATGCATATCTGCTGGCTTTACAAGACCCAAACATAGTGAAAGTTTTAAAACATGAAGAGAATAAGTCTAAGATGACTTCCCTGCTTAGTTCAGCAGAAGCATATCGGCATCAAGCAGGAATGGAAATCAAACCAGAAACAGATAAAAATCAGGTAGCAACTGAATGTGCCAAAAATAAAAGAATGAATATAAGGTGAGGGATCAGATGAGAAAGAAAGAAATATGAAAAATGCATAAATATAGTTGCAAGTATAAAAAACTCTTGGAATAACCTCATGTTGATCAGGATCGAACACAAGAATGGTTAAGGAGAGGTGAATTTAAACCAACAGATGAAAGGTTAATATTGGTGGCTCAAGATAATGGATCACATACATGCTGGTTTACAAACTCCACTGAACATGTGGAAGAAACAGAAAAATGTAGGTTTTGTAAAACAGAATTGGAAACAGTTGCACATCTTGTTGCTGGTTGTGATATACTAATGGCAGAAGGACTGTATACCGAAAGGCATAATAATGTGGGAAAACTGTTGCATTGCAGATTGTGCAAATATTATAGTATTGAAATAGTTGAAAAACACTGGAATCATGAGCCATGAAGCATTATAGAAAATGATGAAATTTATATAACATGGGATCACCCATTGCTAACAGTTCAAAAAATAGATGTGAGAAACCAGATATAGTAGTCCATGAAAAGAAGACAAAAGTAGCATTGATCATTGAAACTGTTACACCTAGTGACTATAGTGTCTTACATACAGCGAGACATAAAGTTATAAAATACCAAGATTTGGAGGCAGAAACAATGGCAATGTGGCTGAAGGATACCCAGACAGTTCCAATAGTAGTAGGAGCAACGGGTCGTATAAAAAATAATTTACAATTGTACTTAGATATGGTATTGATACATGTAACTCTGCATGTATCCTTGTCTCTAGAAGTTTGTGCCTGTGTATCAGCAATGATTCACTGTGTGAGGAGTTTTCTCTTTTCTCAATGGTTGTGCAACTATCTTACATAAGGTTGAGACCAAGAGCAAAGCTAAATTAAATTAAGATTGCATCAAATATCAGAATATCAGAATCCATTTAAAATCTATTGTATATTATCCTTAATGTTGTAAAAAGAAAACAAAAAACTATTAAATCAAATGACAGAGGTGCTCACAGTTAAATTCAGTTTTGTATGTTTTATTAAATGTATCTCAACTACAGGTCAGACAAACACAGTGTGTTAATTGATTATTAATAAACAACAGTGTGCTTTTATACTTCTATGCCTTTCATATTTCCCAGAAACATGCATAAAATTAACACTAGAAAGATATCTTATTTGTGAGTAGTGGAGAATTGTTGACCAATGAAACAAACGTTTCCATGTCTGGAAAACAGGAGTTTTCATTGGGTAGAACCAAGACTAGTTGGCCAATGAGATAAAATTTTCATCTCTTCTTAATTGTGTAACTGTGTTAGCAGGTCTGCATCTTATTGGAGGGTGCAGATGGCTAAGTTTGTGATTCCTTGCTTAGGGTTGTTCAATAAGGGTGACAGGATGGGGTTGTGATGTAGTGGG
>NC_056726.1:402989734-403082234 GCF_019279795.1 Protopterus annectens | reverse complement strand
TAATGCCAACAGAAGTGATAAAATAATTATACAATCACTTCTGTTGGAATTACTTTGTGTTAAGTGGGAATTTGCGCTTTCCTCCCCATCATACCACTCAACCTTTTAGAGTAAAAAATCTGGACAAAACCATACATAATGGGGGACAAAGGCCCAAAGACAGGGACCATTTTTAAATATTGCTCTTATAAATGCAGAAAGTAATACAATAAAAGGTTTTCTACTTGCATGAATTTTCTGAAAGGTATGACGTCTGAAACTCAAATGCCTGTCATTATTTTCTTGCTTCCATCCTCAGCAATTTGCTAATCATTTTCCAGCAAACCAAATATTTATGAGGAACAGACTAAAAATATGAGGCAAAAATCTGGACAGTCTTCAAAAAATCTGGACAGTTGAGAGCTATGCTCCCCATTGTGTAATCTGTAATCTTACGTTTGGTAGATATATAGCTTCCCCCCTACAAAAAACATGAGTTGTATTTGTTTTGTTTTTTCATTTTTCTGAGTTTTGATCTTTTGGTTTTGATGTTTTGACATTCACCCTTTTGCTACTTCAATATTTCAAAATACATCTATTTTTTTAGATATACACAATAAAGCCCCAGGATAAGACTAAAAGGAACCTAGTCTAGCCAACAATTTCCTAAATTCATTTTTTAATAATAAGTGCAAATTCAGCTGTATTTTCCAGCTTAATTTTTATACAGTTTTAATGTATTTTGATTCCTCTTAGTCTCATTTGAGATTCATTGTTATGAATGGATCACTGATGATGTTTTCCCTTAGCCAATTTAATGGATTTACTGGATTACTGTTGCAAATAGTTTACTCTTTGCATTATCACTATATGTTAAAAGGTATTTGTTTATTTTCCCACTATACATTTTTGTTTTGTTATGGCAGCTGTATTCAAATATAGTGTGATGGAAGGAATTAGAACAGCAGAGACATAAATATTTTACATAACTCTGAAAAACTCAGTGCACAATTTCCTTTATTTTATCATCTGTAATCATAACATATGGGTAAAATGAGAACCTATGCATCTGCACCCTGGAGGAGTCTCCACCTATCATATATTTTATGACTAAACTCATGATACCACATCAGGTTGACAGTCCAACTTGTAGTGGTCAGTGAAATGAATAAATGACTAGGTCACTTCCACATAAACTGTCTGATATCACACAATTAAAAGTAAATGAAGCTGCTGCCCCCAGAACATTAGGTACCAGCAGGGTCCTAAGTGGACTTGTTAATTGAACCATCTCAAAAAATAATTACATTTCAAACCAACTGGAAATGACTTTAATCTGAGCAAATGAATTCATCATCCATAAATGATAATTTCCTTGGTATTAGAAGTAGTAGCCAAGTAGTACCTATTCTGGAGGCTTCAAGGATAACAACAAAGTTTTCTCCATGGCAACTAAATTTTGAGAAAGAGCTATAGCAGACAGCAGTTTAGGTATAATGGATGGAGTGTACCAGGCTACCTAAGTGAAAGTTTGTTCAAAAGAAAAACATACATGAAGAAATATGGACACATAAGTAAAATACATCCAATAATTAATTAAACATTATATACTTAAGCAATAACCCATGTCTGGGTGTGGGTAATGCTAGATTTACCCACGGTTGGTGTGGTTTCACCCTCGTGACCAGACAAAGACAACCGTGGGTAAATCTAGCATGACCCACACCCAGATGTGGGTCATTGCTATTATACAATGATATTATTTAAGAAAAATAATACTTACTTTTCTTAAATAATGTCTTTGTATAATACCTCCGTGGTTCCCTTCCGTGGTTTTCTGCTATCCTGGAGCTTTTTCTGATGTCCTGCCCATGCACTTGGAACTTGTGTTCCCATGCTTACACAGTACATCAGAGTTGTGTAGAGAAAGCAATGGTGAAAAGAAGATCTCTGTTGCTTTTTTAAAGCTATCTTGCTATGTTAAACGAGTTTAACACAGCGAGATATCTTCTATCTCACTATGTTAAACGTATAACATAGCAAGATTAAAGCAATGGAGATCTTCCTTTCTCCATTGCTACCTGTGCTCACACAGACAAAAAAAAAATCAGGACATATACTAATGGAAAAAGTCCAGGCGACCGGACCTTTTTCCATTAGTATATGTCAAATTTACAGTGGACATGGTGGTTGGGCTGGCCAATCAGTGTGCACATTTTGGAATGCTAATTGCCAGTCATTGTTTAAATACAATGAACCAATATTCAGTGATATGCTTACAGTAATCAATGACCTTTACAGAGGGAGTTAGAAAAGAAAGCAAAAAATTGGACTGATTGGAAGAGATACAGGAAATTTATTGGCAGAAGTAGCATAAAACAATAAGAAAGGTGGGAGGATGGTTAAGATCTTAAGGCTAAGATTGTAGGATAAATCTGTATGCGCTGGATTGAGAAAGGTGGAAGTGGGAAAATTTTCTAAAGCTGCTAAGAATTGAAAGATATATTACTTGAGCTAAGGGTGCCTCAGATAGCAGAGACATGTTAAAGCTTGGAATATTTTCATTAATAATCCCAATATGTTGAAAATTAAGAGACAAGGATGAGGTATATGAGAAGAATTTATTTGTTAGGAGTTCTGGTTAACTAATCTGTAAATAAAAAGGAAACAAGTTAAATGGCTTTTTCAGTAACTGGTAGGCACTTGGCTTGCTTTAGTAGATGGCAGTGATGTAGCTTTAACTGAAGAGTTCTGGTGTTTCCAGAACAACATAAGGCAATAAAAGGCAGTCCATAAGACAGTTTTGAGATAGCTTCATCTTTGCTATAGCCTTAGAGAAGCTCAGGGTTAGAAGTCTACTGTATTTGTGAGCAGACTGTAGCTGAAGGAAGACATTTTTGATAATGAAATCATGGAAGTCCAAAGTGAGGGATGGGTCAATGAGAATTCCAAAATACTTACAAGAAGACATGTAGGAGATGGTGGTGTCAAATTTATCTTTGATCTGTATGGTGAGGAGTGCTCAAGGCTCTTAATAATGTTCATGAGAATGGACATAGTTTTGAAGAACTGGTAAGAAGCTTGACTGCAAGAAGTGAGTCAGTTTATTAATGCATCCATCCAAACCCTGGACCAATCTCAGATAACACCAACCCATCTAATCACTCTAGTCTTAACACCCTCACACTTGCAATCCTAAACAGAAAAAAATCAGACCTATTGCTAATGAACATTAATATTAGAGGTTTAGCCAACAAATTGGACATCCTCCATGCCACTCTAGCTATATACTCCCCAGTCATAATCACTGAAACATGGTTAAAACCAAGTACAAAAGATAATGAAATATTACCCCCAGGTTACTCCATACTAGGGGTGAATAGACTCAAGAAAAGAGGAGGTGGAGTTGCTGTCCACTTTAAAGACCATCTCACTTTAACTTTCCTTGAATGCAAAACCCCACAACTGCACAGTGCAGAAATCATCCATACCACACTAACCATAAATTCAAAAAAAAAACACTTAATATAATCGGCTGCTATATCCCACCTGGAAATAATGTCCCAGTTATAGAATGTCTATTGCACTGGGCAAGTAGTACCCTTAGTCAAGAAACATTCATACTGGGTGATTTTAATTTAGACTTGTTTGCATGTGATACACATCACCCCATCCAGCACATAAACTGGCATGGTTTTACACAAACTATTCAAGAACCTACCCGAATAGATAAAGCTAGTAAAAAACAATCCACCTGGGATTGGATATTACTAAATAACTCCTCTCACTCATTCCAATCAGGTTGCCTTCTTGATGGTCTGAGTGACCACCTACCCACATTTCTCATACGACAACACATATTCCCACTAAAACCTACTATGTTTAAACAACTCAGAAGAAATCATAACTTCAATTTTGACAACGTCCTAGCTAACCTACATAGGTGCAATTGGACTCCACTCTACCTTGACCTAGATGATGCAGTGAACCGCTTTAATAAATCTTTCTTAATATATTAAATGGACATGCTCCTGTTAGAACCACCAGAGTAAAATCAAACTATGCCCCCTGGCTAAGCAGAGACACTAGGGCCCTTCTGATAAACAGAGATAACCCTGGGAACTATGGTGTAAGACTAACACAGTAGTTTCTAAATAACAGTATCAAGAACTTAGAAATAAGGCAAAGAAAAAAACAGATAAAACAGGATAAAATAAATTTCTATCATAACATTCAAAACACATATAAAAAAAAACTCAAAAATTCTGGCCAGCTATAAACTCAGTCCTTCACCCAGGAAAATCTACTACACCAACACCAAACATCCACAACTACCATTTTTAACAAACATTTTACTGAATCTATAATTGCCCTTTCCAAACAGCAAACTCCTACTCCTGATACCAAACCAGCCAAGTCTACAACCAGCAATGCCTCATTCTCTTTCTCCCCAGTTCCTACAGCCACTATAAAAAACTACTCCAGAAACTAAACCCTACTACACTTGACGTAGATAACTTACCCAGTGAATACCTCAAAATTGCAACTGACTCTATAGCCTTCCCAGTATCAAGCTTTATAAATAGATCCATTCTCGAAAACAAGGTCCCTCAACTGTGGAAAATTTCCCATGTAATCCCACTTCATAAAGGTGGACCTTCCACAGAACTGACAAACTATCAGCCAATTTCTATTCTTTCATCTTTCTAAACTACTCAAAAGGTGTCTCCAGGTCATGAAATTCTTACTAACAAATAACCTACTTGCAAACACTCAGCATGGGTTTCGCCCGTCACATAGTACCACTATAGCTCTCTTATCCTTCACTAATACTGTAAACCATCACAAGAATAACAACAACTTTGTATCTGCCATCTTTCTAGACCTATCAACAGCTTTAATATGGTCTCCCATTCCAAATTAATAGATGTACTAACTGAGCTATCCTTCTCACCATCTGCCACAGTATGATCTCATAACTATTTATCTGGCCGTCAACAATCTGTTCTATGGCAGAGTGACCTATTTCCATGTCTTCCTTTATCCATTGGTGTCACTCAAGGATCTGGCTTGGGCCCTCTCCTTTTCTCCCTCTTTGCTAATAATCTACACTCAGCTACTCCACATGGTTCTATAATACAGTATGCAGATGATTCAACACTTATCTGTGCTGCCACTTCTCTATCAACTCTTCATTCTCAAACATAGGAATTTTTTACTTCTATTAAAATATGGTTAGCCAATGCCCATCTAATCCTGAACCCAAAGAAATCTAAATTATTACTCTTCCAACTTAACAAGACATCTATCTCATGCCCAACATTTAGCATAATAGCCAAAGACAATACTGTGATCTCCCCAACAACCCATACAAAGCTTCTTGGAGTGGAAATAGACAATACCGTACAATTTGACTTGCATGTCTCCCTAACTATAAAAAAAGTCCATAAGAAACTTGGAAGTCTATATAGGCACAAAAGGTTCCAGATCACAATGGCCAAAATTGCATTAGCACAAATCCATCTGCTCTCCACTCTACTATATGCCTCTCCAATTTTAACTAATCTAAGGAAAACTGACTTATCTAAGCTAAAAGCATGTTATAATAAACTTGCTAAGTTTGCATCTGACTGCCCATACAGAACACATCATTGTATAGCTTTAAGGATACTAGACTGGCTTGAGCTTCCCAACATTATTCTTTACAAACAACTCTCTCTAACTCACAAAAATGTAACACAACCAACCAGAACCCCTGCACTACAAAATCTCATCCTTCCTTACAGTTCCAGCAGACCACTTCACTCTAACAACAAGAACTTACTTACCTTCTCCAAGGCCAACAACACTGCCAACTATATATCTCGTATATGGAACTCCCTTCTTAACTCCATTCTCTCAATCTCATCCACTAAACACCTTAAGCTATCACTTAAAGCTTATCTAAAAACATAAGTGGCTATGTTCCTGTTCTAACCCATCATGAGTCCTCTGATACATCACAGTATACCCAAAACATATCCAACATCTCCCCGGTGTTTAATCCTGTGTTCCTACCAACCTGTCTTAACCTTATATCTCGACATAAGTCATACCTACAAATAATTCTAGCTATGTTCAAAGCCCAAGTTTTGTTGTCAAGATGTAACAAATTTGTATGTTCTTATATATACTACATTTTGTTCACTTGATACTTTATTGATTATTGTAATGTGTGCATGAAAATTTATTGTTACTCATGGAGCTTTTCTCCGCAGGCCTCTGCTGGAAAAGGACCTGTGTCCATTTGGACTTTCCTGGTAAACAGATGTTAAATAAATAAATAAAATAAATAATGTATGATTAAAACTGTGTTGAATGTTAAATCTAAGTCCTACTATTATATCCCTTTAGGTAGAGAAGATTACATAAACAAATATATTTTGTTCAAGAAGGTCAATGTTAAGATAATTAATGAAGAAAGAGATAAAAAGTGAGCTAAGGACTGAACCTTGAAGGACTGCAGAGTGTAAGTCTGAGCTTGAATTGTTCAAATGGAACAATAACTGCAGAACCAGGGGGGTTTGTCATTAGAAAATGTATAGTGAGACAGGTCAGTAAGGAGGAAATTGCAATTAACTTCATCAAAAACTTACTGAAGGACCATGAAGGCAAGAGTAGTAAGGATGTAAATGTCCATATTAATAAATGATTTGTTGGTAGCATGGTATGTGCAAATAAATGCATTGTAATACCTTACAAAGCCATGTTGTGAGTTGTTGAGTATATATCTGCATTTTTATGCAATTGGAGATCTGCTTGTAACTGAGTAATTTGAGAATTTTAGCTAAGGGTTGTAGGTTCTAAACTGATCTGAAGCACTCATGAAAGGGAGGCTTACTGATCATTGGGAAGGAATAATTTTTGCAAGTTTTCATTCTTCAGAGACAATTTTGTCATAGAAGAAGAAACTAATTATATGGATAAGAGGACTAGCTGTATTACTGAAGGCTTTTCATAAGAAATTATGATGTAAGGTGCCCTTATTATGATGCCATAAGACTATTTAGACACAAATGTATGGATTTTGGAGATAGGGATCTCCCTAAAACTGAACTTGTATAGTTTAGAAAACAGATCAATGCGAGTACAGTCTTCTGTATAATAAAAGAAGAAGGGGATTGGAAAGGCAATACACATAAGAACTTTTTTTAGTGCTTCTGCATGTCAAAAGTATAACAGTTAGTGTGTTGTGACTACCAAGACAGCCAGGACTAGCACTTGCACAGAAAAACTCAAAGCTTCTTCAATTTAGTTGATGTTCAAGTTTGAAAAGCAAAATCAAAATTAACTGACTGGATTTATTCATGGAAATATTTCTCAGTCCTTGTTTAAAAAATGGTGAAAAAAAAAGAAAAGTCATAAAATCAGAAAAATATCAAGTGTGCTACTCCATTTTACAACAGTAGAAGAGTTTGATGAACACCTGTTTCTTGGACAATACAGATGTCCAGATTTAGTCTGTTCACCCTTTTGCAGCACAGCTGATCAATTATTAGCACAGACTTCCCAGGAAAGTAATGGTGCATAAAATGATTAGGGTTCATTAAAGCAGATGACTTGTGTAAGAGATTTCTTTTGAAGGGACTGAAAAATTGAAGCTATTGGTTGCGTATGAGTTGAAGCATATCGAGCAGATGAGGACATGGGCAGACTAGATGGATGAGGGAGTTTTATCTCTATTCATAGCCTATGCCTCTATAACCATAACTTGTATAATACAGAGGACAAACTAACTTAGAAGGTTGTGTATGACAATCAAATATTATGGCATAAACAGGGGAAAAGAACATTTGCCATTAATAAGAAATGCAGATGCTTTGAATGAATCATAACGTTTTACTTTAAATGGATACAGTAATGAGTAACATTAAGGAGCAATTTTCCACAGTAAGGGTGGTGATATTTGAAATATGCTAGAAGCATTGAAAGCAGGGAAATACATTAAAATATTCAATGGTACACAGGATATGCACATGGCGATTCTAGCTACAAACCAGCAAAAAAGGCAGAGCTACACTAGAGTCTGCTTTCAAAAGCCCAGCATTTCCAATTAATGACATTTAGTTACTAGATATCCCCTTTACTAAAAACATTGAACAGAAGACCATATCAGCCTGTTATTTAGCTCTTTAATCAGTGATCCTGTAATCAAACCAATGAACCAAGCTGCTAACATTTCGGAACTGTAGAAGTGCTGGTATTCAGTGTTGCATGCTCTTAAGTGTAATCATAACATTGGAATGGTCCTGTATGCTTCCTCTCCTTTGAATTATATTGCTTTGGTGAATTTTTCATAATTTCATAATTTTCATAATTTTCCTTATATAGTAAGTCTGCAAATAACACATTTTATAACACCATTATTTGTTACTGTCTAGAAGCATGATACTAGTGTCTTCCTCTACTCCCCTTGTTTTACTTGTAAGTCCACTTATAAAATTCACTGCCCGACTCAAATTAATGTTTTTCATTGATTAAAGAGCTAATCTGCACTGAGTAATAATACACTTCAGTCTAAAGCATTTGATACTGGTTGGTATTACACACTTTTTAAGAATCACCGAAATGAAAGGAAAGTATAAAGTTTTTTCTGGACTTCAAACTGAGACTTCCAACAAACCTCACTGCTAAACCTACTGCTGGACCAAGAAGAGTTTCTGGGCAGGGAGGTATTGAGTTTTCCCTTAAGAACTTTTTTCTTTCTGAAACCTCCAGCATTGCAATTAAATCAAATTATAAACCCATGCTTACATATACAGAGAAAGTGCTCTGACTCAGTACCTACCTACTTGTTGGCCAAGTAGTAGTGGCAGTGGTGTCAGCACAGTATGCTGAAGGTCTTGGGCTTGAGGTCAACATGGCAGCTAATATTTTCCTTTCAGTTCTATGATTCTAACAGTGCCTAAGTGGAGGGCTTTCTGTGTGTGTGTGTGTGTGTGTGTGTGTGTGTGTGTGTGTGTGTGTGTGTGTGTGTGTGTGTGTGTGTGTGTCTGTATATGTGTATATGCAGGGGAATTAGCAGAACAGTATGGTGGGGGTTTGTGCGTGTGTGTGTGTGTGTGTGTGTGTGTGTGTGTGTGTGTGTGTGTGTGTCTGTATAAGTGTATATGCAGGGGAATTAGCAGAACAGTATGGAGGGTGTGTGTGTGTGTGTGTGTGTGTGTGTGTGTGTGTGTGTGTGTGTGTGTGTGTGTGTGTGTGTGTGTGTGTGTGTGTGTGTGTGTGTGTATATGTATATATGTAAGGGAATTAGCAAACAATTTTGGATTGTGTGTGTGTGTGTGTGTGTGTGTGTGTGTGTGTGTGTGTGTGTGTGTGTGTGTGGCAGGTGTATAGGTACCTAAGCAGCAACATCTCTTAGTTTTTTAAGGAGAATTATACCTTTCTATTGGCCAGAATTTCACAGCCTGTCCAAATTTTTGAGCATTGCAGTTATTAAATAATTTGAGTTTCAGACTCCATGTTCTTCAGAATATGCATGATACAGCAAAAGAAGTTATTCTAGCAACTTATTAACAGTATTAAAATGTGAACGTTTGTCCTCCCATTATTTTTGGCTTTGTCCAGAATTCTTGAACCAAGATGTATGGAGATAATAGTTCAGTTCAGAAAAACACAAATAAAATGCTAATGAATATTTACTCAATATGAATTTTTCATGTTTCTGAATTTCTTTTCAGCACTATAGCACAACAGTGTATCAGTGAAACACTAGCTCTATGCCAATAATTTCTCTCAATGCCCCTCTATGTCAGCCATATGTGCTGATATAGATACCACTTTCAACTTTAAATGACACCGTATTACAAGCAGTTTGGATGCTTGTTATATGTATTCTTGTTGTTTTTTTAATCTGATGTCAATACTTTTATTGGTAGAAAATGAAGAGTGCAGGAATTTGTAACACAGACTATTCATTAAAATATCAACTAATGAGAAATGAAACTACTGTGAAATGTATATTCGTACATCATGTAATCTAGTGAGCTCCCATATTATTGTAGAATAAGCTTGTGACAACTACAGCAAGTTATTAGACAAAAATATTATAAAAAGCTACAAGGATGGCTTGGATGTTAACCACCCTTACAGTTTACTGAGTAGCATTTTTGCTCTAGCAGTACTGAAGATGAATTACAGGCATATTTGGATAGCGTTAACAATGACATTGTTTTGGCACTTTCAGTCAAAACATGAAATAATTTGCATATATAACATAAACTGCAATCCAGTCACTTTATGCAAAAAGGTTATTCCAGCAGTACGGTAAAAGAAACATGAGATTAAGGCAGAGTGTACAGCTCATGTTGTCATTCTAAGTGTTTTTTCAGCTAGAAGCAGACAAACCAGTCATTTCAGTTTTCAGTTTTGATCGCAGCATTATTTACAAATTGTGCCCTCAAGGGCTTAACAGAACAGGTAAGTATAGGCAGCTGGCGTAACAGTAAGCTAAAAACTTCCAGTAAAAGGAGTGGTCTTTAATTTTTATTGCATTTCAGAATCATGAATGTTTATAGTCCTGTTTGGAAGATCAAAATAAGCCTGCTTGTGTGGTTGGTAAGAGATTATATAGTATAATAAGATCTGACAAAAAGTAGTAAGCAAGATATGTTTGCAAACTTTCAGATGTCACATAAAAATATTTGTAATATACAGACCTGGCCATTAATATTGTTAGAGTCCATCTATTTTTCCTTGCTGCTTAACAGTTAAGGCAACAAGCAACCATCAGTTTTCGCACTCCTCTGTTTGTATGATGTATGTGGCACATATTTCATAGATTCATAAGTTCATAGGTTGGTACTAGGCTATTGGCCCTAGGGCCTATACAAGCCTAGCTATAACAGTTCCCTGGCTATTTCTTCCCAGAATATTTACTTCACTGGTCCCCTGTCTAGCAAGGTGACTGATGTGATCCCCGGGGTGAATTTCATATCTCCCATCCAATCATCAAGGTTCCTTTTGAAGAGGCCCAAAGAGGCACTCCGCTTGATATGTATGGGCAGTCTATTCCAGAGTATGGGGAGTCTCTGGGTCAGGAACCTATCCCTCCAGCATGTTTTGTTCATTGTGATGACCAGGTTTAGATCCCTGAAGCATGTGGGTCTGAGGGATTGAGATTTCTTTAAGTGTAGTATGTCCAACAGCTCTGGATTTGAAATGGCCTTGAATGTTAAGCAGAGATCGCCTCTGAGTGGGCGATATGCAACAGAGTATAGCTGGAGTTTTTTTAGATGGTCAGCATAAGGCATCTGCTTTAGGCTTGTGATTCTTTTAGTAAGGTATTTCTGTGGACTTTCTAGTTGTTGCAGATGTCTTATGCTGTGCATACCAAATGGGACATTGTACTCTATAATGGGTCTAATGGGGGATGAGTACAGTGGGAAAATGACATCCTTTTTTCTGGATGAAAAGCCCTTAGTGATTAGGTGTGCCACATAGATGGATTTCCTGACTGTTGTGGCAATGTGGTTATTGAAGGTGAGACCACTGTCCACCTGTGTCCCTAAGTCCCCTATCACACTTTCGGTGTTTAGTGTACTGCCACTTATGTGGTAATTCATAGGTACATGGTTTTTCCCAAAGGGGATAACTATATATTTCTTGGCATTAAGCTTGAGCCCATGGCTCTGGCACTAAGCATCTGTTTCTGTAAGGCCCTTTTGTAGAATATGCACATCATTTGGGGATTCAATAATGGCTCCCAGTTTGCAGTCATCTACAAACTTTGTTAGCCAGAGTCCCTTAGTACTGGCCTGTACTTCAGAGAAGTAGATGACAAACAAGAGTGGTCCCAGGTTTGAACCCTAAGGTACTCCATTTGTCCCTTGTCTGGAGCTGGATTTTGGATGGGCTACTTTTACAGTATGGGTTCTGTCAGTAAGCCAGTTGGCAGCCCATTGAGTGATGTAGGGATTAATACCCAGCTTAGTAAGTTTATCTATGATTCCGGAGTAGAGGTGAGGCCCAGATCGGCTGTGTGGACCACCTTGCCCTCATCCATGGCTCCAGAGACTGATTCAAAGAAGTCAATCAGGTTGAGGAGACAAGATTGGCCCAAACCAAACTGGGTGGGGTCCAGTGTTTGAAGGTTGCCAATGTCTTTGTTTAAAAGTTCCATGACAATGCGTTCCATGGCTTTGTAGATCAGGCTCATCAGATTGATGAGATGATAGTTCCCGGGATCCAAGGTGGATCCCCCCTTGTGGAGTGGGATAACTGTAGTTGTGTGCCACTCATTGGGCATTGATCCTGAGGTGAGGCTATGATTAAACATGACACTTAGGTAAGATGCCAGTTCATTTTGTAGTTCATGTAGTACACTGCCTGGGATGTCATCTGGTCCCATGGATGCTGTATTCTTAGCTTTGCAGAGTGCGTTTTTTACCTGTGTGGCCGTGATTACTAGAAGTTGCCAATCTTTTGGTATTGAGATGGGACCTTTAGGGGGTGAGAGGGGGTTGAAGCTGGCACTGAATTGATCTGCCAGGATATTGGCAATATCATAGGGATCAGTTTATTTAATGCCATTCTGTTGTAGCTCAGAGCAGATCTGAGCATTGCCATTTAGATTCTTGACATAACTATAGAATGCCTTGTGGTTGTCCTTGGAATCTTTGGCAATTTTATTTTTGTAACTAGCTTTAGAGGATTTTATGAGGGATCTCAGCTTCTTACTGAGGCTGGCAAGGGAGTATTTTGCATCCTGGGGTTTTCCTCTTTTCTGCAACAGTTTCTTCCTTCTATTGCATAATTTGTTTATGGCAGGGGACCACCAGATTGGTTTCCTTTTTTTGGAGGAGAGCATCTTGGTTCTATTTGGAATGGCACGATTCATGCACAAGTGGATGTGCTCGTACAGTGCCTTAGTGTAGGATTCTGCAGTCAAACTTTAAGCTCCCATCTGCATGGGTGTCATGAAGTTTGTCACTTCTGACTTGAGTAGCATGAAGTTAGCTTTGGAGAAGTTTTTTATGGAGGTTTCCCTACTGGGGGTGGGGGTGGGATGTGGACATCAAAGGTGATTAGCTTATGGTCAGACCTGACCAACAAGGGGGTGACCACTAGTGTGAAGCATGGTTCTCCCATGTTGGTAATGACCAGGTCTCGGATATTTGAGCCCTTGGTGAGATTATGGATTAGTTGATCCAGGGCGTTGGAATTTATGAATTCCAAGAACCGTTGGGCAAAGGTGTTGGTACCCGAGTAGTTTTCCCAGTTAATGGCAGAGTAGTTGAAATCACCCAGTATTAGGGTGTTTGGTTGTATCTTAATATTTTCTAGTATGTTTAGAAAGGTGTAGTGAAAATCTTGGGGCATGGTGGGGGATCTGTAGCAATCTACAATTTGGATTGCAGTCTTACCTAATGTTAGTTGCACCTGTAGAGTTTCAGATGCATTGTGTTGGGCAACTAGCCTGGAGGTGTGAATATCCTTGGTGAATATGGACACTCCTCCACCTTTAGTGTTTCAGTCCTGGTTTAGTGGCCGAAAAGTGAGGTAAGAGTTGTAGCCTAGTATTGCAGGGGTGCTCTCTGGAGCCTTGAACCAGGTCTCAGTTACTACGCAGATATCGATGTTCTCCATTTTTAGGAGTGCCTTGAGAGAGTGGATTTTGAGGTTTAGACTTACCTTTCCTAGAACTTGTGTAGCCCAGATACAGATTTGCTGTATCCAGGACTTTTTGTAAGCTTCTGAGTGGTGCTCTTCAATTTTTTTCCCTTAGATCTGCTAGTTCTCTGCTCTCCTGAACTTTTACTAGCTTATTAGTCTAGCACTTTAAACTATTCCCAGTGCCAGAAAGTCTGCTCTTGAAACTTTCCCTTAGAACTAGCTGGTTTCTCAGTAGTAGCACTAAAATCTTAATCCCTGTGACTAGCATTTGCTCTAAAACCTGCTGGAAAGCACTAGGAAGCCTTAAACTGATACAAGCACTCAACTCTCCTTGTTAATGAGAAGAAATTAATTGTAGGCACTAAACAGCCTATAAATGCAAAGTACTTCGCCAAGGTAAGGGGAAAGAGCTCTTGTACTTTACAAAAGAAACACTGAACCAGGCATGTCCAAGGGTCAGCTTCTGGTGATTTCCCCTGTCCACCTGGTGAATCTGGGCTTACTGGGGCAATGCAGCAATTGCCTCATGTACACAGACAACCCTCTCCTCCTACCACCCAACACTACAACCTGCGAGAGATGCACTTACATAGACAAAGTGGAAGCAAAGCTCTCTCCATCCAAGATTGTGCTAGACAGTCAAGTGGAGAAGGTTAACACCTGCACTACACCTCAGAAAGGGTTTACAAACTGTAAAGATGGAGATAAACTGACAAAATAATTATAAAATCACAGTACTTGCAAATATGGATCTCATCATTATGGCAACAAAGTAAATTTCCAATGGCAAATTTCACTGTGAATTTCACTGTGCATGTCTTTTACCTCCTCATATTTATTTATTTATTTATTTATTTGCTTTTGTTTACCAGGAAAATCTGGGAACTGAAATCTCATTTTCAGCAGTGGCCCAGGGAGAAAGCTTCAGATCAAGGATAGAAATACATTTCTGACAATTCAAAATTAAAATGGTCATCAAACATTATTTGCAAAGTATTTCAAAGCAAACAGTCAACAAACATTATTTACAAATCAGATCAGATTAAGGAAATATGTGCTTTCAAGTTACTGTGAGTAGAATCAAAAATACTGTATTAATACACTTGTATTGTATTCATAGTGGACACAGTTAGGAATGCATACTTCAATACTGTAGGTGTGGTACAGTTGCATAATTTATTAGTTGTCCGGTGATTTTTAGGGTGGATTTGAATTATTGCAGGTTATTTAAAAAAAAAAAAAAAAACAGATGTGCCTTGGAGATGGCAACAGAGAATAACGAGTCAGTGTAATAATTATTAGATTTGTTAGTAAAAGTTAGTTTAAGGTCTGAAGATATTAGGGTTGCATTTGGTATATGCCCTTGGATGAGATTTGACAGTGAAGATGTTTCAAGTGAATGGTGAAGTTTCATGTGCTGTGGGAGAGGGTGATGTGGTCAGGAAGTTCAGCCAGTTCAGGTCCCTGAGCTCTGTGCAGGGATGGGAGTGACTTGGAAGGCTGTGGGCATATTTGCTAATTTTGTTGTAGGTGCTTTCTAATTTGTGTCTGGTGGAAGAGTTGAGGTAATGAATATTGTTCAGGTATATAGGAGGGTAGGAAGGAGATGGGAGGTGGCAGTTTTTTTTTTTTTTAATATGGTCACTTAATAGGTACTTTGCTGGGTAAAGAGGGCCTAGTTTGCAGTGTGCCTTTTTGACTCCAGTGTCAATGTGCAGCTCAAATTTTAACTTGTTATCAATGATAACTCCTAGTAATTTTATGTTAGTGATGTTTTCAATTTTTGTGTTATTTGTGGAGATTACATTAAGGTCAGTATTGTTTTGATTTATGTTTTTGTGAAGGAAAATAATTATTTTGCATCAGCATATTTTATTATCGTGGACAGGTTTGATTCCATGTGCATGTCATTAATGAATATATTGAAAAGTATTGGCTCAAGTATGGAGCCTTGGGAGACTCCTGTAGTGATTGGAAGGAATGTGGAATGGGAGTCATTCCATTTTACAAACTGGATGTGATTGTTTAGGCAGGTGGTGAACTAACTATTTGAAGGAGATATGAGGCTTATAAGATTTAGTCTTTTGGACAAGTCCAGAAAAAGTGTAGAAATAAAATTACCCAATTTTTACTTTGATTAGTGGTACCTAGGAAATGTAGCAGGGTACTTTCAGTGCTGTGGTGGAGTCAAAAGCCATGTTGGGTAGGAGAAGGTAATTGATTATCAAGTAGAAAGGCTAGGAGTTGTTGATGTATGCAGTTTTTAAGTATTTTGGAGAGGGGAGGGAGGACTGTTATAGGGCAATAGTTTGACTGTTTGGTGGCTGTGCCACCTTTGAGTAATAAGATTATATAGAAAGCTTTCCATAGGGCTAGGGTGTATCTTGCTGTAATGAATCTATCAATTAAGATATATACAGCATAGCAAATTGTGTCATATATAACACTGAGGTATTTGGATGGCAGGTTGTCAGGAGCTTTTTTGTGAGTTTCAGTTTTTTTGTTTTTTTAATGTATTTGTCTGGATGGTTGTTAGGTTGAGCTGGGGTGTACAGCTATCATCAGGGGAGGGTTAGATGGGGAGGATATAGTTTCTTATTGTTTGACTTAAGTGGAGTACTGGACATGAAGTATTTGTTGAATTTGTCTGCAATGTCCCTGCTGGTTTCAGATGGGATCTTGTAAAAAATCTTTTTATTTCTTCTTTTTGTATATATGGTCTAGTTTGTGAAGAAGTAGTTCTTTTTATCACAATGAACTTGTACCTTTGCAGGGTTTCTGTGTCACTGGTATCTATTTAGGTAGGAAGGGACCCTAGTTTTGTGCCATTACTTCCAGGCTTTGTCTCTGTATCTCATGAGTTGTTTAGCTTGACAGATTACCTATGGGTCAGAATTTATTTTCACTCTTTTATGTTACAGTGGAGCTTGTTGGCTTACTATGGATAGGAACAGTTATTGAAGTGACAGACAGCTTCATCTAAAGGCAAATATTTGAGGGGTTCATTATCATATTGTTTAAGTGTGTCATTAAATATGGATTTATCAAAATTGCTTAGGTTTCTCATAGAGCTGAAGTAGAGGAGTTTGTTTGGGGGGGGCTTGTGGTATTCTCTGTTGATGTAGGTGGGATGATAATTGCTGATATAGTATGTGAGGGAGCTGACTATCTTAATTATTTTCAGGGTTGGTTCAGAGTATGCAGTCTAGTATGGATGTTTCTTTAGATACTTTGTCACATTTAGTTGGTTGTTTGATCAGCTGAACAAAATGATTGAGGTTAATACTATGGGGGGTCTATGTTAAGATCACTGAGAGGATGCTATCTTGGTCAAAAGCAGATGATAAGTAGATAAGCATGTTTTTGGTAGTTTTGGCATTTTGGGGGGAGAGGGATGTAGGCAGCTACAATGATTATGGACTTCTGATTGTTCAGGTAGAGTTTGGCTATTAGTATTTCTTCTTTGCTGTATTTTGGAATAGTTTGGAGGTCGGTATGGATTTCTGTGGTGGTTTGAAAGATGATGGCTGCACCCCAGCACATTTACCAATTCAGTCTTTCCTAATAATGGTGTAATGAGGAGGAATGATTTCTTCATCTTTAATTTCAGGTGTTAACCAGGTTTCAGTGTTAACTTGCATGTGAGATTGATAGAATTCATTCCATGCATGAAGGTCAGATATCTTATTATAGGTGCTTTGGGCACTGAGATTATATATCATATGATCATAGGAGGTTACTAGGCTATCGACCTGGAGGTCATTTCAAGCCTAGCTGTCTGTTCTAAATGTAATACCATAGATTCAGTAGTCAATACCCAAGATTGTGTTTATTAATGACTGCCCATGTCCAGGTGGGTTGTGGATGCTATCCCCAGTAAAAATTTACGGTGCCCCATCCATTTGTCCAGGTTCCTTTTTTACAGTGTCATAAAGGTGCTCTGCTTCACATCAATAGCAGACTATTCCAAAGACAAGGCAGTTGTTGGGAGACAAATCTGTCCCTCCAGCATGTCCTATTCAAGTTGCAGGCCATATTGAAGTCCCTGGAATGGATAGCTGTAATCCTATTTGATTTATGGATGTGCAGCAAATTCATTAGGTTTGGATCGGAGATTGCTCTGTAAGCTGGGCATAAGTCTCCTCTTAGCTTTTTCGTATCCATACTAAACATTACATTGGCAAAATACACTCGTCACTATAAGAAATCACGTGTAAAACAGTAAAGCCAAAACTTCCTCAGCCAACATAACTAGTTCAGAAATTCTAGCTACAAACTTTCATTCTTAACATTACACAAACTTCCACCACTTTTTAAATAAAATTCTCAACCACTGCCACAGTTCACCTTGATCCATCAGTCGAGTATCCAAAACTGAGTTAAAGCTTGCTTTCCCATCTGTCTCATTCAAAAGTCAAAACACACAGAAAAAAAATCAAAAGTTAAAAAAAGAAAGAGTGACACAACAACAGAGAAACAAATGTTCGGTGACAGAATCCCATCTTCAGACAGTAACTATTACACATTTCAGTAGCAGCATATAATTCGCTAATAAAAATAAATGGCCCTGATTGATTCCAAGAATGTGGAGTATTTCTCACCATCTTAACTATCTCTCATTGTAAACTGGGCACGGGAGCTGAGCTACAAGGAGTCAAGGCACTTTGAGCCGCTGAAGCCAGGTCTAATATGTGGAGTTGTGGATTTTTTTAATCAAAATAATGTACAACATAGCATACAGCTTAAACTCTCTCACTGTGTTCAAACAGAAGTCACTCGTGGGTGTCAGTGTCAAAACTAGCGCTGGTGCCCTTCTTTTACTTGAAGAGGCTCTCTAGCACTTGGGCTGCTGAAAAATGAAAAGCGGCTTACCCTACCTCTCAACAACTTAGCACAAGACAGCTGGACAAAACAAAAATGACATGTGGTCAACGGCCCAGAAATAGGTACAGATCTTGACATAAGGACAAATAAAAGCTGCTGGCCTACTAGGTTGGTAAAACAATCTATTACAATACATATAACAGAAAAACAGATAAGCGCATTCTGCAAAAATCTAGACAGTTGAGAAGACTACTTACACACTTGTACAAAGCCTGGTTCCGTAGGCTGGAATACTTCACTGCAAACAGGTCTCCATCACAAGAAATAGTGAGATCCAGCAGACATGGAAGTAAATTCTTCAGATTTTAGAAATAAAGAAGGGAATATCTGCTGCTGGACCCCTCTATTTATTCATAAATAACAATGGGTACACGTCTGGGGATGGAGGTGTTATGCAATTCGATTTCTCTGACTGGCTGCCACCACTAATTTCACGGAATGCAGACAAAATTAGCTTGGTGTAAGCAGAGGAAAACACAATGCAAACCAAGCTGATTTTCTTGAAAAATTTTAATGTAAGCATATGATTAATCTGCTGTGAAACCATGTTGAGAAGTCAACTGACAAAGTTCAATTACCTTTTCAACTTAGTTTTCACAAAATAGGGCTGAAATAGGACCAGGAAGTAAGTCACACTTGTACAAGATGCTCAAGGGTAACCTCATGCAATTACTAGCATCTCATAGTGCACTCAGATGTAAGCTCAGAGGTACAATGAGACGATACTCGAGGTTAATGAGTTAAGCTCCTAGCATTTAGCAGCATAACCCTTATTTTATTATGATTGGCAATTTTTATGTCAGCAGTGTTGTTTTTGAGACCTTGCCTAAAAAGGTACTATGGGGGTGGCAAGAACCTTTGCCAGCATCTGAAAACCTAGTGGTGCCAGGTGCAAACCCTCTCTGGCAAAGCAGCAAGTTATGTTGTCCATGTAATCCCAGGCTGAGAGAAACTGGATCCCCTTTGAATAACACCAAGAACTAAGCCAATTATTGAAATCAGTCATTTTTGCTTATACTGTTGCATCATTCTAGGTGAGGGTAATATGCTGCTCAAGGCTCAGGACATACCTGCCTGGGACACCTGCTCAGAGAGCTCAGTCATGTCTCTCTTAATATAGTCCATTGAGGTACTTCTCAGATCATTCACTCCAACATGAAGTATGACAGTCATAATGGTACTACATGCTGAGACTTGAGTGCATGCGTGATCTTATGAATCCTGGCACTGGACAGGCAGCTAACTGTGACTTTCTCCTTATCTAACCTTGTGAGTGGGACAGCCGTATGTCTTACTATGGAGTCTTCAATGACAAGAAAATTTGTTTTTTGAGTGTTATGCCTTAAGGGCTTGGTAGGTGAGACACTGATGTTGCTATGTTTCTTCAGTGCTATGAGAACTGTGTTAGTTGTAGCAGTTTTTTTGTTTTGGAGGTCTATGGTGTTTCAGTATGTTTTTTGAGAGACCCTCCATGTATGTTGATTTATGTGCTGGATGCATACTGTCTGTATGAGTAGTGGTACTATGTGCATGAGGAGTGGTGGGTAAGTTGATAACGTCTTCAGTGTTTATGTTTTGAGTGGGAGAGAGCTGGGATTCAAGATTCTCACACTCTGTACTAGAGTTAGTTATTAGTAGAGGGTTGTCAGTGTACATGAAGCAGTTGCTACATTGCCTCAGGAGACCCAAGTCAACAAGGCTGGCAGGAGAAGCAAGGGTAGTCCAACTGTCCATAGTGCTAGGTTTGAAGAACTGTTATCACAAAGAGGGTGCTTTCAGGATTGATCTAGGAGGTGCTCTGTAAATGGGTGTTTCTGACGGCGTTTTTGGCTGGTGGTTGAATAGGTCATAGCTCACTAGGAATAGTTCTTATACCAGAGACATACTAAAGATAAGGACTACACTAATTGTATCTAAGGGAAAAAAAATGTCAAAATTATCTGGCTGGCAAGAGGAAGAACATGGGATTTGTTATGTTTCAGAGGAGTGAGTAGGGGAGTATTTATGTAGGGAGTTTGGGTGGGTTGAGTATTGGCTTTGTTTAGTTGGGGCTAGTGTTGGGCATCAAACAAATCAAATATCAGATTATAGCTCCATCTAACATCTAGCCCTAACCCTAGACACCACTCAGATGACCCCTGTAAAGTCAAGTATCTAAACCATAATAGCCCAACCCTAATAAAGATCTTGATAACATGGATTTGCAATTTCCTAATGTCTATGTGGCCATCCTGGTAGATATGGTCATCCTGAGACAATGTAGCAATTACCTCATACTCAAACAACTTTGTAATCCTTAAAGAAACTAACACAGTATGCACAAAATGTATATACATAACTTCCTGGGACTCAAAATGTTCTGTTACACACAAGGTTGCCAAGAACACACACATTACTTATTTTCCACATATTGCTCACCACATACATAGACCTTCCTGTGCTGAGGCACTTAAAAGAAACCTCTCCATACTGCAAAGATCTCTTAAGTCATCAAACTGCAACACCTATGCTCCTGAGCAACCACTAAAGCGGACACAAAAAGCAACACCTAATACCACACATAAGCCTACACCCAATGATCCCCCTAGAACAACATCCATAGGGGAAGAAAACACTTTATCTAGTACTCTTGTCATAGGGGATTCTATTGAACAACACACAGATGCCCCTCTCTCAGGCTGTGCAAGGAGTTGATAATGATTAGTTGCCTATCTGGAACAAGGATCTGTAATATCATGCACACACTCAGGTCACTGCACCACAGATAACAATATGATTCTGTCATAGTCCATGTCAGAGTAAATGATCTGAGATGCACCTCAGTGGACTATATGAAAAGAGACATTATGGTTCTCCCTGAATATGTGTCACAGACAAGTATGTGTCTTGCATTGAGCAGCATTCTACCTTCACCAAGGATGATGCCACAGTATGAACACAAAATGATTTTAATAACTGTCTTTGTTTCTGGTATCACTGCAGGGGAATCCAATATCAATCAGAGTAGCAGGAGATGGTTAACAGACTATGTTGTGCTGCCAAGGATGGTCTGCACCTGTCCATCCTGGGCTTTCGGACATTGGCTGAAACTTTATCCACTCCCTTAGAGCATTTTTTAGACAACTTCAAAATAACAAAATTACCAACATTTAAATAAAAAAAACTCAAAGCAACCTTAACGTATTATTGCTCAATGTTCAGAGCCTAAACAAGAAACTCCACACCCTACAAATTCTCCTTACTCTTGGCAATGCAGACATCGTGCTGTCATCAAGACTTGGTTTAAAGCCACAGAAACTACTGTGGCAGTAGAAGACTGCACTGCCTTCCACACATTGAAACAAAAAGCAGCAGAGACAGGGGCTAAAGGTGGAGATGCCTTGTTCTGCATTAGCTATAAACACAACTCCAGGTTGGTTAAATGGGATGATGCCCTGGAGTTCATCCATGTCCAAATCTCCATAGACAAGGTTCCTTATACAACTGTGCCCTTATCAAGACATGGTTGAAAACTGCAGGAAACACTCTGACAGTACAAGGTTACAGTGCCTTCCACACATTTAGACCATCAGCTTCATAGACAGGAACTAAAGTAGGAGATGTCCTGATATGCATTAGTTACAAGTATACATAGGTTCATAGGTTCGTACTAGGCTATCTGCCCTAGGGCATTTATAAGCCTAGCCAGAGTGTGTGTGGCTTTCACCACCCCTTAGGATGAGAATACTATGCCCATTTAGGGTTTAGTTTACTGTGCCTCTGTCTAGTATTGACACAGAGATGACCCCCGGGGTAAACCTACGATCTCCCATCCACTCGTCAAGATTTCTCTTGAAGAGAGTTAGTGAGGGGCTCTGCCTAACATGGACTGGGATTCTGTTCCAGAGTGTAGGGAGCCTCTGGGTTATGAATCTGTCCCTCCAGCACATCCTATTTATATCTGTGTTGAGGTTTAAATCTCTTGCTCTCGTGGCTCTGATGGATTTGGATTTTCTGAGGTGGAGCATGTCCATTAATTCTGGATTGGACATGGCCTTGTACGTCAGGCATAGATCACCTCTGAGTAGGTGGTATGTGACTGAATAGAGCTGGAGTTTCTTCAGCCGGGCAGCATATGACATATGTTTGAGACCCTTTATCCTCTTGGTGAGGAACTTTTGGGGTCTTTCCAACTGCTGCAGGTGCCGGGTAAGATACATCCCAAATGGGGCATTGTACTCAATCATGGGCCTGATAAGAGAAGAGTACATGGGCACAATGACCTCTCTTGATCTAGATGTGAATCCCTTCATGATAAGGTGGGTGATATAGAAGGTCTTCCTAACCACTTTGGCAATGTGAGAGTCAAATGAGAGGTAACTGTCAACTTGGGTCCCTAGGTCCCTGATTACCTCTTCCGTACTTAATGGATTACCACCTATGTGGTAATTTGTGGGTAACTTGTTTTTCCCAAAGGATATGACTATACATTTTTTGGCATTCAGCTTAAGGCCATGGCTCTGACACCAATCATCCATTTCTATGAAGCCTCTCTGAAGGATGCTTGTGTCCACTGGAGTATCAATTATGCACCCAGTTTGCAGTCATCTGCGAACTTTTTCAGCCACAATCCTCCTATGTTTGGCTGCACCTCAGAAAAATAAATGCCAAACAAGAGGGGTCCCAGGACTGAGCCCTGTGGGACACCGCTTGTGACCAGCTTAGAGTCTGACATGGCTCCAGCAACTCTGACCCTGTGGGTTCTGTCCTTGAGCCAGTTTGCAACCCATCTTGTGACATATGGGTTTACATTTAAGCTGGCGAGTTTGTCTATGATGCCCGAGTGGGGTATTGTGTCGAAGGCTTTTGCAAGGTCAAGGTAGGCTGTGTGAACTGCCTTACCCTCATCAATGGCCTTAGTGACTATTTCAAAAAAGTCGAACAAGTTCAAAAGGCAGGATCTGCCCTTGAAAAAGCCAAATTGGGTAGGATCCAATGTCTGTAGGTCCCCATTGTCTTTGTTTATGAGTTCCATAATGATCCTTTCCATAGCTTTGCAGACCAGGCTCATCAAGCTTATGGGGCGGTAATTCCCAGGGTCCGTAGAAGCACCACCTTTGTGGAGTGGGACTACTGTTGCTGTACGCCACTCTTTGGGTATGTATCCTGTAGTAAGGCTAAGATTAAACGGCAGCCTTATGTGAGGGGTTTAGTTCCTCTTGGAGTTCATGTAGCACACAGCCCGGGACACCGTCCGGTCCCATTCATGCTGTGTTTTTAGCTTTGGAGAGGGCGGCTCTCATCTGGGCATCTGAGATGTTAGGGAGGCTACACTCTGCTGGGATAGATATTTCTCCTTTTGGGGGGAGGGGGAGGAGAAATTTGCACTGAACCTGTCTGCCAGAATGTTGGCAATTTCTGTGGGTTCAGTGTATTTTGTATTATTTTGGACTAACTCTGAGCATATCTGGGAGTTTCCACCCAGGTTTCTCACATAGCTAAAGAAGGCCTTGTGATTGTCTTTTGTGTCTTTTGCAATTTTTCTCTCAAAGTTGGCCTTGAATGATTTTATGAGTGATCGTAGTTTTTTGCTAGTACTGATCAGAGATGCCTTCCCTTTTAGGGATTTTGCTCTGTCATGTAGTAGCTTCCTCCTCCTGTTGTAAAGTTTGTTAATGGCTGGGGTCCACCAGACAGGGTGCCTGCCTTTGGGGGAATGGGTCTTGGTTTTATTTGGGATTGCATGATCCATGCATTTTTGAAGGTGCCTGTAGATGGCATTTATAAAGGATTCAGCAGTGTGGGTTGTGGTTTCCACTGGCCCAGGGGCCTTGAAGGATACCACTTCAGTCTTAAGAAGTGTGAAGTTTGCTTTTGAGAATTTCTTCACTGTGGTCTTTTGTGCAGGGGGTGGGGGCGGGATGCGGATTTCCAGTGAGATTAATTTATGGTCTGATCTCACCAATGAGGGGTATACTTCCGGTGTGGAGCATTTTGTCCCCATGTTTGTGATGATCAGTTCTAGTATATTATCTCCTCTTGTGGGAATGGTGACAAGTTGCTCCATCGCATTTGAGTTTATGAATTCTAGGAACCTTTGGGCTAGGGTGTTGGGGCTTGAGTAATGTTCCCAATCTATGTTTGGGTAGTTGAAGTCTCCTAATATGATGGTATTTGGAGAGACATTCATACTCTCCAGTGTCTTCAGGAAGGCTGAGTGGGGCTCCTGAGTTTGAGAGGGTGGTCTGTAGCATGCTACAAACTGTAGGGCAGTTTTGCCTATGGTTAGTTGCACCTGGATGGTCTCCGATGCTTCATGAGTTGCCACTAACCTGGAGGTGTGGGTATCTTTGATGAATATGGATACTCCCCCTCCTTTTGTGGTTCGGTCCATGTTTTGGGGCCGGAAAGCATGATATGAGGTAAAACCTGGTAGTGCTGGGGTGCTCTCTGGAGCCTTGAACCAGGTTTCAGTCACTGCACAGACATCGATGTTCTCCATACTGAATTTGGCTTCGAGAGCGTGCATCTTGAGGTTTAGATTTCTGGCATTGAGCAGCATTACCCTTAGTTTGTTTTCACTTGTGTTTTCTAGGGAGGTGGGTTTGTCTTTTGAGCCTTGCCTAAAAAAGGCACTATGGGGGTGGCAAGAGCCTTGGCCAATATCCGGAAGCCCAGGGGTGACAGGTGCAAGCCATCCCTTGCGAAGCAGCGTGGCTTGTCAAGCATGTCATCCCAAGCAGACAGACATTGGATCCCCTTAGAATGACACCAGTAATTAAGCCAATTGTTAAAACTGATCATTTTGTCTTTGTACTGTGGCATCATTCTTGGTGAGGGTAAGATGCTGCTCAGGGTCAGGATCATACCAGCCTGGGCTACATAATCAGAGAGCTCCTCTATGTCTCTTTTCATGTAGTCCAGGGAGGTATGTCTCAGGTCATTCACACCAGCATGGACAATGACTGAGTCATATTTGTACTTGCTTTGGTGTGACCTGAGTGCTTGTGTTATGTGGCAGATTCTAGCGCCTGACAGGCAGCTTACTGTAACCTTTTCTTTGCTCAGTTTGGTGAGCGGGACGTCAGTGTGTCTGACTATGGAGTCACCTATTACAAGTGTGTCTGGCATGTTGTTTGTGACTGTTTAGCACACTGACTTTGTGAACTATGTGTTGCATTTGCTATGTCTTGAGGTAGTGGTCGCTTGGGTGTCTGCTTTGGAAGCCTCTGTTGTTTTGGTAGATTTTTAATCAGAGCCTCCGAGTATGTTTTTGAGCGTTTATGTGTTTGGTTTGCAGTTGTGATAGGTCTATGTGAGACTGGGTTTGTGGTGTGCATGGTTAACTTCTCCTCCTGACTGCTTATGCCAGTACTGAGTTGAAAGAGCTCAGCCTCCAGTCTGGCTATATAGTTGCATCTCTCACATATATTTGTATTTGTTGGGAGGAGGAGAGGGTTGTCTGTGTACATGAGGCAATTGTAACATTGCCTCAAGATTCCCAGATTCACCAGCTGAACAGGAGAGGACGCCAGCAACTGACCCTTCGACATGCTAGAATAGTGTAAAAGATTGCTGTGTAACTGAGTCAGAAAGGACCTATAGGGAAATGGGTACTCAAGGGGATATAGGTGAATGAAGTACTTTCTTTTTGTTTAAGAGTGCTTTTACCTGTATAAAAATGCTTTAGGAGCAAGTGCTGGGCTTTTCAGATAGAGAATAGGCTGTTTAGATTGCAAGTAGAGCAGTTCTAAGGGAAAAATTGAAGAGCAGACTTTACGGAGCCAGAAATAGTTTAAACTTGATTAACCGGCGCTGCCCGATGCTGCTCTATGAGCAACTTCGTGCAAAATTGCGCAAAAGCGCACAAAAACAGGCTTTATAGCAGGGGGTTGAAAAGAGACAGGAATTGATCCAAAACGGCCAATAAACTACAAGTTGCTGGGCTGGAACCACTGTTAAACAGGATGATACCCATCCATGTACAAATCACATTAGCTAGAGTCCCTTACCATGTCTTAATAAGCTATGTGTCACCATCTATGTATCAAAAATCTCACAAATCTTTTCTAGACCTACTGGAGGCTCTCTCCATCCAACCAAACAGACTATTCATAGGAGACTTTAAATACCCTTCTATAGACTGGAAAACTTTCCCTTGATCAGTTAGTGTGCACTTCAACCAGAGCTTCAAACATACTGCACCTTGTTCTTAATAAAGGAGAGCATTGCAACCCCCCAACCCCCCACCCCTATGTCACCTCCTCACCAGTGAAGTCAGACCTCAAAGTTGTCTCATTTGAAATAAAAAAATCATCATAGAAAACCCAGCAAAACCTGACACATAGAAACAATTCTAAAGCAAACTGCATCTTGTTAAGTGAAAGTTTGCCAAAATTTAGTGCCCAGCCCAACTCAGAGGTCATAACAGCTTGTGTAGAATTATTCACAGAAACACTGCACAAACATGTAAATGGCTGCATAGAGGCTGCTGTACCTACCAGAAGTAAGCTCAAAACAACCCCCAAAACAAACCACATTGGTGTAATCTTAATCTTAACAGGGTATATCGCAAAAAGAAAAGAAAGTCACGGCCAAAGTTAGAAAGAGCAACTCTCATAATAATAAGAACGCACTAATTAAACTAAACAGGAAACTAAGAGCACTAATTAAATCCAACAAGGCCAATTATGAGATCAATATAGCTTCTCAGGCTAACAACAACCAAAAGACCTATGTCCAACACCTCAAAGGTAACATACAACAGTGTGTAAAACTGGTAGCAAATGGTACCACCTTCACTGAGCACAGTAACACAGCAAATCTGCTGGCCAACAAATACAGCTAAAGCTTTACCTGTCAGTCCCTCCTGTCACTCCTTTTGAAATCATTATCAGCAGAACTCCCTCAACTATCAGCAGGGAACAGGTCATAGTGTCACTCACTATAACTAAAAACACAGCCTCAATGGGTCTCAGTGATATACTAGATTGCCTCCTAAATAGCCTGAAACACGATCTATCAGGACCACTTGAGGAACTTTTCAACTACAGCCTCAAAATCGGCAGCATACCAAGCAAATGGAGGATAGCAGTGGTTATCCCCCTTCATAAGGGTGAACCATCAACCAACCATGGAAACTACAGTCTCATTAGTCTGACTAGTCTAATATGCAAAGCCATGAATAAATTATTATGGAAATGGTCAGCAAAGACATTGGCAACCTGCATACGCTGGACCCATCCCAGTTTGGTTTTGTAAGGAAGGTCATGCCTACCTAACCTGGTAGACTTCTTTGAGAAGGAAACCAATGCAATGGATGAGGGGAAAATGGTGCATACCACCTACCTTGACCTGGCCAAGGAATCTGATACAATATCTCACTCAGGTATTGTTGACAGACTCTCAGAACCTGGTGTAAATCTCTACATAACTTATTGGATTTCTGGTTGGCTTACAGATAGAGTTCAAGAAGTCAGGATTGATGACACCACATCCACCAGGAAGCTGGTTACCAATGGAGTACCCCAGGGCTTTGTCTTGGGCCCACTCCTGTTTGACATCTACTTTTCAGAAGTAAAGGCTGATGTGAAATGCCTCTGGATCACCAATTTTGCAGATTACTGTAAATTAAAAGCTATCATAGGTTACCCCCACAATAACTACATCCTGTAAGAAGGTCTAACACAAACAAATGACTGGTGCCAAAACCACTGATTAAAACTCGGTGCCAAGAAATTCATTATATTGTCCTTTGGGAAATCATCTGACCAAGCTAATTACTCCATCAATAAAACACCCCTAGGAGTTACCCAGATAGTTAGGGCTTTGGGAACATAAGCATACAGTATTCTGGCCTTTGACCAACATGTAGCCAAGATAGTAAAAAATGTGCTATCTTGTCCAACTCATGAACAAGGGTATAACATCCAGGTCCAAGGAAGATATAATACCACTCCACTCAGCCCTTATCAGACCTATCATCGAGTACAATTTATCCTTTGGCATGTACCTAATAAGGTAATTGCAACAGTGGGAGCACCATCAAAGGTTCCTCACCAGAAGAATGCAGGATATGAATACCCTGGCCTACACAGATTCTCTTAAGGCCCTATCTCTGTTCTCATTTTCCTACAGGTTACTGAGAGGTGATCTATGCCTAGCATCTAAGGCATCCTCAGATCCAGCTCTGATGATGTCTCTTGGAATCTGCAAAACAAACAGCACCAGAACCACTAGATTCAAGGACCTGGACTTTGCCTGTGACAAAAAAAGAACATTGTGAGGCATCTCAACAACAGTGGTCAAACCATGGACACAGGGAATTACAGACCCATCAGCCTGACGATCATGAACTGCAAGACCATGGAGTAGTTCATTACTGCCCTGATAAGCTGCGACGTTAGCAAGCAATAATGTCCATCACAAGTGCTATAGGTAATTAAAATGATTCCCTATTGAAATGTTGGCACTCGGAGTTTCAAGTGCCGACATGCTTAAAAAAAGGCCATACACAGGAAAAAAGTGAAGCTTGAAGATTGCTGTTCTCCTCAAAACTTATTTTTGCAAAGGAACAATCTCCCCTGTGCTCCTCCATGTGGGGGCAAGCTGACCACACCCCCTGAACTTATATATACCATCTCAGACATCACCATACCTCAGAGAAAAGGGAATATTTTGAGAAATGGCATTTTGGATTTAGTATATGTAAGTCAATTCTTTCACCCATTTGGTCTCTGTACTCAGGATATATGTATAGTGACATTTCACTTGGTTACCAATTAATACACACCAAGAAATGTTGTACAGCCTGACACTGAAGGCAGAAATACTTACCTCCCCTGGAAGGGCATTAATTCCCTGATAATGCCAACCTTGTAGGACAATATTGCATTTAAGGAATGGACAATCTGTTAAATTGTTTGGTACTTTGTTTTATTAGTGTATGATTTCTTCTTATATTTTTTTATGCAAAGTAGTTCTTCTGCATAATGTTTCAGACTTGTTGTAGCATATGTAATTGTTTGTTGAAGAAGTATTTTATGTCCAAAATATAAGCTATGCAAACACACACACACACACACACACACACACACACACACACACACACACACACACACACACACACACACACACACACACACACACACACACGCACACGCACACACAGAAATGCACACACACATGCATGTCCTCAAGAGTTACAGCCACTTTATTGAGTGACTGCATCTCAAATGTCTCATTGTGTTCAAATGAGTAAAAAAAAAACATCATAGAATGCAAGGCATTGCCATCTTCCCACATCTCTTAACTTTCCCTGATTTTGCTATATAGTTCTGCTCCTTCCCTTGTAGAATGTTTGATTTGCTGGTAAATCACTTAGGATTACAGTCAGCCAATAAAGTCAGACAGTAGCATTTCATACTAGTTAATGTTTAGGGAATGTGTGCAGATGGACTGCCTGTTGCTGGCAGCTCTGTCTCTGTCTTTTCTTCTCTCTCTCTCTCTCTCTCTCTCTCTCTCTCTCTCACACACACACACACACACACACACACACACACACACACACACACACACACACACACACACACACACACACACACACTAATAATAGGTTCATAGGTGCATACTACGCTAACAACCAGTAGGGCGCTTATAAGCCTTGCCTTCCAACCCAAATTGAACCCACAAACTTGATTTATAAAGGGGGAGATTTACTGACTACCTCTGTCTATCAGAGACAAAGGAGCCAGACCAGGGGTGAATTTCAGATTACCCATCCATCGGTCCAAGTTGTGCTTAAGAAAGAATAGGGAGGGAGTCTGCTTCAAATGGATGGGAAGCCTGTTCCAGAGAATAGAAAATCTCTGTGAAACATATCTGTTTCCCCATCATGTCTTATTTATATCACAGGCAAAATATAGGCATTTTAATATAGTAGTTTTGATGTTGTTTGTTTTGTAGATGTGCAAAAGGTTAATCAAATCAGCGTTCAGGGATGTAACGAATGCCAGGCAAAGATCACCTCTCAAAAGTCTGTATGATACTGAGTAAACAGACAGAGCTTTGATGTGACCAGCATACACCACTGTGTTTTCTCCCTGTATTTTTTTTTGTAAGGAACCTTTGAGGACATTCCATTTGTTGCATGTGTCTCATCAGGTAGACACCAAATGGGGAACTATAGTCTATGATAGGTCTGATGAGGACCAAGTACAGTGGTATGATGACCTCTCTGGACCTAGATGCAATGTCCCTGTTTATAAGTTGAGTAACATGGAAGGATTTTCTTACTACCTTGTACACACACTGTTAAAAGGCTAGGTAACTATCTACATGAATTTCTAGATCCCTGATTAGTGAATCAACTTTTTAGGGTATTTTATTGATGATGTAGTTACCCGGAGTGGCAGACTTCCCTCAAAGGTACTATAATGCATTTCTAGGTATTGAGTTTTAAGCCATGGCTTTGACATCAAGCATTTGTCTGTATTAGATCTTCCTGAAGGGTGTTCTTATCTACTAGGATTCAGTGACTGCTCCCAGTTTACAATCGTCTGTGCACTTGGTCAGCCAAAGGCTTTGACGTTTGGCTTTGACATCAAAGAAAAACTCCTGGGAGACTCCACTCCTAACTGGCCTTCTTATGGAGTGGTCTCACTGATTCTAACCTTCTGGGTCCCATCAGCGAGCCAACTAGCTATCCAGCATGTTATAAAAGGAGTTTATACCTAGTTCCAGTGGCGGCTGGTGAGTTCAAATCGAAGAGGGGCTGCAGGAGACAGCTGAATGGGTGGAGCCAATGGAAGGGGTGTGGCCAATTAGAAATAGGAGGAGCTATGCTCAAAACCACAAAACCTGGAACCTTAATTAAATATGCTGCCCTGGGTGCCAAACCGTCATTATGAAAGTCCAGTCAAGACAATGTGAAGTGTAGAAGAATAGTTCAATGCATTAGCTGCATGACAGCTTACTTAATATCTAGATGGAAACAAAAAGGCTGTGAGTCATGAAAAACTAAATTACTTTTTAAATACATTACTGGAATGCCAGTCAAAATCAAGTATAAGAAAAACAAGCAAAACTCAACTCAAACCACTTATCCTTGCACTGCAGTTCTAATTATAATTTATATTCAGCTTTATTAAAGTACCAAGTAATATACTGAAAGTAACAATCTCTGTGATACCCCACTTGTAAAAATGTTTCTTATCCAAAAAAGACCTGCTGACTGACAACAACTATCTACTTGTTTCATGGGGAAAACATGACCAAAGTAAAAAATGAAAAGCAAACAAGTAACAAGCTCAATATACATTGTTTAAAGGATTACTGTACAGGTAATGGACCATACATGATACATTGGCATTCAGTTTACAGGTAAAGCCTGCAAAGATGACTGCAAGTCTCCAACAAATGTAATGAGCTTCTTAAAATAATAATGTAATCCTGTCCTTTATTACAAATGTTGTCATATGTATTTCAATACCCAAGGCTTATACATTATCTAGCTATGCAAGTATTCTCTGCATGGCAACAGCTTTCACTGTTGGCAATTCTTTAACAGTATGCTTATTAAAGCTTACTTGCATCTTACAATCTCAGACAAGCTTACCTGATGGTCATTAAAGCATTGCTACTTAAACACAGAGCAACAGGCACTTTCTGAGTAATAATAAGCATAAATCAACAATATAGAAATATGACAAACCAGAACATTCTGCAAAATCAAGGACAGAATAAAAGTAGTACTTGTGTCTACCTTGAATGGGGGGATACTCTGCAAATTTACACTGCATAACTGCTCCTTGCCTTGCTTGGACACATCCAGAGTCACACTACATGAGGCAGTGGGGTGCAACAAGTATGTCACAATTTGAAATGTCTCTGGCTGACTGTGATGGCCCTGACACATTTGTCATACCTCTCAACCTCAGAGCAAGAAATCTGGACAAAGCCATACATAGAAATGGGACAAGGCCCAAAAATAAAGACAATTTTAAATATTACTCTTATAAACTTAGAAAGGTAATAGAGTAGTAGGTCTTGCATTAGTATGAATTTCTGAAGGGTATGAAATCTGAAACACACAAGTCTGTCATTATTTTCTAACTTCAGTTGTTAATGATTTGCTACTAATTTGCCAAAAAAAACAAAATTTTATGAAAAATGGACCAAAAATGTGATGCAAAAATATAAAATTGCCACACAATACAGCTGGGAACCTGTCAAAGAAGGGACACTTTTTAAATATTAGTACTGCTAACATGAGCAGCTGACAAAATAAAAGAATCTGCATGCATTTCTGAAATAAAAGTAATCTATAACTCTGATTATTACAGTTATTTCTTAATTGTAAACCCTCCACATTTTCTTCCAAAATTGCTATTTTGCAGCAGAATTATTAGGGGAAGAGCAACATTTTGAGCCAGAATCGGGGACAGTTCAGAGGTTTGGATATACCTAATTCTTTAAAGCAATTTATTTGCACATACCTCTCAACCTGTTAATGCAGGAAATCTAGACAAGATCAAATATACTTATAAACAGTACAAAATAATCATTGTATAAACTGAGACAGTTGATATAATAACAGGTCTTGCTTTAGTATGCATTTTTCTGAAGGTTATGAAGTCTGAAACTCAGGTTCTGTCATTATTTAGTTACTTAATTCCTAAATTATTTGCCAGAAAACCACACATTTAATGGGGAACAAACCAAAAATAAGAAGCAAAAATCTATTCATTCTGTGAAAATCTGGACAGTTGAGAGGTATAGTTCAGCCAGGGCTGTCTTTCAGTTTGCAGCCCTTCTCCCTCCCAAAATCATGGTCGAATGGAGCCTCCCCCCTTCAGCTATTCCAATGAACCATTACTTGGCTATTTCACACCATTTACCATAAACACTAATGTGCATACTGCTTTACTTCTACGATGATTTGGACTTCATTTGAAAGTTTTAGTTTGCATTTTACAGCACAAACACTAAGACATCTGCTAAACAAAGCAATGCAATCTCACAATGAAAACAGACTTAGCATTAAAACTTCTCTGCCCTTGAAACTCACATTCATTGAAACAGCATTGAAACCCACATTCAAAGAAAATACATTTTGCCACTGACAGATAAAGATTAACATTGGGCTGTTTTCAAATCATAGGCCCCTTGCACATGAAACATACACATGGTCTTTGATACACCTTTCTGATTTTATTAAATTATATTCCTTGTACAATATAGTACAGCTGTAGAGGGTGTTTTAAATTTGTTTTGAGCATTTTTCTAGTAAACAATGAAACAAAATGCATGCATCAATAATGACAAAACTGCCCAATTCAGAACATTTTTCCAGTAAACAATGAAAAAAATGCATGTACCAATAACGACAAAACTGCCCAGTTCAGAACATTTCTATCATAAAAGTCTAGTCAAACTTCTACAGTCCACCAGTATCAGTAAATATGCACAATCTCTGAAAAAGTAAAAGTCATCTAAGTAATTCCACATTAAAGAAATCTGTAACTAATGAAGAGGTTGCTGCTAGCAAACAACTTTATATGTAATTGTTTCATCTACAAATAAAGTGTCTGTTGCCCTTGAGGAATAAATTGCTTATGTTTCATTAAAAAATGATAAGCTAGTAATATTGCAATAGGGAATGCATGGCAAACTGATAACAGGTTCAGGATTACTAGGTATCTTCACCAAATAGGACTGCAGCATCCACCCCCTTTATAACACAGTATAGTATCAGCAATGCATTTACCTACTGTGGGAGTAGAACCCACAGCCTTCTGCATCAAAAGCAAGCATACTGCCTGTTGTACTATTAACAATGCAAGCAGACTCAGCATAAGCATCACTAAACTTTTGTTCCCCTGCAGTTATCAGCTTCTTGTAAAATCTACTTGACACTCAACTGTATCTCTGAACTTTGTAGCACAAGAAATCTGGAAAAAGCCAAAATTTAGGGGACCAAAAAACAGGAACACATTTTAAACATTGCTTGTATAATGTTGGAAAGTTGCTAGAATAAAATGCTGTGTTACCACCATACATTTCACTGCCAAGCATTGAACCCAGTATCCTGTGCAAAACAGTCAGAACAACATACCACTATGCCAAATCAATCATTTATTTTATGAAAGAGGAAGACTGAAACTTAAATGGCTACATTCAGTGAATTCAGTTCTCTCCATGGCTGTCAACATCTTAGCACAAAACACCTGAAAAAAGCCAATAATGGGGGAATACAGCCTCTAAACATATTCAGTGAATTCAGTTCTCAGCATAGCTCTCAACCTATTAAGCAAAAACACAGACAAAGCCAGTAATGCAGGAATACAGCCCCCAAACATATTCAGTGAGTTCAGTTATCACCATAGCTCTCAACCTTGGCACAAAAAACCAGGATGAAGCCAATAATGGGGAAATACAGTCCCAAAATAGGAACAAATTTCAAATATCCATCTTAGAAACTTGCTATAATAATAGGGTTTGTGTTACCATGTACTTTCTGATGAATATGAAATCTGAAATTCCAGTGCTTGTCATTTTTATTTATTTAACATTTGTTAACCAGTAAAGAGGGTTTTATTGGACATATTTTATTGTATATATTGCTTGTTGCACAGATTTATACATATGATGTTCATATTTTCTCTACAAACAGTTGATAGTTTTGAATTATATCTACAAGCTGGCATTTTTTGTAATTTAGTGTTAGGGGACACATTTACCACATATATAAATTTTTTACAGTGGTACTAAATAATGGCTTATATTATTTTAATTTACTGGTAAAGAAACAATTCAGAAAACAAGGGAGTCAATGTCTTTAAACATTTGTATGCTTAATTATTCAGTTATTCAATTGTATTCAATCAGTGGCTTAATTGTTGTATGTATAAAAGGATTGTCTTGCTGACTGTCGGGTATTCTGAAGAAGTCAACCCTAATATTTGACGAAAGCGCTTAATACATTTTATTTATTCCTGTATCCTACTCCATTTTGTGCTTTTTGTTAACCAGGAAAGTCTGATATGAAACAAAAGCCAATTTTTGGCAGAGGAAGACACACTCCAGACATGTCCTTATAAGATGAGAGGACACCAGAGCAAACCCACACAAATCCAAGGAGGATATGCAGACTCCACATAGAAGGCACCCCAGCCAAGAATCAACCCAGACAACCTGTAGCTGTTTGGCAACAATGGTACCACTGTACAACTGACTGCATTGAGAAACAACAATATAGAAACCACAGATTTTATGAGGAACAGAACAAATATGAGGCAAAAATCTGCATTTTTTTTTGCAAATGGTGGTGGGTAGGGAATTCAGGCTCTTGCCATTTGGGTACAGGGTTCAAGCCTTATTCTCTACCCACCGCCATGTAGCAACTGGGACATTTTACACACACACACACACACACACACACACACACACACACACACACACACACACACACACACACACACACACACACACACACACACACACACACACACACACACACACACACACACACACACACACCGTTGCCAAGCTGTACAATCCATTCCGTCGTCGCCTGCACCATCATCGCTGGCCGAGCTGTTAATCCATGCAATAGACAAGCCCACCGTGAGAGCACCTAAGGCTCGTCCTATCTGGACTGCTGGTGGAGACAGTCTGGATTCTGTGCACATGGTCCAGACTGGTTCACCAGCAGTTCAAATATCGGAAATGCCGTGAGAGCGCATGCACGATGTTTCGGGACTCACGATTATTTTATTACTTTAAGTTTGTTGACAATGCCAAAATGGGGTATTGTATCAAATACTTTAACTATATCTAGGTAGGCAGTATGATCCATGCATGTATGGCTGATTTATATAATTTAGTAGCAGGCAAGAGTCTAAAAAAGGGCATATGATTTGACAGAAAAGGAAAGGGACACTTTGGATATTTTGTGTAAGCTTTAAGATGAAATCTTTTAAAACATTGCACATAGCATGGTTTTGAAATTGATACACAAACCAAGTGCTAACAAGCAGCAAACTTGTAAAAAATTAAGAAAAACAGTTGCAACATTTTGCTGGAAACTGAAAAGGGTTTTAATGACAAACAGAGTAGCAAATCGACCAACAACTAAGCACTTTCACCTTGGATTCCACTGGCATCATCAGAGTTGTAAAAAAAAGCCAAGCATAACAGCTTAAGTACCCTCATAGGTGAAATAAATAACCAATCGCATTCTTTATACAATTAATGCAAGACACTAACTAGTTTAATTAGTTAATATTCTATCTAACTAATTCTATCTCTTAACCTGCGCACAGTTTTTCCAACATAAAAAGATGTACAAGACACACAGGTAGCTAGATAGACTAATATGGCCATGTTGCAGTTACATTTCCCCAGGCATCTAATAGAGTAATCATAATTCCCTACAGTCACATATGGACCATCATTAATAAACTTACAAAATTTATAGGCACCACATTTCATCATAAGAGAATGATACCCAGGTTTTGAGTTGGTTTTAAAATTCCCCTCTAAAATGTTGTTAATATTTCTGTCCCTAATATAAACTATTCAGGGTCGATCAGAGCATCTGAGGAATGAGATTTCCAGAGGTTCCAGGAACAAACAGAACAATGGTCATTACTGCAAGAGACAATGGGGGGGGGGGTACAACTAATATTCTTTGACTGCTCTGAATGTGATTTGGAAACAAGCATTGATTCTGCTTTAACAACTGATGTTCAAGGGCATAATGACTTTAGTGATAGCAATGCTGAAACTTGTGAAATAATTACTAAGCATGGTTTTACAGTGTATAATTTCAGTGCACTGAATATTGGTCATGTGCATTCTGAATCTTTTAAAAGAGGTTTCTCATTTGTTCTCATTTGTTCCTGATTTCAAACATGACATTGCTGATGTGTTGAGTAGTTTAAAACTTTTTGTGAGAAAATTAAATTTGAGATTATTATACAAAGGTCAGTCTAATATTGATTTTAATCAGGACTCTTTGGTGAGAAAAAAGTACTTTTATGCCCCAAAACAATTCTGAGACTTTAATATTTGAAAGAATATGTGAATATGAAATAAGAAAAGTTTTGGCAACTATTAGCCACAAATGTGAAAACTTGACTCATGAGGAAATAAATATTCTTACCACCTTAGCTAGTGATAAAAATCTGATATTTATGAAGCCCAACAAAGGCGATGAACTGGTTGTAATGACTCAGATAGATTATGTCTTCAAAATGTTTACTATACTGAATGATAGCTGCACATATTCACGGGTGTCTAGAAATGAGCTAAATAGAGCATATATGATTCTTGACTATTTTCTTTGTGATGTTCTATTTCAAGGCACTATAGATCAAACTGTATTTGGTTATTTAAGTGTGGATAATCCACAGTTACCTACAGTGTTCGGAATTCTCAAGATTCACAAAAATCTGTATGATCCACCATTTAGGCCCATAGTTTCAGCTTGAAGATCCAAGACAGAACCTCTGGCAGCATTGGTTGACAAATGGGCCAGTGTCATGGTCAGGGAAACTGACCACATCTTGAAGGACTCCTGGCACTGTTTAGAAAAGTTTAAAACTGCAAAAAGTTTAGGCAGCTATTCATTCTTGACTGTTGCTGTCATTAATTTATTTTCTGTGATTCCACACACTGAAGGTTTGGAGATGTTTCAGGAGAGTTTGCACAAGTGTTCACAGATAAAATCTGATAAAATAGCGTTCCTTACTGATGTCATGGAACTTGTTCTGAAGAAAATTTTTTGATGCTTGAGGGTGAAATTTCTCACCAGATATCAGGCGTGGCTATGGGGGCCAAGTGTGCCCCCATATGTGCCAACCTTGTACTCCTAGAATGGGAGAGAAAATTTGTATTTAGGTCACACCTTTATGACAAAATTTTGTTATGCAGTCTTTTTTGGATGATTTACTCATACTATGGCAAGGGACTAAAGATGAAGCTAATGAATTTGTAGAATATTTAAATTCTACAACTGACTTTTTTAGGTTTACTAGTATATGGATACCTGATGAGATTGATTACTTGGACATTAAATTGTCCAAGAATGAAATAAATCAAGAATTATATAGCACAATCTTCAGAAAAAAAGACCTATTCCAATAGTATGTTGCACTTCAAGAGTTGCCACCAACCACACCAGTTGAAAAGCTTAATAAGGGGCCAAATGGTGAGATTATAATGCTAAATAAGCGATGATGTGAACTTTACCAATGAGCTGTATGTTTTAAAAGGGATGTTCATTGTGAGGGGATATCCACTGAGAATGCTGTTTAAAATTAAGAAAGAAATTTTGGTAAAAAGAAACATATCTTTCATCCCCATATTGAACACCACAGTTGCCCAGACACAAACCAGACCTAGAGATACGACTACAGATGTAATGGTTTTGTGTTACAACACAGATTCCCATAATATATGTTCGATTGTCAATAGATGTTGGGATACTTGTTTCTGTGAAGTGACCAAGGAACTTCTTGGCAATAAACTTTGAATGTTATAATATCGAACCCATTTAATCGAAACACCATAAAACCGAACAGTCAAAATAGTGAATTTTTTCCCCAGGGAAAAAAGTTGCTGTTCCGACAAACATACACACAACTCAAGCACACCAAAATAAATAATCCACACACATACACTTCACAAAACCCTACACTAAACCAGACATACACCACTAGCTATCCACTTACCTTAACCCAACCCTAACCCTAAGGTCCTTAACTATCACACACTCACCTTACCCGCTCCCTAACCTTAAATCACCTACCACACCCTAACCCTTACGTCCACACAATCGCACATTTACCTGACCTGCACCCTAACCCTAACTCACCTAACCCATGCCCAATCGCACACTCACCTTCATTCACACACTTACCTTAACCCGGTCCGTAACCTTCGCTCCACAGTTGCGGAAATAGCGAAGCTGCAAAAACAGCCCACTGAATACTTTCCCTAGGAAAGTATTCGGTGTTCTGCAGCTTCGCTATTTCAAGTATTCACTCTACTGGGTTCAATATTATAACATTCAAAGTTTTTAGACTTCGATGTTATCATATAGACCCCTCAAAACCTGGGTATCTTTCCTTTATGATGAAATGTGGTGCCTATAAATTTTGTAAGTTTATTAATGACGGGCCATATGTCATGGTAGGGAATTATGATTACTCTATTAGATGCTCAGGGAAATGTAACTGCAACATGACCATGTTAGTCTATTTGGCTACCTGTGTCTTGTACATCTTTTTATGCTGGAAAAACTGTGCACAGGTTAAGAGATAGAATTAGTGAACATTTAAGAGCAATAAAGAATAGGGGATTCACATAATGATCTTTTTGTTCTCAGTAATAAGTGTGTGAACTTTAAAAGGCTCATCTTTTTTGTGATTGACAAGGTTCAACAAAATAAGAGGAGTGATGACATTAAATTAGAAGAAGCAGCAAGATAAAGTAAATGGCAGATGGAGTTAAATGCCAATGTTTCACCAGGAATTAATGACAGTATATCACTGGCCCCTATTTTGAAACAAAGGGCTTGTTTAATTTGAATTAATATCAGTATTTTTTATGTTCCACTTTTGGAATTATAAACTTTGATAGGTAATTGTATTTATATTTGGGCTTGGGCTTTTGTTGCGTTAAAAAATGTATTTTAAGCCATATTCACCATGTTTTTTTACTATTTCTATGACAGTTATTGTTTAAAATCTTGACTTTTAGTGTTATGTCATTAACTAGTTAAACTAGTTAGTGTCTTGCATTAATTGTATAAAGAATGTGATTGGTTGTTTATTTCACCTGTGTGGTGTTGTGCTTGACTTTTTTTTACAACTCTGATGATGCCAGTGGAATCTAAGGTGAAAACGCTTAGTTTTTGGTCAATTTGCTACTCTGTTTGTTATTAAAGCAGTTTTCATTTTCCAGCAAAGTGTTGTGAATGTTTTTCTTCATTTTTTACATGGTTTTGGAATTATTGATGCAAATTTGAATAGCAATATTTGACACCTAGAGGTGTCAGTATGAGTTAACTGTAGATGCACCTTGAGGTATCAAATGGGTGTAATGAATTAGTCGGAAAACTTATTATTATTTTTTAAATTGGAAAGTTAGCCTTTTAACACATGCATACATTTCATATCACATTCATTCATGGGTTTAATATAATAAGGAACTTCTGAAAACGCTTTCGTATAATTTAAGTCAATCTTTTGGAAGGTTGTTCTACAGTATATTATTCATGGCATACAGCTTTAAGAAATGGTTTAACATAATGTACTGTTTAATTGGGTCTATATCACATAATCAAACTACCTATTCAGTGAATGCCTCTTCATAAAACTTTATTTGTTAAAATCTTTATCCATTGAATGATCATTTTAGTGAATTTTTTTCCCAGGAAAATAACCACTAGGCCAACTACCGATTGTCACAAAAATCACAAAATTTAAAACCCACTCTGATGGGGGCTATAATCCCCCAACTAAATATACTAACTCTGAGATCACACTACAGCAAGGAAAAGAGCAAATTTCCAGTGATGACCCACTGTTTTTTTTCCCCTGAGACAATTGTTATTTGGACTGTCATCAATAGCACAATGAAAACTGGCATTGTTGTGCTTTTGGCAGCAGTCTGGATAATAACGAGTGAATTAATTCAAGTTGTCATACTCCTATCTCTGTGACATAATGTGTAACTGTGTTAAGGGAAGTCATACTAAATCTTGAAACTCATTTTGCTGTATGAATGTGTTGATGTTGGAAACTCAAGTAAGATCAGTATTGACTAAAACTGACAGATAACTCCTTTGAAATGATGTCAATATTAATTGTGTGTGCGACAAAAGCATTTTTTCTGTTCCCTGTGCCCTTCTGCATTACCATGGCATTAGTTAAATTCCTGATATTTTGAGACATACATGATAATACTGATGTGAGACGGAGATCTGAGAAAGCTAAACGTATCAGTATAATACTGTAGTAGCTGTGCTCATTGCTAAATATACGCTATGATTAATTTCATGTGTCAAAAAGTTATTTCCCAAACGTTGTTTGAATGCTTCTGATAAATGTTGCCTGGTGCATTTGTGCACCATTTGGCAATGCAAAATGCTTAAGGAAAAAAGTGAAAAAGTGAAAATTTTATTTTAGGTTGTCTTATGTCTTATGAACAAATCAGACAGTTAGCACTGCATGGCTGTCTGCACTCTGGATAGTACTCAGTGAAGAAAATAGACCTGACAAGTAATTTTTTTCTTTTGAACAATGGTATAAGTGCAGTGAGCTTAGCGAAGAAAAGATAGCTGATGCATGGTTCAAATCCACTTAAATAATTTATAGAGAGTGATTTGCATACGTATTTAATCACATTTTGTGATAACGTGCTGTTGTTTAAGAAGCAGCTGTTGTCACTATTGTTAACAACTTGTGAACTTTTGTTTGTCCACTTTCACGTTATTTATTAACTACAAGCCTGATAATGTGTTCCACAAAATACATTTCTGATGTTTAAATGACATGGGAAAAGGATGAATGTGTCACTTGAATACACTTATTGCTCTTCTCATTAGGACATATGCCCATCGATTGCATGTATTTTACTGTAGTTTTTTCTCACTATCATATACATTTTCTAATGCCTTTTCCATTTTCTCCTCACTCAGCAGCACACAAACATCATGGTTCAGTACCTAAAGAAAATAAAACTGAAAAATGTATTTCATGGTACTTTATGTACTGCAAATGTGCCTGACATTGTTGCACGGACAACTTGTGGCCCAAGGTGTAACTGAAGTGAATTGAGAGAAATAAGGCACATGAAACATTGCTTAAATCTTATTTAGTGATGCCATTGCAATTATTAACAATATGTTTTTTTTTGTCATTTTCATTTGCAGTTCCTCTCTGCTTGGCAGCATGAAAACACAGTTCACTGCCTAAGGAAAAAAATAAAAATTTAGTTCAGGCTGCCTTATGTAGTGTAAACACACCTGGCAATGGTGTGCTTTCCTCAGCTCAGCACCCTGGACAGTAGTGAATGGAGAAAATACACCTGCCATATAGCTGTCTCTGTGGCACAAGAAGCCAGTGCAGTAAGCTTAGATAAAGAAAGCACCTGATTCCAGTGTTGAATCCAGCTAAACAATACTTATAGAAAGTAAGCAAGAATCCCATTTCTCCCATCATTTTGATTAGGACTGTAAAAATAAAAAATACCATAATGTTAAACATGTTTCTTGCAAGCAATGTAACAATAATGCTTGTATAAGTAAACTTTTCTATTTAGTGTATATAATTAATCCTTCATATAAAACCTCAAACTAATGTGTGTTGTTTCTTTAACATGCCAATGATGATATTTAATTTAAAATTCACTTGCTTCTGCAAGATGGGCACAATACTTGTGTTAAAATCATCATGATTCATCACATATCCTAATGTGTTTCAGACAGGTATGCCTTTTGTAGTCTGTCTGTGGGTCTATATCATGGCATCGAAAAGGCAGTTAATCGAATGGCTTTAATATTGAAAATGCTATTCATCAAGATGTGTATTATGAGATCGCTGTACAGTGAAGATCGGAAAATTTGCCCTTTCCTCACTGTAATGCGATCTTGGAGTTGGTATATATAATTAGCAGGGGTGTGGGGGGCACAGCCCCCCACAAGAGTGACTGCGGTGAATGGCATTTTCGATGTTAAAGCCATTCGAATAACAGCCTTTTCGATGCCATGATATAGATCTTCTGTATGTAACATACAGCAGCCTGTATTGCTCAGTTTGGAAATCTGCATCCATCTGAAATCTATTTACAAACATAAGTACTGACTTTTACATAAGAATGTATCCCCAAGGCTAATTAAAACCAAACACATGCAGGCCTTTTGAAGTGTACCTGCAGTCATTCTGAAATAGTCAAATCTCTAATTTCCATACTTAAAAGATAGTTTTCTTGTGGCAATGTTGGTTAATAAGCTGTTTTTCAATTTTTGCATGCTTTAATCCATGGGTTTGATTCCCAGCTGGTACATCAATATTTTAACATTGTGTAAGACCCAACATCACAATATGTCAAAATTCATCCTCTGTCTCCTTGCAAATTGCAAGAATTAAAAGCCAAGTCATTAGGCATTCCATTGTTGAACAGTGTCAATAGGCTGACCATCACACATGACAAATTTCAATGCCATGTTTTATAACTTTACTACTATGTGAAGTAAGTAGTGCCAATGTGACTGCCAAGGAATTCATCTGCTTTCAGTTGTGCTAATGCAGTTGACAAGGCTGTGCATCTTTGCACACAATCAGTTACCAGTAAGATGTGAAATGGGAGCTAGTTCAGAAATATTCTGTTAGCTTGAATTTTAAAGACATAACCTGAGAGGGAGAGAGTGGTGCTAAATGTAGAAAACAAAGGTAGGGTATTGAGAAGTGCAGGATATCTGTGGCACTCTTACAGCCATAGGCTGCTAGAAGGGGATTATACTGGGTCTCAGTATAAGGCTGAATCTTGGAATAGTTTAGCCAGATCTGCCTCCAGTGCAACTGGCAATCCATTCACTGGGGAGCAATGTTATTACCACTATAGTGACCTTAGGAAGTTCAATCAGGACCTCCCAAGCTGATGGAAGGGTGAATTTAGTAGTGTGAACACCCCACAGGTGTAAGTGTACTGACTCATCACCTGTCCATAATGGATTCAGTTGATTACATCAATAACATGAATTCTTTGTTACTTAGTGACAAATATAGTCATGTTTCCAGGAATGAAATTAACTTGGCTTTTCATAATATTGATCTGTTATTGAATGATATGTTTATGCAGGGTAAAATCAACAAAAATGATTATGATTTCATGATGAATGACAGACCAGCTCTACCCAGTGTGTTTGGGATTCCCAAAATACACAAAGGCTTAGAAAATCCACAGTTTAGGCCCATAGTGGATGGCTCAAGGTGTAACACTTATTTTATAGCTCAGTGGATTGATGAACATGTTAAAAGTGTTTTTTCCAAATATCCACATTTGCAAAGATCCATGGCATTTTTTTAGAAATGATTAATAACTTGCCATTTATTGAGACAGGGATATTTGTTATTATGGATGTGCATGACTTGTTCTCAGTTATTCCACAAGATATAGGTGTACAATGGTTTGAGCAACAATTGTTCAGTACAAAATTATTAATCAATACTGCTGTAAATGCTTGTGTTACATTAATGGAAACAGTATTAAAAAATAATTTTATTTATTTTGAGGGACAAACATATAGGCAATGGGTTCAGCATGTGCCCCTAGTTTTGCCAATTATGTTATGATAAAATGGGAAAATGATTACATTTTTACTAGTCAGTATGTAAACTATATTAGATTTCTGGATGATGTTTTTATTTTTTGGATAGATACCATTGAAAAATGTAATTAATTTTTAGGGTATATTAACCACACAGTTGAATTCTTAAAATGTTCTTGCCATTATGATACAGATACTATTTCTTTTTTGGACATTGAGATTTGGAAGGATTTTTTAAGCAAATGTTTTTATTCTACAATTTTTCGTAAGCCAACTTTTTCCAATACTTATTTACATTTCTCTAGTTGGCACTTGAGACACCAAAAAAAAAGCTGTGGTTAAGGGCCAACTAGTTCATGTGGCTAGAATGGTGTCTAATTTGGATTTGTTTTATACAGAATGTAAGAATGCCATGGATATGCTCTTAAAAAGAGGTTATCCTCAAACTTTTTTGGAAGATATTTTAAATGAGGTGGTAAATAAAAGAAGAAATGGGGTATATAGTCCCATATTGGGACCACCTGTAGAAGATGTTGATACCAATAAAGCACAGATAGGTAATAATGCTGCACAGAATTATACTTATAGTTTCATTACACCATTTACGATGGACAGTTATTACATATCTGAAGTGTTGTGTAAAAACTGAGAATTAGTCTTTACAGACACAAATTTCATAGAGAAATTAGGTGTTAAACCAGTGATAGTATACAAAAAAGGTAATTCCATTAAGAATATTTTAGAAAAGACATGCTGAAGTGTGTACTGGTATAGTTGGCACCAGAAAATGTGGACATTGTTCCATTTGTCAGTATGTTAACTCTAGTGATTTTTTCACTATTAACGGCCACATTTCTCATATTAAGGGTAGATTTACTTGCAACATTGTTGGTATAGTGTATTCAGCTCAGTGTAGTTTGTGCATAGCATTTTATGTGGGTAAAAGTAAGAGACATTTTAATGTAAAGAATCGTAAAAGTACAAATGCATTGTGCAGACATATTAAAAGACATACACAGCATAATTTTAACTTTATGATTTTAGAACAAATTAAAACAGATGGACAGGGATGGTTTATTGAGGAACAATTAGAAATGACTGAACTAAAATGGCGAAAAGAACCACTAGGCACAGGAGCTGAGCAGCTGGAACAGTTTATTCTGGTACCTCGGCTACGAATAGCCTTCAAAGGAATAACCATTCTAGTTTCTTACATCTTTTTATAATAAAAACCAAATTGCTCATTACACAATTAAACAATTAAGCAGTATATAACTAGCAAATTCAATCTGACATGTTTTTGATGCTTTTTCTGATGCTATTTCTGATGCTTTTTCTGATGCTTTTGGATGATTTACCTGACGCTTGTTTCTCTTCTAACTTGAAACAGTGGATGCCTTGTCAGATTGAATTTGCTAGTTATATACTGCTTAATTGTTTAATTGTGTAATGAGCAATTTGGTTTTTATTATAAAAAGATGTAAGAAACTAGAATGGTTATTCCTTTGAAGGCTATTCGTAGCCGAGGTACCAGAATAAACTGTTCCAGCTGCTCAGCTCCTGTGCCTAGTGGTTTTTTTCTTCATTTGTTCGATTTGTTTTTTTTCTTCCTCTTGAACTAAAATGGCAGCTGATTTTAAATGCCTGTAACCATCCTGGTCTAAATGATGCTTGTTCCATTAATTCTGTTTTGAAATTGAAGTATTATGGTATGTAATGGGTTTATGGTTTTATAAACTTAGTTTTTAAATGTATTGGTGATTTTGTTACATGTGACTTTTATCAGGGGGTATAAATGGGTGCATTTTCATAATTAAAACATGGTTCTGATGAAGTTTTGGTGAATGAAAATGCTTAACCATTAAAGATTCTCTATCTGGAAGTGTCTCGTTGGATTTTTTTGTGGTTCTTATCTTGAGTAGGCATACTTCATCCTTCATCTCAAGCATGCAAGCCTTCTGCAGTAACTCTTTTTGCTTGCATTAGGCAATAAGAACAGCAGCTTAACTGTGTGGGTGTTCAATACCCAGAAGCTTTGTATTACTGGATAAGTATTTATAAAATATTAACAGCAATAATATGTCAGAAAGAATCCAGTTATGGCAGTTGCAATGATTCCATTTGAATGTACATTTCCTATCAGTCATATGGAATTAAAGGCTGCAATTTTTTATATCATACCAGTGAAATTTGTTTATTTTATGGCATATTAGCACCTTTCTATCATATCTGGATGTAGCAAAGGTGTAGAAAGTTCATTGAAAAATATAGCACTGTGACATGCCATCTATCTCTTTTTTCTCTCCCATCCTTTTGCTCTCCTTTTTGTTTATTTTTTTTGTTGGGGGTTATAATCTATTAACAATCTGCTGCTTGCATACCTAGCATTTGAGAAATAAATGACCAGCTGCGCATTGCGGCTTGACCTGCTACACCTCCACAGATAGCAGAACAAACACCATGCACTTTGGTTTTGCAACCCATCAGTGTTGCCTCCACAGCCTGTGCCCTACCTGCTTTAACTGTGTCAAGTAGCTCTGCTCCAGCTGCTGGTATATTTGTACCCTTGGGAGCAGTACCAGTGGAGGTGGCAATTTTGTCACCTGGCAGGAGATGACAATGCTTGTGGAGGGGCTTCTGTCACATATGAGAAGTGTTGAAAAGGGTTCACTGTCATTTTATTGAAGTGGATTCAGTAAAATAATTGTATAATCGACTCATGTCTATGAAAAGTCACATTGCCGAATTCCGATCTAGCCAAAATACACCCTGAATTCGACATAGGAACAAATGTTAACATGGGGTGAGATAGGGGTGATATTTGTACTATCGGAGTTCGACATTTTCAACATTCGCATTGCAGACTTTGTGCAAACTGGATTTGACTGAGTCCACTTCAATAAAATGATAGTAAACCATTGAAAAAGTCCTGCATTGGATTGCAAAGATGATGCCACATCTGGCACTTACCCAGGGACCTGTGGTAGGAGACAGTGATGACAGTTCTTAGGATGAGGACTACATTCTCACTGTTTGAAAGCTGGATATAGGTGCACCTCCAATGTTCTCTATCTATCCCTGATCATGGTGACCCCAAACTTTTTGCCTCCATTACCATCTCTGTCTGTCTTGCATGTCCTGTATGTCTGTGCATGCTTCCTAATCTACCCCATCTTCTGAGCCTCTCATTCCTAAGCATCTTGCCCAACATTCCTCTTCTCCCAAAAAATAACAAAAAATGGGCAGCTATCCCACCAAAAATAAATTACACCCGATACCTCTTCATCTTCGTTTCATCTTGACACACCTGATTTGATTAAATTGGCCATACAACATTATTCTGCTGTTGTCACCTATCACTGGTGTGTTGACTCTCCAAAGTAATGAAACTGTGTGTATAATTGTACATTTATGTGTGAAGAAGTGGATACTTATGGTGCTCTCCCATAATCCACCTCCAAATTCCGATATTCTTTCACTTGTGTCCCACCATCTGCTTGCCAACACTATTTTCATCACTGTCCTATCCTACCCTTTTTCACACATTTTTTTTTCCATAATAAATTTTTATTGATATATATTTTCAAAATACAATAAAATCACACACATAATTCACTACTATTACTATCAAAACTATATACAATATCTACATGAAATGCTTCCATATAAAAATCGTCATTAATCCAAAAAAGAAAACACCAGGGAAGAAAAACAAAGCCAAAACATTTGTAGAAGTACTTTGCGTCCATACTTATCATGCATGTTTTCAAAACATTGTTTCCTCCACATATATATCCAAACTTTAATATATTCCTAATAACAGTATTATGCTAATATAATGTTAAAAACCTTTTCCCATATTTTCGGGTTATTAATATTTTTGTTACTTTGCTTCAGGAGTAATTTATGTGCTAATATATGCTTTATAGCCACAAGCTTGAAATTATCCCATGATGTCTTGTCTGGTTCTAGCCAATTTGTAGCTATATATAACTTCATCAGCAAAAAAATATTCATACATATTATAGTTTGTGACCTAGAGAGCTCTCTTGGAGGAACATGTAGAATCATAAACTCCCATGATAACGTTGAACTTTGATAACCCATCTTTTGTAGTTGTGTTCTAAGAGAGTTCCAAAGTTTATATATACACTTGCAGCTCCAGAACATATGAAGAAGATCCGCCATTTGATTTGTGCAATATGGACAAGTTGGAGAATTCCTAGGATTAAATTTATATAACCTAAGACGAGTATAATAAGCATTATTCCAAATCATCAACTGCGTATACATCAACTTTTGAAAGGAGACCGATTTTATTGTTAAATCAATTGCTTTTAATACCTGATTATCTGCTACTGTCATTTTGTTTACCCAATACCCTGACAACAGAATTTTATCCTGGAATTTTAAATCTTTAATTAATTTATTTGTTGTTGTTATAAATTTGACCTCCTGTTGGAGAGCCTGCCACAATTCAGAGCATTTATCCACAATTCCGACTACCGGTTTAAAGTTTTCAAAATGACTCAGAGCAAGTTCTCTGATTTGTCTCATGACAACCATATAACTCTTTGGAAGATTCAATTCCTGTCTAACTTGCGAAGCCGCTAAATGAAATTTATTAAAAACATCAATCAGAGTCAAATTAACTATTAATGGGAATTTACTAAGATCAATCAACTGATTATTTAGCTTAAAATTGGGATTCCTATGGAAAGGCTGAAAAACCATCATATATTGCAACAAGTCTACTAATTGGAATAAATTTTGCAAAGATGACACATATGTTTTTAAGTGGTCCATAATCCCATACTTTATCAAACTACTTTTATCCAAAAAGGGTAAAGCTTTAGGATTTATGTTCTGATCTAGAATATGCTTGTAACTCAAGACCACCCAAGTTGGTATCCACTTTGTACTAATTACCTCGTAATTAGCAATTCTTAAACACCTGTTGGCATTCACAATTAAATAGTATACTTCAAAATTCGGTAACTCAAGTCCTCCTCTACTCTTCGGGGTCATTAATTTCTCATACGATATTCTAGTTTTCTTTGGCTCCCAAATAAATTTAGCTAGATCTTTATGAATTTGTTCAAAAACTGTCTTTGTAACTGATACTTGAGCAGACCTAAAGATATACAACATTCGTGGTAATATATTAATTTTTACTATTGATACTTTTGCCAATACCGGTAGTCTTAAATTCCTCCATCTGCCACAATCAGCTACTATTAGTTCCCATACTCATTAAATATTATTACTATAAAAGTCCTTATTATCCATAGAGAAGCTAATACCCAAATATTTGATATTTTCTTTACATGATATCTTCCCCACCAGGGACATTAATGAAAAAGGTTTAGGGGTTCTTAACGGGAAAATACCAAATTAATTTTGTAATTAGAGACTTCTGAAAATTTGTTTATAGCATTTAATATCTTTTCACTTTCAAAAATTGGGGTTGTACAATAAATAATAAGATCATCAGCAAATGCCGACATTACTAATTTATTCCTATAAAGTATTGGTGCATTATGATACAGATTTTGCTTAATATATAAAAATAGAGGTTCTAAATAAAGGTTAAACAATAAGGGGGACAAAGGGCAGCCCTGCCATGTACCATTTTTAATCTGTATTCTTTTAGAATAACTCCTATTAATATATAACGTAGTATAAGGATTACTATATAATATTTGTAGTATCTGAATAAATTCCTGTGGCATATTGAAATAAGGCAACACATCAAACAAAAAGTTTATATCCACTCTATCAAATGCTTTCTGAGCTTTTTCACACATTTATTCTGGTCAAAAAAGCAGATTTGAAACAATGCACATTGCCAGAAATGACCCATGGAAAAGCTTTCACTTTGTCTTCCCCATTTGCATTGAGTTTGGCATAGTGCAGTAATTCTGAGTGACAGTGAGCACTGTTTAACTTCTTATTAGAAAAGCTGTTGATTTCAATGCAATCCAGTGGTCAGGCTCAGGTTACTTTCATGCAAATGCGCTTAAACCCACTGAGCTAAGGGAATACAAGATCACTGTAACAGTTCATAGGCTGCTGAATGTAATAAAATAAAAGTTCCTGTGTGGCATGTTGAGATAATTACTTTTTTTTATAGAATGATGTCTTTGCAGAGTGTTGGGGATTTGATTATAGCTTTAGATCAATTTATTAATTTATGACATTTCATATTCCTATCATATATTTAACTACCAATACTTATATTTGCAACATTTCATTAACATACCATTTGAATAGTGCAGCAAGACATCATTTGCAAAAACATTGCAACATCAACAAGGAAAGTTATTTAGTCAGCCTTATTCTGCTTATGTCTTCATGTATGTTGCACCCTACTACCGGTTATTTGTCCCTATGGCAAGCACTTTATTGTACAGACAATGACAGGCTAATAATGATTTAGTAAATATGAGTAACAAACCATGCAGATGTTCCTACATGTCCCACAAAACATATTGCTCCTATTCCTCTCTGCAGCTGTCCGTCTGTCTCTCTCTGTCTGTGTTCACACCTTCTGATTCAGTAAGTTGTCACTGCCCTTTGATTGTTTTATGTAAATGTTGTGAATTATTAGTTCTTTTGTGGCATGATGAGCTAATGTTCACTTGTATAAATAGACTTATTGACTAATTTCAGGAGTTCTGATCCAGTCATTAGTTAAGTGTTACTGACTGTTTTTGGTGCACTATTTTATGTGCACCTGTTGGCTACATATTGTTATGAACCACCATTATCCTTGTTCTGTCATAAGTTACTTTTTCCCTGCCTCCATCTCAGCCTGTCAATGTATTTTCTCCCTTCCTTATCATTATTCTTCGACCTCTGCATTTATGCAATGTCTGGTGGACAACAAATGCAACTAAGGCTAAATGAAAGTACGTAGTTTATGGGAGCAACTAAGGCTAAATGAAAGTACGCAGCTTATAGAAACAGCTAAGGCTAAATGAAAGTACACCGCTTATGGAAACAACTAAGGCTAAATGAAAGTACGCAGCTTATGGAAACAACTAAGGCTAAATGAAAGTATGCAGCTTATGGAAACAGCTAAGGCTAAATGAAAGTACGCAGCTTATGGAAACAACTAAGGCTAAATGAAAGTACGCAGCTTATGGAAACAGCTAAGGCTAAATGAAAGTACACAGCTTATGGAAACAACTAAGGCTAAATGAAAGTATGCAGCTTATGGGAGCAACTAAGGCTAAATGAAAGTACACAGCTTATGGAAACAACTAAGGCTAAATGAAAGTACGCAGCTTATGGAAACAACTAAGGCTAAATGAAAGTACGCAGCTTATGGAAACAACTAAGGCTAAATGAAAGTACGCAGCTTATGGAAACAACTAAGGCTAAATGAAAGTACGCAGCTTATGGGAGCAACTAAGGCTAAATGAAAGTACACAGCTTATGGAAACAACTAAGGCTGAATGAAAGTACGCAGCTTATGGAAACAACTAAGGCTAAATGAAAGTACGCAGCTTATGGAAACAACTAAAGCTAAATAAGTACACAGCTTATGACAACATCTAAGGCTAAATGAAAGTACACAGCTTATAACAACAACTAAAGCTAAATGAAAGTACGCAGCTTATGGGAACAACTAAGGCTAAATGAAAGTATGCAGCTTATGGGAACAACTAAGGCTAAATGAAAGTATGCAGCTTATGGAAACAACTAAGGCTAAATGAAAGTATGCAGCTTATGGAAACAACTAAGGCTAAATGAAAGTATGCAGCTTATGGAAACAACTAAGGCTAAATGAAAGTACGCAGCTTATGGGAGCAACTAAGGCTAAATGAAAGTACGCAGCTTATGGAAACAGCTAAGGCTAAATGAAAGTACGCAGCTTATGGAAACAACTAAGGCTAAATGAAAGTATGCAGCTTATGGAAACAACTAAGGCTAAATGAAAGTACGCAGCTTATGGAAACAATTAAAACTAAATAAGTACACAGCTTATGACAACAACTAAGGCTAAATGAAAGTACACAGCTTATAACAACAACTAAAGCTAAATGAAAGTACACAGCTTATGACAACAACTAAGGCTAAATGAAAGTACACAGCTTATGGCAACAACTAAAGCTAAATAAGTACACAGCTTATGGCAACAACTAAAGCTAAACAAGTACACAGCTTATGACAACAACTAAGGCTAAATGAAAGTATGCAGCTTATGGAAACAACTAAGGCTAAATGAAAGTACGCAGCTTATGGAAACAACTAAAGCTAAACAAGTACAAGGCTAAATGAAAGTACACAGCTTATAACAACAACTAAGGCTAAATGAAAGTACACAGCTTATGACAACAACTAAGGCTAAATAAAAGTACACAGATTATCACAACAACTAAGGCTAAATGAAAGTACACAGCTTATAAGAACAACTAAGGCTAAATGAAAGTACACAGCTTATCACAACAACTAAGGTTAAATGAAAGTACACAGCTTATCACAACAACTAAGGCTAAATGAAAGTACACAACTTATGGCAACAACTATGGCTAAATGAAAGTACACAACTTATGGCAATAGCTTGTGATTTTATTGCCTTCACCAAATTATTGTGTTGTGCTTCATGCTGATATGCTTAGCTATATATATATATATATATATATATATATATATATATTCAGTTTAAAGTCCTTTTCAACAAGGTGAAGAGTTGGATGTACAGATTACAGAGTAATGAAGATGAATCTTCTTCTTCTTCTTTCGGCTTTCTCCCGGTTAGGGGTCGCCACAGCGGATCACCTGTCCGCTCATGATTGGCAGTGGAGTTTTATGGTGTCGAGTTGCCAGCCCAATGCCCAACCTTCCACAGAAGGCACACACTCACACCTAGGGCCAATTTAGAGTGTCCAATCCACCTACAGCGTGTCTTTGGGAAGACGAATACATGCATATATTCACATTTGCTGAAATCTGCTGTCAAATGTTAATTATCAGAAGCATAACTTCCTATGTTGTAGGAATACTTGTATAAATGTTTTTCCTGGAATGCTTTAAAGGTAGATGGATGAAAAAATGTTTCGGAATATTTTGTCTTGACTCCTGTGGCTGTAAATGTTGGCTGCACCTTTCCTTAACACATCGTTATCCTGCTGATGTATTTTAATCTGCCTGGTCCCTACTGTGAAGCTTGTCTTGTACAGGTCTTAGTACAATAGTTGACAAAGAGCAGCACAGAGTACTGCTAATTCCCATTCCACATTTAACACTTCAAGATCTGATTACACATGCACTAATACTTTACCATCAGCAGCACAATTCAGCTTGGTAGCACTGCACTCAAAGAATTAAAAAGAAAATCGCATTTTTTTTTTACATTGCACAATGTTTGTATGTCTGTATTACATTTCTTAACAGGTGATCGTGATTTCAGAATGATGCTGACTCAATTAATTCAGTTGTTTAATGTATGACTGCTCTACAGTGTTTAAAAATTGCAGCTGTATTACAGGCTCTGTTAAACTATGCTCACATAATCCATCACTGTTATTCTGCAGTGGACTGTCCTATGTATGACTTGCATGTTTGTCTTAACAATGCACATAGTGCAAGTATGAAACAATATAAGTGTGCAATCAACTCAACATGAATTTGCATGAAAGTATGATTGATAATACACTGGTATACAACAGAGGATGTCTATAACATGTCAGTGTCCCTTAAAGTAATGCACTGTACATGAAGGATAGTATCTAAATTTTAGTAGAGAATTATGAAATTACATGTGACAATTGTAGTGATGTTACATTGTCCTGTGCACACATATGCATTTTTTGCACAACTTGTGATACGCAGTACAATTTATTCCAAACAGTGGATTTTAAAGAAGTTCAAATGTCCTGTTTCACGTTGTTAAAATCAGTCTTCTGTGGTGCTTGTAACTAATGTGAATGTGGCTAAGACAATGTTTTCTAGATTGCATATGTAGGTAAGTAGTGTCTATATTACAAGATCAATTGCTTAGGTGATCGAACAACTAAACATCGAACTTGTAATATCGAACCCCAAAATGTCAAAAGACGCAGGAAAACACATCAGTTGGCCACAGGAAAAAAAAAAAACTTTACACCCAAACTAACTCAAGGGCTTTGCCCCCACACCCCCAACTTGGGGGCTGTGCCTTCCATACCCCCCTAACTAAATATACCAACTTTGAAATCGCTCTACAGTAGACAAAATGGAAAAATCTTTCAAACGGCCAAGGGAAATCTTTCCCTGCGTTAAATCAGCCATTCGCTTTTTTTTGCATTTGATATTACAAGTTTGATGTTTAGTTATTTGATCACCTGAGCATTTCATCTTGTAATATAGACCCGGCAAGTAAGATGTTGAATACTCAGCATGGGAAACTTATGAGAGTGTGTGAAATGCTTGGTGCTGTATCCACTTCACCTCCAAAGTGTACATTTAACTCTGTACACAGCCCCCTTATCCCATTTTTTACTGAAAAATCCTCTATGAAACAAAACAATGAAGCCATCCTGACAAATGTGCACTTTTCCTCTTAAGAGTCAGATTTTGTTGGTGCTTGCAACTAACACAGTGCTCTTTAGGTTGTATAACTAGATAGATAGGATGTTTAATGCACAACAGAGGAAACTTGTGTGACAGTGTGTGTAATGCTTGGTGCAGTATCCACTTTCCCTGAGAAGAATATATGTAACTCTTCACACAGCACCCTTAGCTCACTTTTTACTGAAATATCCACTATGAAGCATACTAATGAGGTCATCCTGACAAAAGTACACTCTTGTCCCCCCCCCATAAGATTCAGACTTCTCCTGTAGCACTTACAACTAATACAGTGATCTTTTGATTATGTAACCTCAATAGGTAGGAGGTTCAGTTGCCAAACATGGGAAACGTGTGTGTGTGTGTGTGTGTGTGTGTGTGTGTGTGTGTGTGTGTGTGTGTGTGTGTGTGTGTGTGTGTGTGTGTGTGTGTGTGTGTGTGTGTGTGTGTGTGTGTGTGTGTGTGTGTGTGTGTGTGTGTGTGTGTGTGTGTGTGTTTAGTACTTGGTGCTCTTTCTACCTACTCTGAGAACAATATACTTAAATCTTCACAGAGCTCACTTATTCCACTTTCTACTGAAACACCATCTCTGGAACACATTGATGAGGACATCCTGACAAAAGTTCCCTCTCTCCCCTTAAGAGTCAGAGTTCTCCTGTGCTGCTTGTGAATTATACTGTGCTGTCTAGATTATAACTAGATAGGCAGGAGATATGCTGCTTAACATGGGAAATCTGTGTATCTGTGCATGTAATGCTTGATGCTGTATCCACTTCCTATGAAGAAAATTAATTTAAATTTGCAATGCAGCTCCCTTATCCCACTTTTTTACAGACGTGCACTGATAAGGTCATCCTATCAAAAGTGCACTATCTCCTCTTATGAGCTGGACTTCCACTGTGGCACTTGCAATTAACACAGTGCTTTCTACATTGTGTAACTTGAAAGGAAGGAGGTCCAGTGCACAGTATGTGGAACTTGTGTGCATGTGTGTTTGTGAGAAAGGGGGTGTTTACACTTAGGTGAACATATGCTCAATCAACTTTTACTCTGGATAACATTTTAAACTCCTAGATGACTCCACCATCCCCTAATCCCACCTTTCACAACTATAACTTTTTTGCAACACAAGGGTGTAGCTAGGCATACTGTTTGTACTCTACAGAGTGCAATGTTCTGTACATTACTTAAATAAACCATGACTTTTTTAAGCCACACTATATCCACAGCTGTCTAAATTAATGCTTCCAATAAGAGTTTCAAAGATTGAACAAATATCTATTTCATGTTTTTTAGAGCAAAAGTGATACAAAAATTTAAGTGGAGGTGTGGGAGCTTTTTAATTTTTCAAAAGACAGGTGGCTTATGGGGCAGTAATAACAGCACACAATTACAAAATGATATCTGCATACTCCCCAGGAGAAACACACTGATGATGTCATTCTTTCTAAAGTGAACTGTTGCACTTTAACAGTCAGACTTGTCCTGTGGTGATTGCATTTCTTACACTATTCTCTGGAATATGTTGATATATAACACTCTTGTATCTAGTTATTTTTATGTAGGACAATGATATATCACCAAAAGTTGTGATTGCATGGCAATAAAATGATTATTTGGGGCATGTTATGCTGTGAGTATACCTGTTGCACCTGCATCGAGTACTGGCTTGTATAGCATACTTACACAGATAGACTGCGGTTCAGTTCTGAGACAGTGTGTGTACTACATAATGGAAACAGCTTCCTTGTCAAAGAAGTAATGATACTGTACTGCTCACTGTATGAGGACAGTAATATATATAGCTCCTTTCCATTCTGACTAAATCCAATGGTTTATATTATATTTTTAAGTCATTTCTTAATGCACACATTCAATTCAGTTATTTGTGATAGCCTCCATTGCTATATGATGTGGCACATGCAGTCAATACAGAAGACTGGAAAGAGCCTAGTATAACAGGCAGGAGTTTGAATCTGGTAACATCTGACTGACAGGCAGTGCCTTACACACAGACAGTAGTTATGCCAGACTCAGAGGACCAGCTTTTTTCAGACCTTGTCCTACAAGGTAAGACATCCATACTGCTTATGATAGTAAAGTGCTGTAAGCCCTTTAAGGTTGTTCTTCATGTCATGACTGATATGTGTATTTCTGTGGCATCCATGATTGTTATGCATCCTTCTGCTAACTGTCCTGGCATGTGTCTGAAAATTACAACATGGAAATGTTTATTATGCTATTTGTTGCTTACAGGCATTAGCTATTCCCAGTATAATTATCTGTATTGCATGTTTTCATCTGGACATTTATTTATTACTGCAATTGTTTCATCACACTATATAGCTTAATGGCTGTAAAGTGTGATTGGTCCTCTGTTGCAATGCTTTCTTGTGTGTAGCTGTTGAGTTACTGTTATGTTAATGTTCCCTGTAATTACATGTGAATATGCCCAGTATAGTGATATCTGAGATGTTTGCCAATCAGCAAAGGAAAAGCTGAAATCATGACATGTCACTTGAGCTGTGCTGCCATTTGTCACTTATGCATGTTGTGTGTTATAAGATTATTATTTGGAATGTACATGGCTATACAACGCTTGTTTATCTTTTACATGTTCATAGGTGATAAACCCCTTTCCTAGGATGCCACTGACATTTCTTTGCAAAAACATGTCCATTTCTGATGTACCTGGCATTGCAGCTATAAGGTCCATTTGTCCCTGTGTATACACGCTGATGTGAGAATACAGCTGTGGTGTCAGCTTGTATATATACATTTTCTGTATATACATCTTATATGCAATAACTGAAGTCTGTGCATTCATTCCATAAAATATATTCTGTCATTGATAAATGTTACTTCAATTCAGCATTTTATTAACATTTATATCATATTTTAAGTCCACCTTTTTACACTATAGCTTTATATACTCATCACATCCTTTGTTAGCATGTCTGTTTTTATTTATGTGCATAACTCCAGTATTGTCATTGCCATAAATTATTATAACATCGTTATAGCAGGATTTATCTTAGAAATGCTTCTTTGACACGTGAAGGCATTTATCTGCAGTATATAAGTAGACTTTAACCATTTATCCTTCCATATTAATTAATTGTGCAACATAAGATACTTATTATTTGCATACAGTTTCCTGATTCCACCTCCCTCCTTTAGTATTTTTTCACTGTACTTGAAGTTAAGTGTAAAATATACATGCACAGGAATGTGCTAACATTCCTTTAAACCTTATAAGTGCTGCTTTAGAGTTCAGAGCTTGAAATTTTATGCAGATGGCAAGTGTTGCTTTTTATAAAATGAGAATTAATTATAAGGAATTACTTGCCATTGCCACATGCATAAAGTTTACTGACATATCATGTAAGATATCAGTTGATGCTACATTGGCATACTAAGTCATGTATTTTTGGACTCTTCAAACCAGGGTTATATATTCAATGTGACAGTAGAGATGGAACTGTCATGCAAAAATGATGGTGTGCTTCTGCTGGGGGTTGTGGTGAATGTTGTAAATATGATTAAAAATAGGAGGCAAAGATCATTGCAGATGAAAATACTACCAGTAGCCATTGGCTTGTAATATCTGAGTGACAGAGATGAGCTGTCAGCATGAAGGACATAGCCAAAAAAGACTTAAAATGTAAGCAAATAGAGCAGAGGGCATACCTCTAAATTGTACAGATTTTGGTAGACTGTCCAGATTTTTGCTTCATATTTTTGGTCTGTTTTTTCATAAAATTGTGGTTTTCTGGAAAATTAGTGGCAAATTATTAAAGATTGAAGTTAGAAAATAATGACAGATATTTTAATTTCAGACTTAATACCCTTCAGAAAATTCATGTTAATGCAAAAACTGTTATTATATCAACTTTCTAAGTTTGTAAGAGCAATATTTAAAAAATTATCCCTATTTTTTGGCCTTTGTCCCACTTTTATTTATGGATTTGTTCACATTTCTTGCTTTAAGAGGTTGAGAGCTATGCAGGGGGTTGAGTAGGAAAACCAGCTAAGCTCATTCTGACTGCTTCTATATCAACTAGAAGCAAATCTTAAAGAATATGCAAGACTTTAGAGAGGTGTGGAGCTGTGAGTAATTAGCTTACATCAAAAAGAAAAGAGAATTTGTTTAAGTTCTGCTTAAACATTTAAGTTATACTTATAGTGACCTGTGTGGTGATACTTTGTATTTTTTGAGGGGGTTACCCACATTTATCCAAAAAGTTATCTGTTTGCATTTTTTAGTTTGTTCTGGGACCTAAGTCTTGTATTTTAATTTGCAGTTGCAGAAAAAGTGTGCTTCTGTATTATTCTGCACTTCAATTTCAACAAGGAGAATTATTTGTAAAGGTTATGTATTTGTATCCTCGAACCAGCAGCAAACAAATAACTCAAAAAATTTATAAAATAAAAAAATGCCGTATCAGTACAGTAAAACCAGCAGTATTTATTCGAACTACAAAGCCAATAGTTAGCGCTTTCATCTCCTCAATTGGAGGCATCTTCAGACTAAGGCTTCAACACTCCATTAAACATTTATATACTCATTAACCTGACACATGACTTCAATTTAAACATGTCACATAACTAAATTTAAAAAGATAATAACAATACCTAATAATAAATAAATCACATTGCTTAATAAAAACTATTCATAGTATATCTATTCTAAAACTGACTTAGTGCTTTAACCCCTTCCTTCTCAAATACATTGCAAACTCCTCCCTGTTATTTAATCCTGGAGGGAATATTTTTTATTAAGCAATGTGATTTATTTATTATTAGGTATTGTTACTATCCTTTTAAATTTAGTTATGTGACATGTTTAAATTGAAGTCATGTGACAGGTTAATAAATACTGCTGGTTTTACTGTACTGATATGGCAATTTTATGTTATCCATTTGTATTTTAAATTCTGCTGAGCCATAGTCATGCAGTTTAATACACAGTTGTGGCAGGACTGTATGCTACTGCCAGATTTGAGCCTTAGTCATTTATTACTGTATTTTTTTCCTTATAAACAGTGTTACTGGTAAATTCTGCATAGCCTGGTTACTTAAACTGCAGTAAAAGTTCAACAGTGAGAGAACTTCAAAAGTGGACTGCACAATCATTTCTTCTCCAAGTGGATATGTAACTGCTCAACTACTACCTCAGCCATTACTTAAATGTAATCTAAAAATTAAACCCTGGATCTGTGTATATCCAGCTTTTCCTCATAATTCCTTTTCATTTTAAATTCCTAATGAACTTTTATCTAACTCCCCTCTTGATATACACTTACCTCCTTACTCATTTTCCCCACCTTTCTCTCCCCCATATCCACTTTTCTTCTACTTTACTAATCTTCCTTCTCCCTATCTTTTTATTGTCCTTTAACTTTTACTTCCCCCTCATACCCCCTTTTGTTTCTCTTTTACTTATTTCCCTTCTTCCTTCCGTAGCCCTATGCCATTACAAACTCATACCTATATGCATCTCTGACTAACTTACATTCATATTTTTCTATTGCTTGATCTAAATAATACCTCAAATTATATATTTTGTCTGCTTATAACTGTTTAACTCAGAAATCACTGTATTATGTTCTGTACTATTTTCAAGTTATTATTGTGCCTCTGTGCTATTACTTTGCTTAACATTTTTGTGCATACATTGATTTATTCAGTCATATTTCATTCTATGTAATTTTTTAAACTTTTTTGGGAATTGTATGTATTTTTTTACATTGGAGCTTTTCCCCCAGGCCTCCATTGAAAATAAATTAGACTGGCCCAGTGGACTTTCCCAGTAAACAAATGTCAATAAATAAATAAAATAAAGAAATAAATACATTGTCACTGCTCCTTTTTCCTGTTCTGTTCTTTTACACTCTGTTTATCATTTAGCTGCTTTAAGTTGCATTCCATGTCTGAACCCATATCTCACTAATACATTCAGCTAAAATTTCTGAAACAGCTCATTTGACTGGATGCCTCTCTAGCTAGCCTGCACAGACCTACTTCCACCCAGGGTCTTTTACGCAAGAACTGGAGAGGTGTGGAACTGTGAGTAACTAGCTTTCATCAAAAGGAAAAATAATTATTTCAGTTATGATTGCACTTATAGTGACTTGTGTGGTGATACTTCTTTGCATTTTTTCTGTTTTTATTTTCAGTGTTTTAGCCAAAATGTAATCTGTTTGTATTTTTTAGTTTGTTCTGGGACCTTAGTCTTGTATTTTAATTTGCAGTTGTGGGAAGAGTGTGTTTCTACATTATTCTGCACTTCTATTTCTACAAGTAGAATTATTTGTAAAGGTTATCCATTTGTATTTTAAACCCTGCTGTGCCATAGCCCTGCAGTTTAATACACAGTTGTGGCAGGACTGTATGCTACTGTCAGATTTGAACCATAGTAATTTATTGCTGTATTTTTTCCTATAAAAAGTGTTACTGTTAAATTTGTGCATAGCCTGGTTCCTTAAACTGTAGTAGGAGTTCAATAGTGAGATAACTGTCTCTGTTCCAGTTTGTGATTCAATGCTTTTATATTCAGTTCATCATTTATCTGCTTAAAGTTATATTCTGCGTCTGACCCATCTTTCACTAACACATTAAGCTAAAGTTTCTGAACAAGTTCCAATATTGCCTTTATTTGATCAGAAAACTCTCTAGCTAGCCTGTTATTTCCAGCACAGACCTACACCCACCCAGGGTCTTTATACAAGATCTGGAAAGGTGTGGAGCTGTGAAAAATTAACTTTCATCAAAAGGGAAAATTATTTGAATTCTTATTAAAGTTGCACTTATAGTGACTCGTGTATTGATACTTCTCTGTACTTTTCTGTTTTTTTCCATGTTTTAGCTATTATCTGTTTGCATTTTTAGTTTGTTCTGGGATTTTAGTCTTCTCCATTTTTATTTGCAGTTGTGGTAAGATTGTTTTTCAACATTATTCTGCACTTCTATTTCCACAAGTAGAATTACTTGTAAAAGCTATTCATTTGTATTTTAAACCCTGCTGGGCCATAGTCTTGCAGTTTAATTAAAAGTTGTGAAAGGACTGTGTACTGCTGCCTGATCTGAGCCTTAGTCATTTAATACTGCATTTATCCATAAACATTGCTACCAGTAAAATTCTACATAGTCTGGTGCCTTAAACTATAGAAGATGTTCAATAGTGACAGAATTGTCTCTGCTCCAGTTTGTACTTCAGTGGTTTTATATTCTGCTTATCATTTATCTACCTGCTTAAATTTACAGTATGTGTCTGTCCCATCCCTCTCTAACACATTAAGCTGAAGTTTTGAAATAATTCCAATATTGGTTTTATTTGATTGGATGCCTATCTATCCTGCTTGTTCCTTGAAAAATGTTCCCAACTGTCTCACCTTTTTGCTGTGGTGGTTTTATAAGGCTGTGTTTCTGGCCTCTACCACTTATGGTGGTCTTGTTTCCAAAATCCCTCCCTGCCTTTTTTTCATTGCTGTTGTCTGTTGTGTAAGCTACATAAGAATTCTTCTGACCCATTGTTTCCCATAGCTCCATGATACTGAGTGCCCGCCAAGCAAACCAGTCTTATCATTAAGCAAACATCCTTTGCTATATTTTGACTTCTGCTCATTTTCCTAGGGCTCAGAAAAGCAGGTAATCCTAGACTGGATTCAAGAAATGTTTTACCTATATTCAGTGTTATCAAAGCAAAGTTAAGTACCTTGATTGCTAAATTGCACTTGCATAAGTTGTTCTGAATAATCACTACTGTTTCCTGCTTTTATGTGTGCATTTTACTGTATTTTTGTAAAAAAAATTGCTCTTCCTCTCACTAACTGTTATAAGACTGTCTTGAAATCACCTTCAGCAAACTATGATCAGCTAGCTGTTTAAAAGGCCTGCGGTAACATTACACATGTGGTTCTCTTCTACTGTGTTGTTTATATTATGAGGACTGACTTTATTCATCTTGTGGCAGGAGATGTTTTCCTGGTATATCTAAGTTGTGAAATATACAAAAGGACATGTAGTGTGGTCATTGCATTGGCCATAGGGTTCATTAGTTCACTTTCTCTTTTTTTCTGTCCTGCTATAAATTATGTGCATGTGCATAAGTTAGCTGTGCCTAGTACAGTAGCAGATACTTGTAAAGCAATTTTCCCTGTAGCAGTCCATAAAAACATACCCTGAGCACTGACAAGCTTAGAGCAGCTATTTGGGTGTTGAGTGGAAATACCTACAAATTTAGTAGAATTCAATGCTGTGTAAACATTAAAGTTAGTAGAATTCAGTACTGTCTAGCATAATATGCCCCAGTGAAGCACCCTTATTAGTCTGCACCAACAAAGCACCCTTAATAGTTTCTAACCCCAATGCACCACCCCCTTACAATTCACCAATCAAAGGACTGGATAGTATGGATATGCGATTTCCTAACTTCTCTGTAGCAAGCTGGATGGATATGGGCATCTTAAGACAATGTAGCAATTGTCTCTTATTTACTGACAACCGCTTAGTCCTTAAATAAATAGAAACAGTATGCGAGAGGTGTACTTGCACAATGACACTGGAGGCTAAAGTTTCACATACATGTACACATTAGGTTGTCAAAACAGTCACACAACACCCACCTCACATAGCACACAACACACACACTTAGGCCACCGTATGCTGAGAAAAGCAATCTACCTAAACAACAAAGATTGCCTAGTCTGCCCATTGTGAAAGCTTTGCCTGAGCAAGCCCAAAGGCACTCAGAAAAAATAACACCTAACACCGCACATACTGTCACTCTCAGTTGACCTTCAAACACTAAGACCCCAATTCAAGCAAGCACACTTTCCAGGGCTCTTGTCATAGGGGACTCCATTGTAAGATATGCTGAAGCCCCTCAACCCGGCTAAAGAAAGAGAAGACAACTGTTAATTGCTTATCTGGAGCCAGTAACTGCCAAATTGCGCACATGCTCAAGTCATTACACCACAGGTACCAGTATGATTCCATCATAGTCCACGTAGGGGTAAATGACCTAAGACATACTGTGTTTCTCAGGTCAGTATGAGCCTAGTATTGAGCAGCATATTACCATCACTGAGAATTATGCCTATAATATGAGCAAAAAAATGATACAACGGAAGGAACTGTTGCAGAAAAAAATGAAGTCACAAGACTGGAAAACCTCCCTCATCAGTCTCAATAAAAATCTGAGATCCCTTATCAAATCCTCTAAAGCCAGCTATGAAGGCAGAATTGTAGCTGACACCAAAAACAACCACAAAGCCTTCTATAGCTATATCAAAAACCTTCAAGGCAATACCCAGATTTGCTCTGAGTTATTGCACAATGGCACCTTCTATACTGAGCCAATAGATATAACCAACATACTGGCCGACAGATCCAGTGTCAACTTTACCCTTCTCTCCCCCCAAGGGCCCTATCACAATATCAGAAGAAAGCCTGGTACCCACCATTTCTGAGACAAAGGTAAAAGCTGCATTGTCCAACGCCAAGAATATGGCATCCATGGGACCTGATAATATCCCTGGCTGCATCCTAAATAAGCTACAAAATGAACTGGCACCACATCTGTATGCCCTGTTCAATCACAGCCTTACCTCAGGCTCCTCAGGCTATGTCCCTAATGAATGGTGGACTGTTACAGTCATCCCGCTCCATAAAGGGGGGGGGGCAACTACAGACCCTGGGAACTATTGCCTTATTAGCTTGACAAGTCTGGTATGTAAAGCTATGGAGTGCATCATCATGGACCTGCTTAACAAAGATATAGGCAATCTCCAAACTCTTGGCCCCATACAGTTTGGTTTGTCAAGGGGAGATCCTGCCTGCTGAACCTGGTTGACTTCTTCAAGGCAGTCACCAAAGCTGTGGATTAGGGTAAGGCAGTGCATACAGCCTACCTCAACCTGGCCAAGGCCTTTGATACCATTCCCCACTCAGGTATCATTGATAAGCTCACCAAACTAGGATCAATCCTTGCATCACTAAGTGGGTTGCAAATTGGCTCACAGACAGGACCCATAGAGTGAAATTTGCAGATTCCAAGTCAGACTGTTGACCAGTCATGAGTGGAGCCCCACAGGGCTCAGTCCTGCGCCCTCTCCTGTTTGGCATCTACTTCTCAGAAGACCAGACCAATACAGAAGGATTCTGGCTGACCAAGTTTGCTGACGACTGCAAGCTGGGAGTCATTACCAACTCCCCAAGTTATGCAGGCATCCTACAAAAGGGCCTTTCTGAGACCAATGACTGGTGTCGGAACCATGGCCTGAAGCTTAACGGAAAAAATACATTATCATCCCCTTTGCAAAAAAACTCAGTTCCCACAAATTACCACATTGATGGGAGCCCACTGAACACTGAAGGGGCCATAAGAGATCTGGGTACCCATGTCAATAGTCACCTCACCTTCAACCACCACATTGCCACTGTGGTCAGAAAGTCCTTCTATGTGACACATAACCAAAATTTCCACATTCAGGAAGAAAGAGGTCATCATTCCTCTCTGCTCATCCCTCATTAGACCAATTATTGACTTTAACTCCCAGTTTGGCATGTACCTGACCAGACACCTACAACAGTTGGAGAGGCCACAGAAGTACCTCACAAAAAAGATTCTAGGCCTTAAACACATGTCCTACATGGACAGACTCAAGAAACTTCAGCTGTTCTCAGTCTCTTATTGTCTACTTTGAGGTGATCTCTGTTTGATTTACAAAGCCATGTCTGACCCAGCCCTACTTGAAATGCTATACCTAAAGAAATCCCAGTCTCCTCGCACTACCCGCTCCAGAGATCACAACCTCATTACCACAATTAACAGAACATGCTGGAGGGACAGGTTCATCTCCCAAAGACTTCCCATACTCCGAAATAAGCTTCCCATTCATGTCAAGCAGAGCACCTCACTGGCCCTCTTCAAGAGAAATCTTGATGAGTGGATGGGTAAGAGAAAGTTCATTCCAGGGATCACTTCAGTTGGCCTACTGGATAGAGACACTGTGAAGTAACATTGGGTGGCACAGTGTCTGGACAATTGTTTTGGGCTAGGCTTGTAAAGGCTCCAGGGCCATTAGCCTAGTACACACATATGAACCTATTTCAACAACTGACTGACTTTCTGTTGTCATTGTAAGGGAATCCAATATTTGTCAGCTTGGGAGGACATGGTTAACAAACCACTTTACTTTGCCAAGGATGGTCTGCACCTTTCTGCTCTAGACTTTGGAATACTTACTAAAATTTTATCCACCCCTTAGTGCCTTTTTAGGCAAAGCCAAATTAGCAAAATTACCGACATAAGAAAATCAACTCAATTGACCCACAAGGTGCTACAGCTCAATGCCAGGAGCCTAAATAAAAACCTACACTCCCTCCAAGCCCTATTCACACTCAAGAACACAGACATCTATGTAGTTACTGAGACATGATTTAAAGCACCAGAGAATACCCCAGCAGTGAAAAGTTTCAGTACCTTCCACACATTGAGACCAGTAGCTACAAGATAAAGGCTAAAGATAGAGGTGTCTCAATATATATCAATAATAAGCATACCTCTAGGGTGGTCAAACAGGATGACCTGCTGGAGTTCCTTCATGTCCAGTTCACCATAGACAAAATTCCATACCATATCCTAAGCAGCTGTAAGTCACCTCCCCCCCACCATTCCAAGAAGCTCACAATGCATACTTGGTCCTACTCCAGAAGCCATCCAACCTAAAACCCTACTTATGGGAGACTTTAATTAGAGGCACAGAGATTCATGGACTTGTAAATACAAACACACTTGGCCAAATAGTGAGTTCACCCACTAGAGGCTCCAACACACTGAACCTCATGCTCTCAAATATGGGAGAATGCTGCACCACCGCCCAATTTCTCATCCTCCCTGGTAAGGTCTGACCTTAAAGCTGTCTCCTTCAAAAATAAAATCAATAGTATAATCCCATTAAAACCAGCAGTAGTTAGGAATTAGTCCAAGGTAAATTACCATTTAAGTGACGGTTTGCCAAAATTCAATTTCCCTCCAAAACCTGAGAACACAGCAGCCTATGCTGAACTGCTCTCAGAAACTCTGTGCAGCTATGTTAATGGCTGCATAGAGACTGCTGTGCCTACCAGAAGAAAGCCCAGGACTAGCCCTAGAAACAAACTGCCCTAGTAGCATCCCAAATTAAACAGGATATACAGCAAAAAGTAAAGAATTATGGCAATAATCAGGAAGGGTAATTTGTATAAAGATAAAAACTACCTCATCAAACTAAATAGGCAACTAAAAGAGCTAATGGTGAGGCAAAGCAGGGTCTGAGGTTAAGATATCCTCCCCTAATCATAATACCTTTTCCAGCTGTCAGAAACCTTAGGGACAGCACACAGCAATATGCTGAAGTGGTGGATAAAGAAGCCACATTCACTTAGTCTGGCGATACAGCAAACCTGTTAGTGGACAAATTCAGTTCTAACTTTACCCCATCCTCACCCTCATCCAATACCCAAACCATACCATCAAACATAATCCCCTTCAGCTATACTAGGGAATGTTTACTGACTGCACAACAAAGCCAAGAACACGGCCTCAATGGACCCTGATAACATTCCAGAATGCCTCACGAACAGTCAAAAATATGTATTATCAGGACCTCTGTTGTCATTATTTAACTGTTTCTTAAAACAGGCATTGTGCCACATGAATGGATAACTGCATAAGGGAGGATATTCAATAGATCCTGGAAATGTGACTCATATACTTGCAAATCCATGTATAGAATTATCATGGAAATTATCAACAAGGACATATTAGACCTCCAGACATTTGATCAATCCCAGTTTGACTTTGTCAATGGAAGGTCAGACTTACTGAATCTGGTGGACATCTTTAAAAATGTTACTAAACCAATTGACGAGAGAAAAATGATGCATATGGCCTACCTAGATCTAGCTAAAGTATTTGATACAAAACCCCACACAGGCATTGTCAACAAACTTACAGAAATAGGTATAAACTCCTTTATAACACACTGGATAGCTAACTGGTTCACTTATAAGACACAGAAGGTTAGAGTTAGTGAGGCCACCTCAACAAAGAGCCTCATCACCAGTAGAGTTCTCCAGGGCTCTATGTTAGGCCCACTCCTCTTTGGGATCTACTTCTCAGATGTGAAAGCCAATGTCAAAGGCCTCTGGCTACTCAAGTTCGGAACTGATTGCAAACTGGGAGCAGTCATTGAATCACCCAAAGATGGTAACACTCTTCAAGAAGGTCTAACATAGATGTTTGATGCCAAAGCCATGGCTTAAAACCTAATGCCAAGCAATGCATTATAGTACCTTTTGGGAAGTCTACCACCCTGGGTAACTACATCCTCAATAAAACACTCCTAAAAGTTGAGTGACTAGTTAGTGATCTAAGAAACTCATGTAGATAGCAACCTAGCCTTTGACCAATGTGTATCCAAGGTAGTATGAAAATCCTTCTATTTTTCTCAACTTATAAGCAAGGGCACGGCATATAGGTCAAGAAACGTCATCATATCACTGTACTCAGCCCTCATCAAACATCACAAAGTATAATTTCTCTTCCATTATGTACCTGACCAGACACATGCAGCAAAGACTCCTTACAAAAAAAATATGGGGAGTAAACACAATATCCTAAGTGGATTGCATCAAAGCCCTGTTTCTGTACTCAGTATCATATAGACTCCTGAGAAGTGATATTTGCCTGGCATATAAGGAATTCCTGAACACTGTTTTCATGAACCTTTTGCACATCTGAAAAACCAACAGCATCAGAACTTCTAAATTAAAATACCTAAAATTTGTCTGCAACATAAATGACATGTTTGAAAGACAGATATGTATCTCAGAACATTCCAGTTCTCTGGATCAAGCTCCCCATGGATGTGAAGCAGAGTTACTCCCTATCCCTGTTTAAGTGCAACTTGGATCAGTGGATAGGTAATTGGAAATTCACCCCTGGTCTGGCACCTATGTCTCCTATGTGGACAGAGGCATTCTGTAAATCACCCTGTTTATAGATTAAATTTGTGTATCACATTTGGGTTGCACAGCTAGGTTTACAAGGCCCCCAGTGGTTATTAGCCAAGTATACACCTAAAAACCTACAATTATCATGGCAGGTTCCCAGCCAGAGCATGTGGTAGATACCACTACCTCGGCACAACACAAACATCCAGATTTGGCAGTGGCTAATGAGTCAGTTATGTATATGATATGCTACATCTGTAGTGCATTTTGTGTTGATAGGTGACATATGTTTCATTTTCACACATGAAACTCATGCACATGGACAGTCTGCACCTGTTTCATCAGTTATGATTATGTTTGTGGTAAAGAAGACCAACCAGGCATCATGGAGCTAGAGGCTGCAGAAATCCATGTCTTCAAATATTCTACAAATTATAGGGCTGATAATGTCACAGTGTAGAGTGTGTTTGGAATGTCAGCTACAGATATGGGTAGCAGGCATTCTGCTGTTGACACTGCAATTACATCACCTGCCTGTGATGCTGATAATGTCATTGATTACGATTCAAGCTGGGTCACATGTCAGTGAGATAAAGATGAAGATTATAAAAACTTTGCAACTGTCATTCAGCAGTGCTGCAGTGGGTGCTGCCAGTGACATACACTCACTGTGGACACAATCTGTGTCAGCTCCACTCAGTCCTGCAAGAAGTATGGCAGTAAAAAAGCATACAATGCCTCCACTGCCTTTTAACCCCCAACCACTGGGTGTGAACATCAGCAACTTGACATGGCAGATGATGTGGCAGACCCTATTACTGTGGGTGATGAGTCCCACAAAATATGGTTGTATAGATCGACAGTTCAGATGTCCAATACATGATAAAAAGCACACTTGCAGGCAAGGACATACTGTGACTAGATATGTACTAATAGTTTACATGTACTATGTGATAATATTATCTCAAATGCACAGAAAGACATCTGTTGCAAAATCTATTAACCATTAACTACACAGTGTCTCTGCATCCCTTACCGGTTTTGTGAAGCACTTGATTGTCATTAATGGTGCAGGGAGTAACACTTTTCAAACTATAAAATGTATTTTTTTTTTTTATTTTTACTTTTTTATTTATCTTTTGATGACCAGGTTTGTCCCACTAGGATAGTAACCTCTTTTCGAGAGAGACCAAAAATTATGACAAAAGATAGGGACGCAGCCATGAGAAATGATATAAAAGACATCTGGTATGCCACTGTCCACTGGTAGAATCTATCTAGCTTAAGGTAAAGGATCAATGAGCATGCTCAAAATGGGACATCCTACATTTGGGCATACAACAAATTATAGCACACCAAAAGCCTGATGCTGGCTACCATGAACAAGTCCATGTTTTGCTGGTATAGGAGGGATACTATTGCAGCATATTATGTGTAGCTGCACACACACACACTCACACACACACACACACACACACACACACACACACACACACACACACACACACACACACACACACACACACACACACACTATGCTTCTTAACAGCTATTGTGCAGAGACACTGTGTTATCATGCGATACCTGATAACATTACACACTGATGACACAGTGTCCATATACACAATGAAGGTGGAAGTAGTGAATAAAGCCTTTTTAACCATTAGTCTATCCCTGTATATCCTAAGTTGGATCCCTGGTTGAGTGACGATGATGACTACCACAGATTAATATAATATTTCTATGCTTTAACATTTTTGAATAATTTCATAAAAAATATATAACACTGGGTGCATCTAAGTATACTTAAAGGAATATACACTTAGCTGTATTCATAATGCAGCAGGTAGCACTCCAGTGCTTTCATATCCAAACACATTGTTACTGTTGTAAAACATCATGCCTATGATATTTTGCAACAGCAAAATGTAGTAATAGGTCATGACTATGATAGCCACTAAATTGTTTCATGATCATGAGCTGTGTTTGATAGTCAATATCTTGTCATGGTTTCCCACTACTCTGACTTCTTGCAGAATCTTTGGCTGTATTATGATCCCATTCTAGTTCACATCTGCAAAATGCTAAAACTCATAGCTATCATGTCCACAGTCACTTTATGGAGTATGCAACATACCACACTCATGCAGCTATTGAACCCAGTTTAAGTGGTGCATATTGAATTGCCCTACAAACACATCTAGACAGAAGAAATATGCCCTAAGATAAGCAAGCATACATAATCTGTGATATTCCCAGTCATTTAGTGTGCTGTATTGTACACCTGCTGTGAATATGGGCTTGGGTGGCAGACATGTGGATATTTGAAGACCAGCATTGCCAAACAACATGCAGACAGGTTTGAAACAGATTGTTGTTTGAATCCAGCCACTGTCAATCAACTGTGAATTCAATGTGATAACCCAATGCAAGATTGATTCTCATCACGCAAAAGCACAATGGAGATAATTTCTGTGGATAGGGATCCAGTGAATACCATTATATTTAGTTTTTATTTAAAAATCTAAAATCTGATGGACACCAGGACTATGGTCTCATATCACACCAATAGTGTTAAACAGATTCAAATACATAAAAGCACATTTGAATCACTAAATCAATCATTAAATGTATCATGGCCATAAGAACATGCAGTAAATAAGTGTTGTTACCTTGGGCATGGACCTGTACTATCCACAGTCAAGAAAAGGCTTCATACTGAACAACTCACTGAGCAGTCTTTTGCATAGCTTCTAGACCTTTTCTAACCACTCTGTCTGTTTTGCTGGATGCATCACACACACACACACACACACACACACACACACACACACACACACACACACACACACACACACACACACACATCAATTTCAAGAGAAGCCTGTTAATATTCTCCAACACAGCACATTATAGCCTTCTGTCTACTGCTACCACCCCAGATTACGAGGCTGAGAATTCCAAGATACTATTTCTCTCTTGTAAATAAGCCAGTTATAAAAGTAAATGACAGTGTGCAAAAAAATCTCTCCAGTGGAGATGGATTCAAGCCGTTTGCCATCAGTTAGCAATAAATAATATCTTATGAGTTAAATAAATAGATGACATGCCATAAGTTTTTATAAATGTGAATAAATTAAATACTTAAGAAAGAATGAGATTAACAATACAGTCAACAGTTAAACATACAGAGAAATATACAATTGCACAGTGAAACAGAAAATAATATTTTGAGAGAAAAAAACATTAACTGGACTTCTTGAACTATTCTAAGCGAAATACTGAGCCTAAACTAATTTGGCTGAATTTTCAAAACATACAACTCTCTCGTATTTTAGGCAGTAACAAAAGTTGAATAGAAAATCATATGTGACAGCAGCAGGCTAGCATTTCTCTTCTCAACAGTTCTGACTCAGCTGTTCTCTGTAACTGCTGTTTGTGAACTATATAGTTTTATTACTTTTTTGAAAGTGGAGATACAGTGAAACAGTTTTATATTGCGTACTAATAGATTTGCTTTTCCTTCCCTAACCAGCTCTCTCCTTAAAAGGATCTTTGCTCACATTTTATTATGTTAAGCTTTCCTGTGCATGAGAAGAGTCACAAATCATGTAAATACTGAGAGATCAAATGCATTGCACACTCTAGTTTTAATTTGTTTTCCAGCAGAAGGGAATTACAACTTTACACCCCCCTGGATTCAATAAACTCTGTGCATGAACAGTGTTATTCCTGCATGGAGTGAACAGTGTCATTTACCCTTAGGTTTAACAGCAGTGCACCTTGCATATTCATGAAGGCATGCTGCTGCTAAGGCTAAATGGGCATGAACACTACTGAGTGCATGGGGCATGTTTAAGTAGTACATGCACATCTAACATGCCCCCTGCAATCATAAAGTGCACTTTTTAAAAGCATTTCAGTATCCGTGGATACTGAAATCAAATAAAATGAGTATTTCATTGTCTGCGGACACTAAAATGGATAGGGGAATAAGAAATCAATGCAGGAGGTGTGTGACAGGTTCTGTTGCACATCTGCTGCATTGTAAAAGTGCCATACGGCCATACCCCTCAACTGTACAGGTTTCCACAGAATGCCAAGATGCCTGCCTTGCACACCTCTCAACCTCCTAGAGCAAGAAAGCTGTACAAAGCCATAAATAATGGGGGGGGGGGGAACAAAGGCACAAAAATAGGGAAACTTTTTAAATATTGCACTTACAAACCCAGAAAGTTGATAGAATAAAAGGTACGTATTAGCACAGACTTCCTGAAGGGTATGAAGACTGAAACTCAAATGTCTGCCATTGTAAAAGTGACAAACGGCCATACCCCTCAATTGTACAGGTTTCTGCAGAGCGCCCAGATGCCAGCCTCACATACCTCTCAACCTCCTAGAACACGAAAGTTGTACAAAGCCATAAATAATGGGGGGACAAATGCACAAAAATAGGGACACTTTTTAAATTTTGCATTTACAAACCTGGAAAGTTGATAGAATAAAATAATTACATTAACATGGACTTCCTGAAGGGTATGAAGACTGAAACCCAAATGTCTGCCATTGTAAAAGTGCTGTATGGTCACAGCCGTCAATTGTACAGGTTTCTTGCAGAATGCCCAGATGCCTGCCTCACATACCTCTCAACCTCCTAGAGCAAGAAAGCTGTAAAAAGCCATAAATAATGGGGGGAGAAAGGCAAAAAAATAGGGTCATTTTTTAAATATTACACTTACAAACCCAGAAAGTTGAGAGAATAAAAGTTTTGCATTAGCATGGATTTCCTGAAGGGTATGTAGCCTGAAACCCAAATGTCTGTCAGTATGTTCTGACTTAAACCTCAAGTGATTTGCCAATGATGTGCTAGAAAACTACAGTCACACTTCCTAAGTTTGTAAGAGCAATAATTAAAATCTGTCCCTATGTGCCCCTTTACAATTTCCCTTACTGTGACTGACAAGGAGTATAGATACATGTAAATAAAGTGGATTTATTACATTTTTTAACGTCCTAACCTATGTTTAAGCATAGCTGAGTGTGTGTGTGTGTGTGTATGTGTGTGTGTGTGTGTGTGTGTGTGTGTGTGTGTGTGTGTGTGTGTGTGTGTGTGTGTGTGTGTGTGTTATGGCCCTCTGCTCAGCATTGCTTAAACATCCCATTGGAGATAAAAAATATACAGCTAAAATCCTGATGCCGAGATATCAAAGTAGTTAGAGTCCTGGTTTTGCATGCAGGCATTCAGGGTTTGAGTAGCAAAACAGACACTTTATTTTTACATGGGAAATCAGTGTTAAAATTATTATTTTTATTTTAAATAATGTAGTAATTGACATTTGCCAACCAGGGTAGTGTAGCTGGTCTAAAATGTAAGTGTGAGTGCATATAACATGCAACATCCATATATATATACAGTATAGTCACACCCCATGGTAATGTAATGAAAGCACATAGAGGGATGTCATGTAAAGTAAATCATATACACTTACTAATATGTCGGTAATGATTAATTAAGTCAGCAATTTTTAGCAGTGCTCAGCTATGCTTAGCCGGTGTAAGCATTACTTAATTGTGAATGCTAAGCAGCATTCAGCTCAGCTAACTGGATTTGCACACTTAAGCAGTGCTCAGCAATTACCCCTTTAAGCACTGTTCAACTCAGCTTAGTGGATTTGCACACTGCTTAGCTCAGCTTAGCATTTTCAAAATGGTTCAATGATGGAAAAGGGTGGGAATATAGCCTTATTTAAACAGTGCAAGCAGGAACACAGAATGTGCTGTAGTTTTCTCTGAGTAGGAACTATGTCAGGTGTTGGTGAGGGCTCATGCTTTTGGGTGCAGCGCTGGGGCATTTTGGAGTCCAGAGTCATGGCTGGACTCCTTGTCGCAAACCATGATGACAGATTGCTGCAGGGCCAGTACCAAGGATCACAGTATAAAGCAGAGACCTAGGAATATCTGGCACGTGATCTCACCAGTGCCACTGGCATCCCCCAAACTGGTGAGCAGGTATGGCATCACTATGCCAACCTAAGCAGAGGAAGGGGGGTGCTCTTGGCCCAATGGATCCAAGACATATAGGGCAACCATGCTCCAGCAGTTTGTAAGTATCTCAGATATAGCTGTACCAAATTCTAGCCTGAGTATGTGATATACCGGTATGCATAATGTTTGTTTGTTTTCTCCCACTACAGCTGCAGCAGAGAGGGCTAGCAATGCTGTGGCCCATGTGGACAGATTGAGAAGGCTGCACCAACAGGCTGGTAAGTACAGATCTACCTTGCAGTATATAGTGACATAAATAAGAAGGGGTAAATTGTTTACTGTGTTCTGTGTCTAATGATTAAAGAAAAGTTTGCGGGACTAATAGTCATCTACAGCATATCCAGTAGAAGAGCACTGTGTCACATAACTACAATAAAAACCTAAACAACCAACTGTTGTGCTTATTTTGGTATATTGTTTTAGAAATTGAATGTGTACAGGTTCTGCACAGAAAATATGGCTTTGAGAGCATGAATTAACAAATGTTGTTCTGAGAATCAGTTAGTATGCAAAATAGTAGCTTGTGGAACTGTAAATCAAGATATACATGAAATATGACATTTGCTATGCACTAAGAGCTGAACCCTGAATACTAATGTCAAATGTATTATAGTGTGTCCCCTGTTGTAGTGCCTTGTGTTAACCTTTGCTTTACAGATTATATAATTTCAAAGGATTACTACACAGTACAGTAACTATCTGTCATGCATGAATCTCGGGATTACAAGGTCAGACTGTCTAACCCACAGAGTATTAGGGAGAAAACAGTCAAACACAAGACAGCATTACCCCAGTAGCCCCGTGTGATGAGAAACAGCCTTGTAGTTCATTTTAGCACACCCAAACATTGTTCGAATCCAGAGAGTGGTACTGAGATATGTGCATATATACATTCACGAAATCTTGAATATTTGTAGAAATAGTCAGATAGTGGTAACCGCTATTTTTTCCAAAGGTCTTACAGGTAAAGAAATGTTTGTAGTAGCTGTATGAAGGGTATAACAATGCAACTGTCCAACTGTCCATATCCATGCCTTTAAATGACAGCAGGATATGCACATACACCATGCCCTCTTCCCAATACATGTCTCTCAAGTGTCATGCTCTCATGGCTAATGGTCACTGCTGCCAATCACCTTGGATACAGATAGAAATCAAGGTGAACTATGCCAGTAGCAGACTTACACAACATCATTACAGGGTACCCCTTCTTTGTCAAGTATGTAACCCTGACTTGTAAAAGCCCTCTCCAGTAAAGTAGCCACAGTTCACCCAGTCTGCCCCATACCATTAGTGGTTGACAGTCTAACAGGTATGTATGTGCCACAGAAGCTATGGGCCATAGGTAAATGTAAAGTGAGGGCAGACCTGTAGAGTATTGGCCAGTACTGTTGTGAAAAATAGAAGCCAATACAGTTGTTAATGGACTTTTTATTCCCTACCCCCACTTGTTATCTGCAAAAATAATTATTAATCATATACTACGGGTATGTTGTTTTCAAAACCTATTGTTGGGACATATGTTCTATTATTGCTCATATATTTAATTGGATGCATATTAACATACCTTGTTCAGATGCCATTATTGGTGGCCTGTTGTCATCAATGTAACTTGCATGCTGTTAAAATGCTTACTCTTGTTCCATTTATGCATATGTTCTGTTTGCTATGCAACTGTTTCAAATCTGTTGGTTTGGGTTAATGGGAACACCCTTGCTTGCTGTTATAACTTATTTTGCAATGTGTTGTTCATGACTAACCAATATATCTGGGAAAACCACAACACCATAGCTTGTTTGGGAAGGCAAATCCTGGCGGATCCACCTGTCCCATCCAATCAGGCCATGCCACCGGGCCCCAGCATGTCTGGGACACAACCCAAAACATCCTCCTCCATTGGTTCTGCACCACCTTCAGGTGGAACTGCCTCAGAGGATGAGGCCTGTCCCCCACTGGGCATGGGCATGGAGAGAAGCATGTTAACCACAGAATGTTCCAAGGTATGGTGTGCAGCATCATTCACTCCAAGTTTGGTGAGCAGCTTCACCATATGGAGGGCCACCTGGCACACCTTGAGGGGCAGGCTGCCCCTCTTGTACAGCCCCCAGCACAGCCAACTTTGGGGCCGTGAAGGTGCCATGCTGACTGCCCATGGGTGGGGACCTCAGTCCCACTGTATCCATTTGAAGGCTCATGGGCCCCTGATTCCCAACCACCCTTTCCGTCCAAGGTGTTTACCCCCTCATGTGTTATATACTGCCCCTGTATGCTGTTTTGTGTGTCTTGTCTGTCTGCAAATGCTACCCATCCTACCAAACCTACCTCCCCAAATATGCCTACAGCCCTTCCCCAACATCCCACTCTCACCAAAAAGAAGGGCAACTTTCCCGCAAAAACATCATTGCCCCATACACAGCTCTGCTTTACACCCTCATGTACAGTGAAATTAATAAGTCTACTCACAAATTATTCTACAAATGTCTGTCGCCAACACCCCTCATGTGGGGTGTGAGGCTGTAAATTCCAAATTCTACATGTTATTCACAGCTGTTGGTGCAGAAGAAATGTAGAGCTGTGGTCCTTTCATCCTGAGCATCCCTAGCTGCTTTTCCTAATGTTTTACCCCCTGCTTGCCCCCATTTCATCACTTTCCTATTACCCTTTTTTCTTTTTTTTTTAATTAAAATTATCACGGGTATAAGCGCGAGTAAGCGGTGCTAAGTGAAGCTAAGAAGACTTAACTGTCTGTTAGCATCACTTAGCTTCACTCAAAACTGTGCAAACCTGCTTACAACTGCTTAAAAGTGCTTTAATCCCTCGTGTCTCCATCAGCCCTTGTTCTGCACAGTAAGAAAATAATCAGCCTCACCAACTCTTAAACCCAGGACACTGGCCCTACAATCACAGCAACATACCACTACACCATCTGAGCTGTGGGCATGTGTCATGCTTTTACAAATATATCATGCATTCTGGTCATTTAACATTAATGAAAAAAGTCATTACTTCTAAATCTTGAACCCAGGACCCTATGCACTACAATCACAGCAATGTACCTCTACAACAACTGAGCTGCAGGAGTTTGTAATGGTTTACAAACATATCATGCACTGCAGTCATTTAACATAAGGAAAAATATATATCCGTAGTATTCTTATATACACATATATATATATATATATATATATATATATATATATATATATACATATATATATATATATATATATATATATATATATATATATATATATATATATATATATATACATACACACACACACACATATATATATATATATATATATGTGTGTGTGTGTGTGTGTGTGTGTGTATGCATGTATATATATATATATATATATATATATATATATATATATATATATATGTATATACATATAGTTACACACACAAACGCACACACATATACATACACACACACACACACACATACATACATACATATATATATATATATATATATATATATATATATATATATATATATATATATATATATATATATATATATATATATATTCATATATATATATATATATATATATATATATATATATATATATATATATATATATATATAAAACAACCTCTTACTGCAAGACATCTGCATAAAGCCTGACAAAGTGGGGGTAAAGGGCAAACAATAGTGACATCTTTAAAATGGGTTCCTATTACTTGATTGAAAATCCCTTTAGGCGAATGCGAAGACGTTGAACCGTATTGCGCAAAGTACATAAACCCTGAACGTTCAAAACAGCAAATTTTGAAATGTCGATTTGTTTTGGTTGGGCCGTCTGCGGTATAGCTCCATAAGGTAAGTGTGCGATAGATAGGACTTTAATGTTAGGATCTGGGTTAAGGTAAGTGCATAGATAGGTAATGTATGTAAGAGTTAGTGTAGTGTTAGGTGTAGGGTTTTTTAAGTGTATGTATGTGTATTATTTATTTTAAGTGTATGTCTGTAGGGGATGTGTGCGGTAGTTATGGACCTTATGGTTAGGGAGGGGTTAAGGAGAGTGCATAGATAGTTGTGTTTGTGGGGTTTAGTGTAGTGTTGGAGGTAGGGTTTTGGTGCTTTAGTTTAGGTGAGAAGTAGGGTTTGGTTAGTGTATGTATGTGATTTATTTATTTTGTTTGGGTATGTAGTATGTAGCGGGTGGTGGGGTTGGCTGACTATGACAGTTCGATATATTTTTTTCGTGGTTTATTGCGTTCAGGATTTTTGCGGTTTGAGGTATAGGGGTCGATGTTTCGGTATTCGTGCATAGGGTTTTTCGCTGTGGTAATATAGACCCCTTTAAAATATGGCTATTATATACGTAGAAGTCTGCTAGAGTATCATGGTTTCATTTAACATATAATTCCTGATATATTCCAGATCTGAAACACAAATGAATGTCATCATTCACTGATGTTAATGCTGTCATAATCCCAGTTATTTGTCAGAAACCCACAACTGTTATGGGGAACAGACCAAACATATGAGCCACACATCTGGACAGTGTCTAGACATCTGGACAGTGGAGGGGTATGACTGCAGTCATATAACAGAAGAAGAAAACAATGAGAGCTGCCAACCATTTCACCCAGCACCTTCGGAACCACTGTAAGACCAACACAACACTATCCCAAATCAGCTCTGTGGAATTACCCATGTACTTTCAAATATATCATGCACTACAGGGATGGAACTGTTGGGTAAAGCAGATGCTGGTGCAGAAATGCCCACCCACAACCATTTGCACCAAATTCACAGCAACATACCAGTACCCCAAATGAACTCTAGAGTAGAACGACTGTCTAAACAAACATATCCTGATTGCCAGTCACACACTTCACCAACATATACTGGCCCAACACACAGTCTACTGAGAATCCTGAGGTGTTACAGGACATTTCTCAGTCTGCCCCTACAAACATATAAACCTGACAGACCACCAGCAACTGTAGCAACATGTACAGTCAGATAGAAAAGGATCTATGACACTCACATCTGCAACTCTCCCTACTCAGCTCAACACACATTTACACACAACACTGCTACACAATCTTGGCAGTCTGTTAACAATGGCCGGACATACAGAACTCTCAACTGTAGAGATTTCCACAGAATGTCCTAGGTGTGGGGCCATATTTATGGCCACTGCCAGATACCACTTCAGGAGTCTGCTAAGTCACTGGGATGATATCATGTGTGCAGTCACTAAATAATAATATACCATATCTCTGAGCCTCTTACTACAAGACATCTGGACAAAGCATGACATACTTGGGTCAGAGGGCTGAAAAGAGGCATATATCTCACATAATGGTGTTACAAACTGAAACAGTTGTTGTTACAGGGTTTGTTGTAACATAACATCCCTGAAGGATATGATGTCTGAAACACTATTGTATGTCACCATTTACTGACTACATTCTTCATGTTATCCTACTGATTATTCAAAAACAGATATTGTCTGAGGAACAGACCGAACATGACAGGCAAACCTCTGGGCATCTGGACAGTTGAGAGGTATGTCAGAGACATATCTCTGTCAGACATCAAGTCACATGGAAAATTCATGCCCAGATAAGCCCTGTTAATCTAACAATCCCCTATGTGTATAACAGCAGTAGGTACTTACAATCTGTACCCAATTCTGGAACTTTGTAACCCATTTTGTTGGGCTTTCTCCACATGCCTTGTCCTGAGAGGTATTTCCACCTACCATCAGTGAAGTTGTAGCCCCACACCTCCATAATGTCCTCCACACAGGCAAGGAAAAGGGGCAGGGCAAACATGAAGGACTTAATTATAGCACTGTGTTGCTATGGCATTGACTAATGGAAAGACAACACAGCTGCTCTGGATGCAAGTAGCAAGTGGGAGACACCGATTGGTGCACAGATCATCACCTGCTCATGAGCATTACCTACAAAAGGCAAGCTGCTGCCTATGCAACACAGGTCTGAACCCATCTACACAATGACAGACTGTGACTACACAGACCTAACCATTTCACTATTCTGAGGAAACTCTTCAGCACTACAACAGGTGTGTCAATCACGTAAGCTTGTAATGGAATGCAGAAAGGGGGATGCAAGAATGTCAAATAGGAAGTTAAACACTAGGTCGCAACAAGACCTGCTGGACTGACATGCTGCTGTCTGGCACCTATGGCCATTCCTGTTTGCCCTGTCTGCATTGGATCTTAAAGTTTAATGCACACAGTTATCCAGGCCTGAACACTTCAGTTTCCATCAAGCCCATTCTAAAGAATAGAAAGCGTTAATGCTAATATCAAGTCCTGATGCGTACATGATAGATATTTTACTAAGTTTTGCTATAGTATATATAATTTGGCAGTCTAGTTTTAATATAAGCAAATTAGGTTTTATATTTATATTTATATTTTATGGGTAAGCATGATTTATATTTATATTTATATATGGTTAAAATCAAATTGATGGATTTTTATAAGTTATAAGAAATGCTTTTGATAAAAATTATAATAAAATTAATGTCAGAGCTAATACCAACTCTGACATTAAAGATATTGACAGTATATACATGCATATATATATTATATATATATTTTTTATAAATTAATTTTATAATAATATATACTTTTATTAAATTTGGTATTTTAAGGTAATTATTTGATTATTTGTCAGATATTTTTTCATAAAATTGGATTTTTATAGTGAAACTTTCTTAATGAAACCTTTGTAGTCTTTATAAACATACAAAACATACACATTTTAGTCATTATTTAAATAGAGCATTAAATGGACCTAGTATACATTTTCTATATATATTCTTGCACTTTTATATTTTTCAATAAAATAAAAAGGTTTTAGAAATAGTGTTATTACATCTATGTAATTTTAAATGCGCCCGATCTCGTCTAAGGCAACTGGTTTTATGAAAGACACACTGTATAAATATAGTCACTATCACTTTAAATGTAGTTACCATTGTAGGCATACATGCATATAATCTTGTCTGCTTATGGTTTTAATTTCTACGTTCAGACATTTTTTGCTCCCTATAGTATCTAAATATTAGATATGGTGTCTTATTTAACTTCGTGAAGACTAGTTAGCCTAGTTGCCCCACTATCCACGTAACTTTTCGTTTAATAAAGTTACCGCTGACAATGGGATACACTCGCATTTTAAGGCTTCCTTATATTTAGATGAACTAAGAATAGTAAGACTCACACGAGAGGGTATATGTTATTTTGTATATGAACGAAGTATGCCACTAAGTCTTAATCAAATTTTTTATTACAACTGAGCTACCTGATTATTTATATCTACAGCTTTATTTACTTGCACAATTTTTAAAAGACTTGAGTTATTTTAAAAACAGAAACACCATCTATAGTAAATGCGTATCTATGGTACTACCATAGATAAGAAATGTAAAGAAAAGATTTCCTTTTGAAAAATTGTTTCACAGTTACTGTTCTATTGACAGTCATTTTGTGTTTGATGAATATTCAATTCTGTTACGATAGTAACCAGAACTTTTCTTAGTGAAATGCAAGTTAATGTTTAGATCGGTAAGGACGTGAAAGTACAATTACTGAATAACTTATGAATTGTTAAATGTATATTTTGTTTTATAAGCATCTATAGTTGCAGGATGTATCATGAGATGCTTACTAACCTTATACTGGTCATTTTTATAAGTACATATAGTGAATGAAGAGTTACTAACTATTTGTTGACAGTGCCGTTTTAAATATTAATTGATGCATCTAATTATATAGGGTTTGGCTCTTAATTGATGCACTATTTAAATACTGTGTGTGGGGTTTTTCATTGTCTGAAGAAGCGTGGCTGTGACCACGCGAAAGCGCTCACCTTTACCCAATGTGTTTACATTAAAGAAGATTCTTATACTACCATCACGGCTACTGATCGTTTTTTGGATTATTACTTGCAATTCAGCTTGTTATTTGACTACATCGTGGTGAGATCAGGTCTCTGTGTTTTACACATGAAGTTAAACACTAGGTCGCAACAAGACCTGCTGGACTGACATGCTGCTGTCTGGCACCTATGGCCATTCCTGTTTGCCCTGTCTGCATTGACATGGATCACATTTCTGGCCCCTGAGTCACCCCAGCAAAGGTCAGCTCATGTATGACTACTACTGGAGTGTCTGTGGTCCATTATTGAGTGTGACACTGCTAGGCCAGCTACCTGGGATGGTTGTAAATATTCATATGTCACCTGTGAATGCTATTATGATACATATGCTTGTCTTACAAATGCAAGAGATGTATATAGGGCATGTGCATAATAAACAACAGGTGCAGAAGTGTGTGTTGAACTGTATGTTATATGCTGAGCCCATACCGGACAACTGTCCAGAGTTTTGAAGACTGATCACATGTCTGCCTCATATTTGTAGTCAATGCCTCATACAGTTGTGTATTGTCTGGCATATCACTGGCAGCCCATTAAAGGCTGAAGTCATAACATAATAGCATACATTTGATTGTCAGATGTCATATCCTGTTGAGTAGACCTGTGAATGTGACACCTTCTTTGCTGGCAACTAAGTGTGTTTCGGCTATATTCATAAAGTGACACTATTTTCCGGCCTTTGCCCACCAGTGATTTGTGCCTTTGTGCAGATGTCTTGCTCTAACAGGAGCTAGGTGTCTTACCATGAAACCCATGTCAATGAAACCGTACCATGACTTGTAGAATGCTGACATTTGTGCAGTCACTGACACCTGCTTTATAGCTGTGGAGAGCACACTAACCTTGTCAGGTTACTCATCCCATCATATGTTTAGACCCCAAATGGAGGAGCTGAAAAGCCACAGAAGGTGGAGTGTTGAACATTATCATACACATACACACCTCCAGGCTGGCAAAACAGCATGATGCATTGGAGACATCCCAAGTGCAGTTAGCACTTACTCAAATCATAGCTAGCTACAGGCCTCCAACCATGACTATGGACACCCACCACACCAATTGGGACTTGCTGGAATCTGTCAGGATTCAATCATCTACCCTGCTCCTGAATGACTTCAACTACCCAGCCATAGTGTGCATGACCTATGCCACCTGAACATAAATGCACAGAGATTCCTCAGCTTTGTCAATGGCAATGCAGTGGATCAGCCAGTCAAAACTATTACAACAGATGGAAATATCCAGTACCTGGTCCTAACCAATATGAGTAGCTACTGTAGCACTCCTACAATGTCATCCTCCTTGGTAAGATCTGACCACATAACCATCACTGTTCAGGTTACCATCTCCCCTGCCCCCCCTTGTCAAGGTCAAACAAAATTGATTTTACACAACGGACTATAAATCTCCTCAGAGCAGGTAGAAGTAGCTTTACAAGAAATATCCTATCAGTTGGAACTAGCAGTAGTGTCCAGGCCCACACCACAATACTATGTTGGCATCTACATAGCTGTACGGACTCAGCAATACCTGACAAGACAACATCATCTCTCTCAAGGTAGGGTAAACATCCATGGTGGACAGTAGCAATGCACAAATACCATAATAGGTGGAAATAATTGCTGGACAGGGCCAAGAAGGAACAGGTGCCTTACTGGAAGCAATGTCACCTTGGTTTGCACAAGCAAATAAGGTCACAGGTGAATTACCCTAAGGCTATCCTTGACTGCAAATTAGACACATCCACCAAGGCCAGTCATCAGACCTTCCACACATGTGTCTGCAACCCCAGAGCCAACACTCAAATCTGCTCTGTATTGGTGGTCAATAACACCACATACACATACGGCATAGATATAGGTGACCGACTGCAGACAGGTGAAGTGTAAACATCACCCCCTGTCCCCCCTGTCCCTAAATCAGTACACATGTGCATGCAGAGCACCTGCCCCCCTCCTCTCATCATCAGGAAGCAGGTCCATAATGGCCTCTCAAAGGTGACACACAGAAGTCTCCATAGGACTGATACTATCCCTGTCTGCATTATACATGAACACTGGCATGAGTTCTCATATCCATTACGCACTGCAGTCAACCAAAGCCTGAGCACCAGTGTCTTTCCATCTGCACAGAGGACAGCCACTGTCATCTCTATACACAAAGGTGGAGCAATCCACTGACCCAGCCAATCATATGCACATCAACCTAACTAGCCTGCTCTGCAAGGGCATGGTAGGCAATATCAAGGACATTATGAACAGGGAAATCGGCAACCTCAAAATGCCTGAGCCCACACAGAGTGGTAATGTCAAAGGGAGATCAGGCCTGTTAAACCTGGTCAACCTCTCTGAAGTGGCCAACAAACACAAGGATGAGGGGAATATGGTGAACAATGCCTACCTTCACCTAGCCCAATTGTCTCACAATAATCCCCAGGTGACCAGGATACATATGCCTACACAGCTAGGCATCAACCTGTATATTACCAGATGGGTAGCTAACTGGCCCAATGATAGAACCTACTCAGTCAAAGTAGTGCAACCCACCTCTAGTAGTAAAGTCTTCCAAAGTGGTGTACCCCAAGGATTGGTCTGGGGGCCTCTACTGTTTGAGATATAAGTATCTGATGTACAGGACAAAAGTAGTGGTGTGTGGCTGACCAGGTGTACAGACGCTTGCAAGCTGACCACTGTCTTACATTCCCCTAGTGATGACAGCAACCCCCAAGAGGCCCTCACCCAATTAATGACTGGTGCAAGAAGCATTTCCACAAACTGAATGCCAGGAGAGACATCATTCTCCCTGCTGTGGCAGATTTCATCCACACTAATTATGACAGTACTAATGTACTGAGCAAGCAATCAGGTGTGAGGCGACTTGTGCACCAAGGTTGGTAGCAACCTGACAGTTTCCCACTGTTTGGGCACCATTGTATGGAAGGCTGTCTACAGAACCCACCTCACAAATATGGGTATGTCATTCAGGAACCAGGAGGCCACAACATCCCTGTACTCCATCCTTATCAGATGCATTACCAGGTACAATGGCTCCTTTGGCATGTACCTTGCCAAGCAAAGGCAGCAGTTGCAGAGACCACAGAGGTTCCTGACCAGGCAAATCCAGGGCCTGTAACACCTATTGAATACAGGTAGGCTGAAAGCCCTTTCTCTGTGCTCAGTCTCTTACAGACTGATCATAGGTGACCTGTATCTAGCATACAAGTCCATTTCCACACCAGCCTTGATGGCATTTCTACATATCTGTAAGACAAACCCCAGTCCCATCATGCACACAAGGCCCTCACCTGGTCTCTAACATGTATAGTACTTGTTGGCAGGATAGTGTAGTGCCCCAGACAATACACTGTCTGTAAAATACTTTCCCTCCCCATGTCTAGCAGAGTACATGTATAGCCCCTCTTGAAGAAGAAACTGGATGGCTGTATGGGAAATGTATGGGACACCCCTGGGATCCTGTGTGTGTCTCAGCTGGACATGGGAAACAGGTGCTGACTTGGAAGGGACATGCGCAAAAGTCTGGCCAGGCTCATGAGGGCATCAGAGCCAATAGCCTGGTATCATCTTATGAGGCTATGCACATAGTACTTTACATGTTTCCTGTATGTATTGCAGATTGTCCTGATGTGTTGCTTGAAATGAATTCCTGTGAGTCTAAACTGTATAGGTACTACAGTGATAGTGTATAGTCTTGTCCCTTCATCAGTTATCATTGCATATCATTACACCTTGTCATTGTGTGTGGTCTGTATAGCAGTAAGTCAGCTCTTGCAGTACGTGCATATGCTTGGTGACACTGTATAGCTCACTCCAATAGCCTTGTTCTTGGCCACAATTACCATTCTGCTACTAGACCCATCACACAGTAGTATTTGTAATCCCTCAATGTGGGCCTTACAGTAGCAGTGAAAGAGATGGATTGTGGCAGGCAGAACTACCATAAGGTCTGCCTTAAAGGGCCCATAGGTGTCACAGCTGTACCAGACTGTAATTCCCCCTCACAACCTGATGTCAGTGTCTTAGTGGACTCCCTTGATGATAGTGGTCATAGTGAGGCACAGATGGAGATGTTGGTGTCTGAATCCATGCCATTTGGTATCCCACTTTCACCCACCATGTCCCCGCACACAGTCAGTATGCCCACACATACCCAGTCCCCAGCAGCCATAGATAATGGGCAGGTTAAGGGTGGTGACATGGAACAGGCTAGTGTGCTGAGTATGTTGAGTGTGAGAGTAGACACCAGCCATAGGCAGAGAGCAGTCAAGGTCACACACAGGCAGATGGACAAGGGTGCTCAACAGAGGACTGTTACCCATCAAGCCCCTGTCACAAGTGCCACATCAGGTATCATCAGATGCATATTACGGTCCATCTTGAAGGCACAAGTGTGTACTGACTACAACACCAGAAAGAAGCTCAGGGTCATGAATGCAGCACTCCCTGCCATGCATGATGTCCTCCACGGCATTTGTGATTCCATACATCATCTTGCTGATGTCATGGATAGACAGTGGGGTGAGACATTGTCACTGCTTGACCATGCAATGTCTGTGCTTGAGCATTGGTGGGAGTAGGGCATCGGCCAAGTGGACTTAGGTCAGCAACATGATCAGCTGTGAGTCCATGTGTCTGTGCACATTTACAGTCCTATAGTGGCAGTACCAACAGCACTACCAAAGGGAGGTTGCTGTTCACACCACACCAGAGCAGGCCTTAGGCACATTGTCCTGGCCAGTCCCATCAGGGACATGGATCTGGCAGACAGCAGTCAACATCAGGAAGTAGTACTGCAGCTGTCCTTGGGCCTGGCAGTGCCAGTAATACTCCTGGCAGAACCAGTTACTGCTTCCCTGCTGGGAGATGGTGAACCATACATCCTGCCATATACAGGTCATGGCTGTTCAACATAGCCCTGTGTCGGACATCCACATCACTTGATGGTGTGCAGACAAACACTCACACATCCCTATCACAGGCCAGTCACCACCAGACATGCACAGCTCCTCTGCACAGCCCAGTTGAACATCACCCCTTCAGACAAACACACACACACACACACACACACACACACACACACACACACACACACACACACACACACACACACACACATGATGTCAGCCATATGGCCCAGCTCAGGCCTCTGGCAATCCAACACCACACCCTGTGCATGTATTGATACTTGTGCCACAACCCTTTTATCCATACCATCGATGCATGGACATGGTCATATGTGTCTGATGCACATGATGACTATAGTACAGTGTAGCAATGTCATGCTGTGTAAGGTGCTGTCTGTTAGCAGTAGTTATGGGTACACATCAAGGTGTATGTACCTTGTTAGCCATGATGCACTATTATTGTTAGTCCTGCTGACTGAGTGTATTGTCACGTACTGTATTCTGTATGTGTTCCAGGTGTCTGTATGTCTGCAAGCTGTGGGCCTGCTGACAGTAGCAATGATGAGTAAGGCAGAGTGGAAATACAGTGATCTTTTCATAACCAAGGTAGAGCTGTATATGTACATGTTTACCAGGTGTGTTTACATGCAACAGTGTGTGAGGGTCAGTTGTGGCAGACAGTGTCACTTTGCATACATACCTTTGCCACAGCCACCTAGCCTTCATATATGCCTCCTGGGTGTTCTGTAGGACCACAGGCTCACATATACAGAGGAGGTTACTTGAGTACTGGTACTAGGTCCCTCACAAGCTCAGCCATTACTTCAACTACAACAGATTCAGCTATCAGCACCTGTTGACCCTGCTATTTCTGTCACATCCACTTGACCATTATGCAGTTGATGAGGGTATGCTTTGTACTGTGACTGACAGGTTTGGGGTATGTATTCCTGACACAAGTCAGCCTGTGTTAGTCTAACCTGACAATCACCAGCATGTGTGTCTGCCATCTCATATGCATGTCTGGCCTCATAAATGGGGCAGCTGAGGAAGGGCTAAGCACAGCTACTCCATGCACAGTCATACAAATGATGGCATTATGGGATTCCACCTGTGTCCCTGCTGGACAGAGGCTTTGGGAGATGACTTTTCTAAACATGTGCTAAACTCTTGGTTAGGCTTAAAAGGGCCTCAGGGCCAATAGCCTAGTAACCTCCTATAATCCTATGATAATACAGTTAGCACATTGGTACTGTAGTGTGGCAATGTCTGCCACTACTATTGAAGTCAGTGACATTTGCAGGGGCTGTTAGGATTGCCAATGGTGGGTTCAGAGGCCCTTAACATGTTAGAGCTATCTGGCAGACACACACACACACACACACACACACACACACACACACACACACACACACACACACACACACACTGCTGAATGTGGACATGCATTGAGACACACATGCACATGGAGGTGACACTTATCAGAGTAGATGACCTATCCATCTATTAATATATAATACACAGTGATACAACCATTGTACTGCAGTAGCTTGGTGTTAGAAACTGTGTAACTCTGCTTGTACAATGGATGACATCTGTATGGGATGGCACTAGGTTGGCAACAGGGGAGTTAACAGGATGGAAGAGGCACACAAAATGGTATAGCCATCACATACACACACTGAAGAGAGTCACATGGGCTGTGCATACAGAAACTCATTCACAGTTACCAAAAAACATATTAGTAACCCTATGTATATACCTGTATGTACTATAGTGCTGCGTAAACATGACATGCTCCACATAGATTATATGCCTGGGACATAGCACACAACCTCTTACAACAAGTAATCTTGGGAATGCCTTCATGGATGGTGGGATAACTCACCAGACATAGTGATTTGTCTCATCTACTGCTCCTACAAATCTGCACAAGTGATAGAGTGACAGACTTTGTATCAGCATGATGTGTCAATCAGGTATGATGTCTGATGCTGGCATGTGTGTCAGTATGGTAACTGTGACATATTTGGCAATGATATCACAGGAATGCTCATTGTCAGGGGGACACAGACCACATATAGTTTGCAAACATGTGGATATCACATGTATATCTGTACAGATGACTGGTATGGCCTGTATAGTGTTACATAGTACATGTGAGGCAGATGCCATTAGCAGGGTTTTTAAAGTGATGCCATGGGTAGGGTTCAACAGGTCTTAAAATGGTATAACCTACACACACAACAGCAACAAGGGATATGCTTCACACACACACTACTATAGTAGTCGGTATTGAGATTAGAACCCCTAACTATTTAAGTGTTTTCATTATAGTATTACAGTTATTGCACACACTACAGAGCTTAGAGGGCTGACAAGTGTATACAGGTACATCTAAGGTGAATGACATCAGCAGGCCTTTTAAAGTAGGGCAATGGGATGTGTACTGGGTGGTACATTCCTCAAAATGGTATTACCCACACCCCCAGAGGATATGGTTATCACCCAAACACACACACACAGTATCACAGTTGCCAGTATTGAGTTTAGAAGGCCTACCTAGCTGGTTATGTATACTATAGTGTTATGCAGTTATCATATGCACCACAGAACTTATATGATTTAACAGTGTCGCAAAGTATGTCTAAGGTGATTACATTGAGAGCCCTTGTAAAGTATGGCAATGGGAAATGTACTGGGTGGGAAGGTCATCAAAACACATTACTCTAACAACATGCACACTTACAAACATCTTCACACACACACACACACACACACACACACACACACACACACACACACACACACACACACACACACACACACACACACACACACACTGCTGAATGTGGGCATGCACTGAGATACACATGCACATGGAGGTGACACTTATCAGAGTAGATGACCTATCCATCTATTAATGTACAATACACAGTGATACAACCATTGTACTGCAGTAGCTTGGTGTTAGAAACTGTGTAACTCTGCTTGTACAGTGGATGACATCTGTATGGGATGACACTAGGTTGGCAATAGGGGAGTTAACAGGATGGAAGAGGCACACAAAATGGTATAGCCATCACACACACACACTGAAGACAGCTACATGGGCTGTGCATGCAGAAACTCATTCACAGTTGTCAAAAAACATATTAGTAACCCAATGTATACACCTGTATGTACTATAGTGTTGCGTAAACATGGCATGCTCCACATAGATTATATGCCTGGGACATAGCACACAACCTCTTACAACAAGTAATCTTGGGAATGCCTCCATGGATGGTGGGATAACTCACCAGACATAGTGATTTGTCTCATCTACTGCTCCTACAAATCTGCACAAGTGGTAGAGTGACAGACTTTGTATCAGCATGATGTGTCAATCAGGTATGATGTCTGATGCTGGCATGTGTGTCATTATGGTAACTGTGACAAATTTGGCAATGATATCACAGGAATGCTCATTGTCAGGGGGACACAGACCACATATAGTTTGCAAACATGTGGATATCACATGTATATCTGTACAGATGACTGGTATGGGCTGTATAGTGTTACATAGTACATGTGAGGCAGATGCCATTAGCAGGGTTTTTAAAGTGATGTCATGGGTAGGGTTCAACAGGTCTTAAAATAGTATAACCTACACACACAACAGCCACAAGGGATATGGTTCACACACACACACTACTATAGTAGTCGGTATTGAGATTTGAACCCCCTAACTATCTATGTTTTTTCATTACAGTATTACAGTTATTGCACAAACCATAGAGCTTAGAGAGCTGACAAGTGTATACAGGTACATCTAAGGTGAATGACATCAACAGGCCTTTTAAAGTAGGGCAATGGAATGTGTACTGGGTGGTACATGCCTCAAAATGGTATTGCCCACACCCCCAAAGGATATGGTTATCACCCAAACACACACACACAGTATCACAGTTGCCAGTATTGAGTTTAGAATGCCTACCTATTTAGTTATGTATACTATAGTGTTACGTAGTTATCACATGTGCCACAGAACTTACAGGATTTAACGGTGTCACAAAGTATGTCTAAGGTGATTACATTAAGAGCCCTTGTAAAGTATGGCAATGGGAAATGTACTGGGTGGGAAGGTCATCAAAACACATTACCCTAACAACATGCACACTTACAAACATCTTCACACACACACACACACACAC
>NC_056726.1:402937234-402984734 GCF_019279795.1 Protopterus annectens | reverse complement strand
CTGCTGTTTGTGCCGTAGTTTCCACTGGCCCAGGGGCTTTGAGTGATTTCACCTCGGTTTTAAGGAGTGTGAAATTAGCCTTGGAGAAGTTTTTTACTGTGGTTTTTTGGGGGTGGTGGTTGGGTCGGGATGTGGATGTCCAGCGAGACTAATTTGTGGTCTGATCTTACCAATGAGGGGTGTACCTCTGGTGTAGAGCACAGTGCCCCCATGTTTGTGATGACCAGGTCAAGTATGTTTACACCTCTTGTAGGCATGGTGACCAGTTGTTCCATAGCATTTGAGTTTATACATTCCAGGAACCTCTGGCTAGGCTGTTAGGGCTTGAGTAGTGTTCCCAGTCTATGCTTGGGTAGTTGAAGTCACCCAATATAATGGTATTTGGAGAGACATTCATATTCTCCAATGTTCTCAGGAAAGCCACGTGAGGTTCCAGAGTCTGGGATGGTGGTCTGTAGCAGGCTATAAACTGATATGCAGTTTTGCCTACTGTTAGTTGCACATGGATGGTTTCTGATGTTTCATGCAGTGCCACTAACCTGGAGGTGTGGGTATCTTTGATGAATATGGATACTCCCCCTCCTTTTGTGGTTCGGTCTGAGTTTTGGGGCCAAAAAGCATGGTATGAAGTATAACCTGGTAGTGCTGGGGTGCTCTCGGGAGCCTTGAACCAAGTCTCTGTTGCTGCACAGACATCAATATTCTCCATGCCGAGGAGAGCCTCGAGTGCTTGCATTTTGAGGTTTAGACTTCTGGTGTTGAGTAGCATTACCCTTAGTTTGTTTTTCCTTGTGTTGTCTAAAGAGGTGGGTTTGTCTTTTGAGCCTTGCCTAAAAAAGGCACTATGGGGGTGGCAAGAGCCTTTGCCAGTATCCGAAAGCCCAGAGGTGACAAGTGCAAGCTGTCCCTAGCGAAGCAGTGTGGCTTCTCGAGCATGTCATCCCAGGCTGACAGACACTGGATCCCCTTTGAATGACACCAGAACTTTAGCCAATTGTTAAAATTGATCATTTTGTCTTTATACTATGGCATCATTTTCGGTGAGGATAAGATGCTACTCAAGGTCAGGGTCATACCTGTCTGGGCTACATGATCTGAGAGCTCCTCTATGTCTCTTTTCATGTAGTCCAGGGAGGTATGGCTCAGGTCATTCACACCAGCATGGATGATGACGGAGTCATATTTGTACTTGCTATGGAGTGACCTGAGTGCTTGTGTTATGTGGCGGATCCTGGTGCCCGGCAGGCAGCTCACCATGACCTTCTCCTTGTTCAGCCTGGTGAGTGGGACATCAGTGTGCCTGATGATAGAGTCACCTATTACAAGTGTATCAGGTATATTGTTTGTCCTTAAGGGCTGTGACTGTTTGGCACACTGATTTTGTGAAATATGTGTTTCATGTTTTTTGTTGTGCGATAGAGGTTGCTTGGATGTCTGCTTTGGAGGTCTCTGCTGTTTAGGCAGATTTGTATTTAGAGCCTCCGAGTATGTTTTAGTGTGTTTATGTGTTTGATTTGATGATGTGGTAGGTCTATGTGTGACTGGATTTGTGGTGTGTATGGTTACCTTTTCCCCCTGACTGGTTGTGCCAGTATTGTGTTGAGAGAGCTTAGCCTCCAGTTTGGCTATATGGTTGCATCTCTCACATATTAGTATTTGTTGCATATAATTAAAGACTGATGTTAAATAATAATGGCAGACATTAGTGTTTAAGACTTCATAACATTTGGACAATTCCTGCTAATGCAAAGACCCTTATCTTACTAACTTTCTCAGTATGTAAGGGCAATATATACAACACTTGCCTATCATTGTGCCTTTGTCCCACTTATATCTATGACCTTGTCCAGATGCCTTGTTGTCAGAGGTTGGGAGGTACAGGTGGGGTAGAAAGTGCTTTCTACTGTGCAGAAATGTCCATTATATGTGTAGTATATTCCACATAGCACTGTAACTTCCAGATATGTCAGTGGCAGAGCAGTACAGAGTAATGTGGTGAACCACTGACAGACAGTTGTGTATGGGTTAATACATTGCTATGATGTTAGTAGAGTATTGGCCCTGAAGCACTTATAACCCATGCAGATGGGAGTGTAGCCCGTGTTACAACATATCAGCACACAAAGCCCCTGTCCAGCGGGAACACAGGTGGGATCATGGGACTGTATTTTGTCTTTTCTGTGCAGATATATAGGGAGCACATCAGTAGGCATATTGATGCACTTGGCTTGCTATTGACAGGGAGTGTATTCCACAGATGGGGGAGCATGTGGTACACATATCTGTCACACCCCAAGCCCAGGTTGATGCTGCACCTACAGGTTGATGGAGTGGGCCTTGAGTTCCAGATGTGCAACAGTCCCATAAAGGCAGGGTCTGGATTGCTTTGTATGTCAGACAGGGGTCACCTCAGCAGAGTCTGTATGGAATGTGGTAGAGGGGCAGTGCTGTTAGCCTAGCTGTGTAGGGTAGGTGTTTGGGGCTTGGGGTAAAGCCTTAGTGTTTGGACCCTGATGTGTGGACTCTACATGGTCTGTGGTGTGTAGGTTTGCAGATTTCTCATCTGATTTTGCCTCTGAAGTGTCCATTGCTTGAGTTTTGTTTTGTTGTGGACCTCCACTTACATGGGTGTGTGTTGTGTATTTGCAGGTGATGTTTACTGACCCCTTACACTGCATGGCACCTATGTTACTGCACAATATGTTCTGGTGTGCACATTCTCCATTTGTCTGGCCAGTGGTTCCCCTTCCCCTTATGTGTGTCTCTTTGTCCTTCTGTAGCCCAGTCACAGGCTTTGGGCACAGTGGCTGCTGTTATGTATTTGTAATTCTGATATGGGTGGGGTACATGCCATTACACACATATGGTTGGTCACTTCACAGCTCTGAGTGCACCTGTTTAGCAGGTTGTCCATCACTGCACCACTCCATTTGCTGTGGTCCTTAGATGGTTTGTGTTGCTATATGTTATTATGAGGCTATATGTGTAGTTATCTATTTTTCTATTTAATTGTTTCATAGAATACTGTGGTCTCTCTCTCTCTCTGCAGTTAGTGGGGGTTATTGTGTTTCACTTCATTGATATTCAGTGTTAAAGTCTTAGCCTAGAGGGTTTCTGCGTATTTAAAAGTGTTAGTCACATATTTTTGAATTTATTACTGCTCAGTTTCTGAGTTGTTTGGCTTCTGCTACATACCTACAATCAACTGCATTGCTAGCTGAGTTAAGTACAAACTTGCAGTACTAAAGATTGCACTGCATGCTATTTTATTTTTATGTGTATTTAATTGTTTCATTGGTCTGTGTCTCTCTGTAGTTATTTATTGTTCTATTTAATTGTTTCATAGACTACTGTGATCTCTCTCTCTGTCTCTGCAGTTAGTTTCCCACCCGCCGTCCCTGTTCTTGTTTTGGTATTAATCTTGGTGGCTTTGGAATTGCCCACCCCTCCTGTAAATTTGTGTTTGTACACTCCTCCTGGGTCTCTCTCATTTGCTCACTCAACCGAGTACAATGAGATCATATTTTGACTTGAGACACTCCTACCAGTCCCATCTGTTCAGCTCTATCCCAGCTCTATTCCAGTCTAGTGTCACTAGCTCATTTTACGTAATACAGATAGAACATTTGTGAAGGGCAAGCCACTTAGGCCATTAATTTTGTATTATCTTCTGTTTCTCCTTTCTCCCTTTCCACTTTCCAAAAAAATTTTTTTTCTAAGCTTGTTTCCTGACCTTTCTGTAACTAGTTTAGTCCAGATACAGATTTGCTGTAACCCCGACTGATTGTAAGCTTGTGAGCCCTGAAAGCCTTTCTGTGTTGGAGGGAAACCTTCCAGCTTATCAGTGGGAGTGGTAAGCACTAGGTATCCTATCTACCACAAGAGTGGTTTCTGTCCCAGAAGTTGTAGTTTATTGGCCGTTTGGGCAGTTTTTCCATCTTTTTCTTTCAACTTTCTGGTTTAAAATACTGCGTTTATGCTTGTTTCCCACCTTTCCTTTAACTAGACTAGTCCAGATAAAGATTTGTTGTATCTAGGACTGTTTGTAAACTTCTGAGCCCCCAAAGCCTTTCTGTGTTGGAGGGAAGCCTTCTAGCTTATCACTGGGAGTGGTAAGCACTAGGTAGCTTATCTACCACAACAGTAGTTTCTGGCCCAGAAAGTGTAGTTTATTGGCTGTTTGGGCAGTTTTTCTATCTCTTTCAAGTTTCTGGTTTAAAAGCCTGTGTTTGCACTTGTTTCCCACCTTTCCTGTAACTAGTCTAGTCCAGATACAGATTTGCTGTATCCAGAACTGTTTGTAAGAAGCATCTGAACCCCCCAAGCCATTCTGTGTTGGAGGGAAGCCTTCTAGCTTATCAGATGGAGTGGAAAGCACTAGGTAGCCTGTCTACCACAAGAGTGGTTTCTGGCCCAGAAATTGTAGTTTATTGGCCATTTGGCAGTTTTTCCATCTTTTTCAACTTTCTGGTTTAAAAGCCCATGTTTGCACTTGTTTCCCACCTTTCCTGTAACTAGTCTAGTCCAGATACAGATTTGCGGTATCCAGGACAGTTTGTATGCTTCTGAGCCCCACAAGCCTTTCTGTGTTGGAGGGAAGCCTTCTAGCTTATCAATTGGAGTGGTAAGCACTAGATAGCCTATCTACCACAAGAGTGGTTTCTGGCCCAGAAATTGTAGTTTATTGGCCGTTTGGCAGTTTTTCCATCTCTTTCAACTTATTGGTTTAAAAGCCCGCATTTGCGCTTGTTTCCCCATCTTTCCTGTAACTAGTCTAATCCAGATACAGATTTGCTGTATCCAGGACTGCTTGTAAGCTTTTGAGCCCCCCCCAAGCCTTTCTGTGTTGGAGGAAGCCTTATAGCTTATCAGTGGGAGTGATAAGCACTAGCTAGCCTATCTGCCACAAGAATGATTTCTGGTCAAGAAATTGTAGTTTATTGGATGTTTGGGCAGTTTTCCATATCTTTCAACTTTTTGGTTTAAAAGCACACATCTGCGCTTGTTTCCCACCTTTCCTGTAACTAGTCTAGTCCAAATATAGATTTGAGTAAGCCAGGGAACCTTGTTGACTAGGCTTACTTAGACCCTTGGGCCGATAGCCTAGTACCTACCTATGAACCTATGAACCTATGTGGGCCAACCTTTCATACCATCACAGACTGACATCTGCACAGGTCCAAATATGACAGTCAGACTATGACGCACACATGGGACCAAGGTGTTAACAATGTTCTGCCAAACATAGACAGTTGGGAGACCGGTTTGGTTATTGCTTGCTTGCTCTTATGGGTTTGACATCTGCTTCCCCACTGTCTGCCATGGCTGTTTTGACATGATCCTTTCTTGTTTTGCAAATAGATGGCAGGCAAATGCAGTGTTAGTACAAGCAGAACAGATATACAAGGCATACATGTGCTCCTTCTGTGACAACCTGTGTCATTTTAGGGGTATGGCCGTTAACCAGTGACATGTTGTCAGTGCCGACACAGAAAGGTGGCAGCCTTTTATACACTGGCAGTACACTGACCTTCAGATACCTGCCATCCTACCAGGTACAATGCCTCTCCCAGACATCTGGACAAAGCCATAAGTGATTGGTGGACATAGGCCTAAATATATGGACTATTTTTTTAAGTATTAGCCTTACAAACCAAGAAATGTGATTCAATAACAGGTTTTGCATTAGCATGCATTTTTCTATACTGGGTATGAAGTCTGACACTGTAATCTGTAATTATTTTCTGACCTTAGTCTTGCATGAGTTGCCAATGAATTGCCAGGCAACCATTATTTCATGTTATACAGACCACAATTTTGATGCAAACCTCTGGACATTCTGCAATAGGTCTGTACAGTTGAGAGGTATGGTGGGCACTGTGTAGGTTACTCCAAGCTGTGTGCTGTCCATATGTCTGCCCCCCTGCCCATGAGCTGTACAGCTTTCCTGGATTAACAGCAATTGACATATGTACCATGTGTACAACTCCTACCATGCAAAATACTTGGCACTGCAGTTCTTGGAACATGGCCCTGTCAAAGGCAGCACTATACCTAGCCCACTATGACACAACAGCTGAGAGTAAGTGCTGGCCACATCCTGACAGTATTAACCACACACACACACAAACATAGCTCATTGATCCCTGCATATTGTGGACATGAAACAAGTTAGCATGTTGATTGGGGCAGCCCTGGCAATGTGTGCTCTGCTGCTATTTCCCTGCAAGCATACATGTTCCTGCATTTCTATGGGAATATGGGGGGCACACTAGTCAATTGTACACATTTGCACAGACTGTGCTGATATTTGCTTTACATTTTGGTTCCATTTGGCATACTATTTTGCCCTGTCTTGGAGACTAGAGGCATATCACTAAAGACCACAGGTTACATTGTAATGGCATAATTTGAGTTTCAGACTTCTTACCCTTCAGAGCCTTACTGCAACTGCAAGACCTGCTGTGCTATCACTGTGCAAGTCTGTAGGGGGGTATTTTATCATTGTCACCATTTATGGGCCTTTGCCAGATATTTCTTTATGGTTTTCTACAACTGAATTTCTGGGTGAGGGTGAGGGGTGAGTATGGGACTCCTACACTGACATCCATACCTGTGACCTATGACCCCCCAGTTTGTTGGCCCCCCACATATACTGCAGTGGGATTTATTACCTTGGGTACTACTGCATAGTGTGGGGAAGCAAGTATTGTGCAAACATTTCCTGGTGTCCCACATAGCTGTCAGTTGTCTGCTGCTATCCCAGTAGGCCACCCCATTCCCTTGCATACATGCAGCGATACCATAGATATGCTACCAGCACATACTAATCCATTAATTTATTGTTAATAAGAATGACTTACCTTGTGTCTGTGGCAATTGTGAGGACGGTGCTTGAGGGTTGCCTATGTCGGATGCACACAGTACACTGCCTATACACAGAAAGGTACAGGTAGTGTGATGTGTGTGGCATCCATTTTATTGTGTGTGCGAGTCAGAGAGAGGTGTCATTCCCAGGGTCCCTACAGTATCAGTGCGTGTGCTATGTGTTGCCTCTTTGCCAAGGCCAGGGCATACTGGGCATGCCTCCATCTGCCTACAGAGACTGGCTCAATGGGTTCCTCCCTCAAGTCCTCTTTGCCTGTGGGGACCTTGGCAATGGTGTGGTGCTTTGTGGCACTCCCCCATGCTGTTCCTGCTGCAACTGTTTCTGCAGGATCATATTGTGTAGCGTGGCACATACTATGAACATGTGTGCACATGTGGCTGGAGAGTACTGCAAGGCTCCACCAGATATGTCAAAGCAGCAAAGCCGTGACTTGAACATCCCAAACACATGCTCTATAATGATCCTGGTTTGTGTGTGTGCCTCATTATGGCTTTCTTGAGTGGGTGTGTGTGTGCATTTCTGATGGGTGTCATCATCCACGGCTCCAGTGCATAGACAGCCTCCCCCACCAGATGACCTTCCCTGATACAGGTGTGAGGAATGCCAGATGTGGTAGTCGTGATAACTTCCAAGGCTGCCAGCACACACATTAATGATAATGCCCTGGAGATTCCACATGACCTGGCAGTTGGAGTGAAAGTCCTTGTGGTTTAGGTTGACCCTATCCTATTTATACTGTTGTGCTGCAGATGCTGCTTACATGATTGGCTGACTATGATGCATTCCACCTGCCAGTTATTTTATTTTCCTTGATTGCTTTTATTCTGCTATTTCTCATTATTTTTCTTTTTTAACCCTGTGGTGCACTGCAGAAACCCACTGTCAAAATGTAAACAATTCTGGTATTTCCGGGTTTTTTCCTTTTTTGTTTTAAGACCTGGTGTGCACTGTGCAAACCCATTTAGCTAAAGTAAACACTTTGAAGCAGAAATGGCCCTCCCCTGGATGAGAACACACTCTTTATTTCATGACGTTAGTAAATGCAGCTTCAGACACACACCATTGTTTAGCTGTGTTGAGCTAAGCTCAAATGGAAGTCGTGGAGCTCCAATGTGCTTACACCAAGCATGACACCCACCCTTTTCATGTGAGCTGCCTCTCCTGCTTACACCACTGCCTTATAGCTCCTACATGGTTAGGTGCAGCCAGAGAATGGTCTCCCATTTAGTGATTTAGTAAAATTTGCTAATTTGCATACCCCACTGCCTTAGCCCCTTGTTAGACCACTACACCAGTGTCTTTCTCCTTAGCAACAGTGTTACCTGTTTTTATTTTGATTCTACATGCCATACACTATAATGGAAAAATGCAGATTTCACTTAAAATTGTCTTTTCACATTTTTGTTTTATTTTCTGCACAATCATGTTTGCGCACCACTGTGCTATGCTTAAATGGCTGGAATCGCCCAAAAACCCTTTGATTTCTATAATTTTGCAACTCTTTTCCATGCAAATAACCATATTTTTGGCTATTGGCATGCCTAATGATTATCATACATGCTTTACTTTGAGATGTCATGCCCCCGTTTTGATTTTTGCAGAAATGTACATGGTCAGTAACCGAATACACTTCTGCAATGGACATTGTTCTGGCACAGATGCCTGCCTGCTTACTGAATCACTAATTCACCTCATTTGTATGGTTTTCACCAGCAAATGAGGTAATTAGCATTATTCAGTGGTGTCCATGCTAGAATAGTGTTAGCAGGCTCGTGCATGCCCCCAGCCTTGTTTACTGGATCGCTCGGCAGCCATATTACATGCAGGAGCTGCTGCACTATTCTTGCGTGGAAAAAAGCCATTATTGAATCCCGGGCATATTTTTTTACACTCACAGAAAAAGGTCACAAATGCACATATGTTTCCATACCTCTGAAAAACAACTGTATTCTGGATTAAATTGTATTTTAGTTTACCCGCTGCAGCTTTTACAAGTCTCACATATCTATTATATTTTAATTCAGTAAACAGTGAGATATTTTTATAGAAACCTTCTACTTGTACTTCATCCACTATGTCATTTTTTAAATCTCTGCACTGGTGAGGGCAACCAAGACTGTGTTTTGTATGCTGCACCACAGAATGCTACCACATGCTTTGATGCCACCCAAGAATGCCTGCTTTAGGGCACAACCATAACAGATGTGGATGTTGTGTGCTGCCTGGCGGTCAGAAATAAATTATTATTATACAACCCTGATGATCACATGTAATCTGTACACTGATTGAATGCAATCTGTTCTTATTCAAGAAGACCACATCATCTGTGATCTGCTCTAGGTATGTGTACTGCATCTGTTTAATCTATGGCAGCAATGATTGTAGTATCGTCTTTGTTGTGTGATAGATACTTGTACTACAATGTATGCAATCTATGGCAGCAATGATCACAGCATCATCTGTGCTCTGTGCTAGGTATATAAACTGCAATGTGTGCAGACTATGGCAGTGATGATTGCAGCATAATCAATGCTGTTTCCTAGGTGTGTGCATTGCACTGTCTGTAACATATGGCAGAGATTAATGCAACATCATTTGTGTTCTTTGCTAGGTATATGTACTGCAATGTATACAATCTATGGCAGTGATGACTGCAACTTCATTTATGCCCTGTGCTAGGTATTTAAACAACAATTTGAGCAATTTATGACAGGAGTGATGCCAGGAACACTAACTATGAAGCAAATGACCTACATTTCAGGTGTTCTTCCAGTGCCATTTTGGGGTGTGTAGATGAATTCCTCAGTTGGGAGGACCATGCATTCTGGGATGTGATTTTAGATCCCACTTTTGGTTACTTGTGATATGTGAGTGATATTCCTCACAAGCCACTGAAAGTTGCCTGTGGCTAGAATGATTGCTGCTCTTATTATTTTTGTATTCAGTACTGTTGGATTACCACAAAGAGTATATATATTCATAATAAGAGACTTGTCAAAGAGAAGGTCCATGTGCACTTATTGATAGTAGCAAAGTTGCTCATGGGTGCATAATGTTAAATGAGGCATCCATACATGCCTCAGTGTTGTCTGGCTGCCAGGTATGTTTCTCTCAGGACAAATGGTGTAGGTTATTCAGCCATCGTGGTCACATATTACTCCAGTAATATGTGGAGCCTAATTCATGATAGTGTTGCCATGCTGATTATTCATAATCTCATATGTATTCATCCCACTCATGGAGGACTCATTTCCATAACAGAATCAAAGAGAACCATTCTTTATGGTATTGTATTGTATTGCTATCTCAGCCAGATTCAGCTCAAGGTGGCCTAGAAAGCAACCTACAGCCTGGTGCTAGCTGGGCAAGGGAGCCCACAAAATGTTCACTAAAAAAAGTTCCTCTCCCAACCACATCTGCCATACCCAATTATCTTGGTCCATTTTGCTTGGCTGTGTTTAAACTGCAGCTAACTTGGTCTCTTTCATTGGATCAGATATAATGTTTTTGAGCCAATGTGAGAGATTTCAGAGCTTCAGACAGTCAAAACAGAAATAACAGAATGGGTTCTTTTTTTGGAAAAGCTATTAATGAGGTTGCAGAGGAGTGTGGGTTGGTCAACATTAGTACTCTCCTGTGAGCTGGTGAAGTAGTCTGAGCCTACAACAGCATACTTTGCTGATGAACTTTTGAGTGAAGAGGAGCCAGAAGAGAGATACAATCATCTTTCCCAGGGACCATGTGACCACCGAAGATGGTCCCATGGGGAAGGTAGCAGCCACTTCTTAATATGGGGACTTGTTTAAGGATGCTCAACTGCCCACTGACATTCTTCACCAAGTGAGTCTAATGCTTGAGCTAAAATAACAAAAAACAAAAAAAAAAAAAAAAACAACAAACAAAAAAAAACATACCCAAGGCTCATAAGCTTTTAGACATGTAAGTATGTATACTTAATCATTTTTGAGAAATCACAAACAATCCATATGAATGCCAATAAAGTCATTCTGATTTTTTTAACAGCCTTACATTTTATGTTTGGAAATGTCTGTTCATACAGAAAGGCAAGAAGGGAGTATATGATAGATTCAAATATTGCATCAATATTTAGGTTTTTAAAGTCCGTCATATTAGTGCTGGCTTTAAAAAACTCTTAGTGTTTTTAGGTATGTCAGCTTTCCCTTGATTTGACAAACTTTAGAAGGTATGTGCATGAAGATATTTATGAACTATCTACTTGTAAGTGTCACTTTAGGCCAGAGGCAGTACTTTGTGTTTTCTACAGGTGTTTTCTGCATTCTTTCTAATGATCACATAGTGTGTGTCAGAAAGTTTATATAGGGTATAGTACTGCAATATTGAGAGGATGTGCATAATTAATACATTTACTTGCTGATGTATTATGTAAAACTAAGGAAAGTTTTACACATAATTCTATATTTGCAAGTAAATAGTGTTGTATGAGAATACACGCTTGTTAGGGTGGGATAACTTTTGTGCTACATGTACCTGCTTAACAAAGATATAGGCAATCTCCAAGCTCTTGACCCCACACAGTTTGGTTTTGTCAAGGGGATAACCTGCCTGCTGAACCTGGTTGACTTCTTCGAGGCAGTCACCAAGGCTGTGGATGAGGGTAAGGCAGTGCATACAGCCTACCTCGACCTGGCCAAGGCCTTTGATACCATTCCCCACTCAGGTATCATTGATAAACACACCAAACTAGGCATCAATCCTTACATCATTAGGTGGGTTACAAATTGGCTCACAGGCAGGACCCACAGAGTGAAAGTTGCGTATTTCAAGTCAGACTGTTGATCAGTCTCAAGTGGAGTCCCACAGGGCTCGGTCCTGGGCCCTCTCCTGTTTGACATCTACTTCTCAGAGGTCCAGGCCAACACAGAAGGACTCTGGCTGACCAAGTTCACTGATGACTGCAAGCTAGGAGTCATTATCAACTCCTCAAGTGATGCAGATCCTACAAAAAGGCCTCTCTGAGACCAATGACTGGTGTCGGACACATGGCCTGAGGCTTAATGCAAAAAAATGTGTTATCATCCCCTTTGGAAAAAACTCAGTTCCCATGAATTCCCACTTGGATGGGTGCCCACTGAGCACTGAAGGGGCCATAAGAGATCTGGGCGCCCAGGTCGACAGCCACCTCACTTTTGACCACCACATTGCCATTGTGGTCAGAAAGTCCTTTTACATGGCACATCTTATAACCAAAGGTTTCGTATCCAAGAAGAAAGAGGTCATCATCCCTCTTTACTCATCCCTCATTAAACCAATCATCGAATATAATGCCCCATTTGGCATGTACCTGATCAGACACCTACAACAGCTGGAGAGGCCACAAAAGTCCTCACAAAAAGAAAATTATCCTAGACCTTAAACACATGTCCTACATGGATATAGTCAAGAAACTACAGCTGTTCTCAGTCTCTTATCATCTACTTAGAGGTGACATCTGCTTGACTTACAAAGCCATGTCCAACCCAGCCCTACTTGAAATGCTACACCTAAAAAAATCCCAATCCCCCTGCACCACATGCTCCAGAGATCACAACCTCATTATCACAATTAACAGAACATGCTGGAGGGACAGGATCATCTCCAAAACACTGCCCATAGTCTGGAATAAGCTTCCCTTTCATGTCAAGCAGAGGACCTAACTGGTCCTCTTCAAGAGAAATCTTGACGAGTGGATGGGTAACAGAAAGTTCACTCCAGGGATTATTCCAGTTGCACTACTGGATATGGGCACTGTGAACTAACATTGGGTTGCATGGTGCCTGGGCAATTTTTTTGGGGATATGCTTGTAAAGGCTCCAAGGATATTAGCCTAGTACACACCTACGAACCTATTAACATGTGATGCTGGCTTATCGATATTGTTCCTCAGTAATGAATTTGTCTTAGTTTAATGCATAATTGTTGAGTGGCTTAATTTGTGTATAAAATGTTCTTGATTGAAGCTGTTGTGTGCATATGTCTCATTTTAAAACTGCAAATATGAGAGATTATTTTTGTTAGATTTTGTTGAATTTCAGCAAGTAAACTTCCATTTTCAAAAAAAAAACTATGCTTTATCTGCTAGAGGATGACTTTGCAAAATGTTCTCTTATCAAAGAGTTTATTTATTCAAACTGTTGTGTTATCCACAGTATTCTTCTGACATAGAGTAGTTATACATTTGTTTGTAATCAACACTATTGATTTCAGACAAGTATGGCAGAAAATCAGAACATCTTTCTTCTGTTCATGCCAATTATTTATATATAGCAGGACCAATTGTCCATGACATCACAAACTACTAAACTACTACTTCAGATATAATTAAAGTATCATATACAAGTATTTGTAGAAAAATAGTCAATGTCATTAGCATTTAGAAACCAGAGAGCTAGATTCATGTATCCACATTCAGTAATAAGAAAATGGAGATAGTTTGTTTTATAGCCATGAGATGTCATTTATTTTTAAAGTGCAGTGAGCTCTTTTACCATCCACAAACATTTCCAGCTTTAAGTTCCTTTTTATGTTTTTTATGTTGTCATTTTTCCCATAAGGGGCTCTTCACGTTATTATATTACTTTATTAGTCTCTGTTTATCTTGGCATACAGCTAGCTTCTGCTTCAATATTTTAACTGATTGCTGACCTTCTTATCCAACATTATTTACATCTTCTCTGTTCTCTTATCTTTGAAGTGATAGAATCTATGCAAAGATATTTCTTTATGTAAACAGCACAGTGTATTTGTGCTTGACATTTAATCTCTTCCTGCAGGCTACATAGGTTCATAGGTGTGTACTAGGCTAATGGTTCTGGGGCCTTTACAAGCCTATCCATAGGATTACCCTGGAATAGTGCCACCCAACCTTAGTTCCCAGTGCCTCTGTCGAGTAGAACCACTGGAGTTATCCCTCGGGGGAATTTGCTGTTTCCCATCCACTCATCAAGATTTCTCTTGAAGAGTGTCAGCGAGGTGCTCTGCTTGATATGTATGGGATGTCTGTTCCATAGCATGGGGAGTCTCTGGGTTATGAACCTGTCACTCCAGGATGTTTTCTTAATTGTGGTAATGAGGTTGAGGTCTCTAGAGTGTGTGGTGCAGAGTGATTGAGATTTCTTTAGATGTAGCATTTCTAACAGAGCTGGGTCAGACATGGCTTTGTAAGTGAAACAGAGATCCACCTCTAAGTAGGCGATATGATAGAATTATTATCACAATGAAGTTTCCTTTTTGAAAAATACCTTATTTCCCTGAAAATAAATAGTATGTTATCTGTGTTACTTTATTTTTCATGTTTAGCATATTGCACTATATGATTTATTAGACTCAAAAATTATTTGCTAGAACAATTATTATCCATGATTCTATTTATCTAGAAATGGAAAAACTACTAATGTCTTACAAGCTTATTTATGAAACATCTTTAGTGCATGCTCAAGTGGATGTTGTAGAAAAGTCAAACGTGTGCTGGTTGTGATGAAGTGACGTTATTTGTGCAGAGTGTCAGACAGCACAAAGATGTATGAAAGGCAAATGCATGTGCTAAATGAAACTAATACTAATTTGTTGCACAGGCATTTAAAGGCTGCTGAAGAAAGCTGTATAACAAAGAGCATGTTGTTTGTGCTGTGTGTTAACTTTACATGTTAAGCAAGAGACCAGCATCTACATATTGTGGCTAGCTGTGGGTTCAAATCCAGGCAGTGGCTTTCAGTAAGCTTTAAATGATGAATATCATTTAACAGTGAGATTGTCTATATTGATGCTATCATTTATATCAGTGCTAAGTCTTCTAAGGTGAGTGGGATTTGAGCCTGTCCCTTAATTAATTATATTTCTTCAGTTATACAGTTAATCTGATTATGGCACTGACAACTGAAAAAAACACTTATTTAGTTAGCTAGTTTATTATTTAGACTAACAGTGGCAGGGATGTTTATTTCCATTCATTTGCTTGGTGGTTTCTTTAAGCTTATTTGTATTCTCTAACTCTTGCTCATTGCTTTATTCTCATTATGCAATTCGTTTGCTGTAAAATTCAATGTCATTTAGGCACAAGTAAACTTATGTTTTTAACAACAATGCAGCAAATTGTACTAAATTCTCTGGTATGACACTTTATCTGCTAGAGGACGACTTTGCAAAATGTTCTCTTATCAAATACTTTATTTATTCAAACTGTTGCGTTATCCACATTATTTATATGACATAGAGTAGTTATACATTTGTTTGTAATCAACACTATTGATTTCAGACAAGTATGGCAGAAAATCAGAACATCTTTCTTCTGTTCATGCCAATTATTTACATGTAGCAGGACCAATTGTCCATGACATCACAAACTACTAAACTACTACTTCAGATATAATTAAAGTATCATATACAAGTATTTGTTGAAAAATAATCAATGTCATTAGTATTTAGAAACCAGAGAGCTAGATTCATGTATCCACATTCAGTAATAAGAAAATGGAGATAGTTTGTTTTATAGCCATGAGATGTCATTTATTTTTAAAGTGCAGTCAGCTCTTTAACCATCCACAAACATTTCCAGCTTTAAGTTCCTTTTTATGTTTTTTATGTTGTCATTTTTCCCATAAGGGGCTCTTCACGGTATTATATTACTTTATTAGTCTCTGTTTATCTTGGCATACAGCTAGCTTCTGCTTCAATATTTTAACTGATTGCTGACCTTCTTATCCAACATTATTTACATCTTCTCTGTTCTCTTATCTTTGAAGTGATCGAATCTATGCAAAGATATTTCTTTATGTAAACAGCACAGTGTATTTGTGCTTGACATTTAATCTCTTTCTGCAGGCTACATGACAATTATTACCACAACGAAGTTCCCTTTTTGAAAAATAACTTATCATTTCCCTGAAAATAAATAGTATGTTATCTGTGTTACTTTATTTTTCAGGTTTAGCATATTGCACTATATGATTTATTAGACTCAAAAATTATTTGCTAGAACAATTATTATCCCTGATTCCATTTATCTAGAAATGGAAAAACTACTAATGTCTTACAAGCTTATTTATGAGACATCTTTAGTGCCTGCTCAAGTGGATGTTGTAGAAAATTCAAACGTGTGCTGGTTGTGATGAAGTGAAGTTATTTGTGCAGAGTGTCAGACAGCACAAAGATGTATGAAAGGCAAATGTATGTGCTAAATGAAACTAATACTAATTTGTTGCACAGGCATTTAAAGGCTGCTGAAAACAAAGAATGTGCTGTGTATTAGCTTTGCATGTTAAGCAAGAGACCAGCATCCACATATTATGGCTAGCTGTGGGTTCAAATCCAGGCAGTGTCTTTCAGTAAACTTTGCACAGGAAAGCGTGGAATAATGATTAAGGTTTTTACCTTATAAATGCAAGATACAAGGCTTGATTTTCACAACAGGTAATTAACGAGACAGTTAGCTTAGTGGTTGTGATTCGAAGAACATGTCAAATACAAAGTTCCATATATGTTGTTGTAAGTACTACATTATTTATACTTTACTTATAGGTTTATACCATTTGCTATCACAGTCAGTGGGCCTACCTACTGATCACAGAAATATAATATTTTCTTTGATTATGAACTTTCATAGATATCTGTTGTTGACTGGGTTAGACCCCCACCCCCAAGAGTAGTGGCATACATTCAAGAGAGACTCAAGATAGTATTTATTCTAGTACGAAAAATTTGGCCAGGGCATTTGGGAACTTCCCCTACTCTTTTCAATAGATAATGTGGAATTTCTACATCCATGTGAGTTAACACCAACTCATTCAGATGGGACCTTGGTTTAACATCTCATTCAAAGGATGACACACTCAGGAGTGCAGCACCCCCAATGCTGTGCTGCAGTGTCAGCAGTTCAGTCACCTAGAGATGGAATAGAACCTGAACCTTCCTCAGACTTAATCCATCATCTCCTCTTTTTCTTATTAGAACAGTGAGATATTAAACCATAACTGGGTTTCTATCACACACTCTTATTTTTTTGAAAGAACAAATTACATATATTCCTTACACTAGCCATGCCTTATTTTTCATACATTCTTATTTCTTCCTGCTAGTTGTCCAATGGTCATCTTACCCTTTAGCCACCATCTCTTTTATGGACCTGTTAGTTGTATATATTTTGTCTGTGAATTAATTGACGCATTCTTAAATGTTATGGAAGTACAACCAAAGGCAAATGAACCACTGATTCCCAGTAACAGAAAATTAATTAGAAACAGCAAATATGCTTCTCAAGTGTCCAGAATTGTGCAAATTTTTCAAATTATTGCCTCATATTTTTGCTGTTCCTCATAGAGTTTGTGGTTTTCTGACAAATCATTGAGGATTGAAGCGACTTAATCATGAGAGACGTTTGAGTTGCAGACTTCATTCACATCCTTCATAAAATGCACACTAATAAAAAAATCTGGTATTCTAGCAACTTTCTAAATTTATTAAAAAAATAGTAAAAATATGCCCCTGATTTTGGGCCTTTGCCTCCTCACTACTTTTGGCTTTGCCCAGAATTCTTCCACTAAGAGGTCAAGAGTTATGGCCAGTAGTCTCCAAAAGATTTGGACATTTTGAAGTAAATATTGCACTGAATTTCTTTGAGTTTGCTGGCAAAATATTATATGTTGATATTTTGTTTGATAACCAGATATGCTGGTTTACCTGAATATTTATAGGCTTCACTTGGATCACTAGAATAGCATGATGAGTGACAAAAATGAAAATATAAAACTATATTCATTTATACAATAAATACACTGAACTTCCTTCACACTAATAATGAAAGCCATGCATGTATACAATAAGGAGACATAATATCAACATACAGAAAGACAACCAACTAATGTAGGGGTTGTGGTAGTATTTATGTTTTCAGTGACAGAGGTCAGATTGGCAAATCCAGACATTATAGGAAAATGAGAAAGAATATGATGGGCTGCCTTTGGCTAGCTGTACTCTCTTGTATGGATTAGGTGTATGAGTTGCAAGGAGGTTCTCAGGCAGATACCACACATAAAGTATGTGAGCACTGTGACACTGAGAGGACATATTTGTATATAAAGAATGTGGGAGTGTCTGTTACATCTTCAGCAGAGTAGAGCAGAAATGCTGCCAGGAACTGAAAGTACTGGGTTGTAAGCAAACCCTTTATCACAAGGACTGCAAATGGTAGATCCCAGTCCAGTTACCTTTCATCAGCTATAAAGTATGACATTCTGGATTTAGTGATGTAAAACATATTGATGACTTTTACTGGGAGGACTAGAAGTTATTAAGTTAACAAAGGGATACAATAAAGACATGAGTTTAGAAACAAAAGCAAAGGGTGTGACTAGTTACAAGATAGCAAATAAATATATGATAATTAAACCACTATATACTGTACATCTATGACAAATACTCATAATATGGACAAGATAAATGGATATAATTACACTCCCATCCAGGCTCAGTGCTAAATAGACATCAAGATATACCTGTTCTGTTTTTGTTACACTATGGGACCAGTTGTTTCTGGACTTCGCTCTTGTACATTCGACTCTCTTGATTGTAATGTCACCTGCAGTTCAAAAATCATGCAAAAATGATTCAACAGGGCATTTTTACTGGAAAACACTGGCCTTCACAATAAAATTGTTTCTTTGTTCAGCTGATCCTTGATGATTTAGGTAGTCAGCCCAGCAGTTTATAAAGCTTGTGTATGTCCTAATCTGATGGAAGTCAACATTTTAACAGTTTAGAAAAATAATTTAAAGGATAGCTATCCTTTTAAAACACTCCCATTTCTGATATGATTTGAAGAACTCAGATGTAACTAATTTTAAAGATATACTTGGTACAGCTTAGCACAGATTTCAGTTATATTTGTTTGAATAAGAGCATGTGGAGTTTATATAGTCTTGTTGAATAACATGGAGCAGTGAGCAAAATACTTCAAGAAATATTCTAAGGAAAAAAAATAAAGATTCAGAAGGGCAACGGAATAACTAGTTTGTTTTAATCTCCCAAGAAACCTAACTAAACAGGGGAACGTCCCTTGGACTGTTCTAAAAGCAGCTCACTCTCTAGATAAGAATTTTTATAAACATGTTATTGGTAGTTTGTGCCAGGCCTAATTATTAAACTTAAAACTTCAGGTTTTGCTTGCCACACCTTTGGCAAGCTTCCATTCCATCTTGCTGAAATGCATCAGCTTTGGTAAATTCAAATGCAGTTCTGTTGTGATACAAAGAGAAGAAGATATGCAGGCTGATTAGTGTGGTGGTGAGGTGATTTCTGCAAGTCATTTATTCCAGAGATATGTGTCAAATTGCTTGATTGTCTGCAGTGCAAGAGCTGTACATTTTTATGTTATCACTCAACCAGCTACCTCGCTGCATCGCTTCCAGCTATTTTGTACACCATGCCTATGCCTTCATCTACATTGCATTGCGGGGTCCATAATTAGTTAGTCGAAGAAATGGAGTGAACTGTCAGAATCTTTAAGATGATTAAAACAGAGAAATTTTTGTCCTTCTGGTTTGGATTAAGAGTATTAAATGAAGCAAATAGACTGTGCGCTAGGCAATGCAGCTGAAAACAAAGCTGAACACTGTTCATTGTGCATTTACCTTTGCTCATATTGTAAATGGCATGCCTTATCCTGGAGCTACTTTTCTGCAATTAACATGGTATAATGTAACTGCAGATCCCATATACCTCATATACGTCTTCATTTGCCCTTGCACCTAAACTTACCTTGTCCTGTCAGGTTGACATTGGCAGGGAAATGACATGAGTAAATAAGGCTAGAGACCAGGGAAAGGGGGGACAACTGGGTGGTGTAGTAAATATTGCATTTGTACTGTAATAGCCATTAGTGAGGACCAGAATATGAAGTTACTGGAAATATAATCAAAAAAGAAATAAAATTCAGATGACTATATTTAATGCAGATAACATGGGGACTAAGATAGATGGACTGTTATAAGCAGGAGCAAAAGTTGTTGTTGATAAGATGGTGGGGGTGTTGAAATACACATAATCCAGCAGTCCTGGAGGATTCTGTTGTGCAATAGCTTAGGTATGTAGATGACAGAGAGAAGAGAGACAGAAGATGAGTGAAGTTTATGCCAGAGATAACCTTAGATTAAATCAGACCCTTCAGTAATGACCAGGAATAGGTAGGATAAGCCTCCTCATGTGTCAGTGAATATTTGATGAGAAAAACAGTAGACATTGCATAGCAGAGGGCAAATGAGATAGCTAAAAGGGTGCTGGATAAGTTAAAGTAATAGTCAGATATACTGTGCTATAAAGAAACAGTCTGCTGGACACAGGAATACTAAAGGAATACTGAAGGAGGCGACATCTGAAGAAGATGGCAATCAATCAGAAACATTGAATGACTTCTTCACCTTAACAAATACATGATGCCAGAATGCTGATATAGATTGTTACACGTGAAGGTAACAAGTTCAAGAGCAAGAATGCAATGCACTTTTTATACTGTCCAGATGGTACAAAACATGACTTCCAACAGCCATTCAGTGAAGGTGATTTCTCCCTCACCACCCACACACTGGCTTTTACCTATGCAACCTTTAATTTAGTAACCTTACTCTGCAGTTGCCACAAGTATGCTGTAACCCATTAAGTTAAAACTTCAGTCTTACAATTTGCAGTGTGCAAGGACTTAAGACAATTTTATAGCTCCCATAGTAATTTCTGAAAACAACAATAAACTGCACAACATAGATTACTGTAAACACATAGTAGAACATGTAACCAAAAACTAATATGCATAAGTCTAGAGACAAATTCTGGAAGTTTTACCAAAGGAATAAACTTCCAAACCCCTTCTCCAATATACGCAGCTCCATAACTTTGCAAAAAAAAAAAAATAAATCTTCAAAGACAAAAAATCCTACTACACTAAGCTCCAGTCCAGCCATCCCCAAAACCCTAGGCTTCTTTAGAACTCCATAAACTCATTCCTCAACCCAGGCTCCAAAAATAATCCCTGTCCAGACCCAAGTAAATCTGACCTTGAATTAGCCTCACTATTCAACTCTTTCTTTATAGAGTCAATATCCGACCTAACGCAACTTTTCCCAACAATGACCCATCTCTCCTACATTCCACCTCATCTAAGTCCCCAAACAATTTCCCCCCTATGTTTGAGCTTAAACCTGTCTCAAGTAACTACATAAAAAGACTTCTATCCAAACTTAAACCCTGCTCCAATGCACCTGATAACATCCCCTCTTCCTTTTTCAAGTCTGCTGCCGATGGTATAGCTCTCCCAATTAGTATCCTATTTAATAGATCCATAAAGGAATCCTATGTCCCTAAACTCTGGCATTCCACCTTTATTCTTCCTCTCCACAAGGGAGGCAAAAACACTAACATTTCAAACTTCCACCCTATAGCTCTTCTCTCTCCAATCTCCAAAATCCTAGGAAAATGTATCCACCTCCAACTTATGCCTTTTCTGACTAAAAACCAACTTCTTACCCCTACCCAACATGGCTTCCAACCAGGACGTAGCACCATAACAGCTCTACTCTCATTCTTAGAAACTGTCAATCAAGCCTGAGATTTTGGGAACTTGGTATCCACAGTGCTCCTAGATCTCTCTAAAGCATTCAATACTGTTTCCCATAAGCACCTTCTAAGTCACCTCTCAAATCTACATCTCTCCCAAACACTCTTTCCTGGTTCTCAAGCTATCTGTCAGATAGATCTCAGGCTGTGAAATGGAAAAAAGGCACCTCACCTTTCTTACCCACCCCTACCAGAGTACCACAGGGGCCCATCCCCGAAGCATTGCTGTTTAATATCTTTATTAATAACTTTCACTCTGCTATTCCTAATGCCAAAGTCATCCAATATGCAGATGACTCTACACTTGAACTCCTACCTAAAACTCAGACTGGCTTCTCAACTACTGAGATCTGGATGTGCCAAAATCACCTTTCTCTCAATGCTAACAAAGCTAAAATAATACTATTCACACTCTCAAAATCTTTCTCCTTTGATAAAAATTTCTTCCAAGTCCTTAGCCATAGCAACTCTCCGATCAAATTTGTTCCCTTTGCCAAACTACTTGGTGTAACTATAGATGAACACCTCAAGTTCGACATCCATATTCAGCAAAATATAAAGAAAACCCACCAAAAACTAGGTATGCTATACAGGAACAACCACTTCCTCTCCACTTCTACCAGCCATACTCTGGCCTCCTCTTACCGCCTTCCCTCCCTTCTTTACGACACTCCACTGCCAACTAACCTGTCCTCTTCCGTCACTTCCAAACTTGAAAGCTGTTATAACAAAATTTCTAAATTTGCCACCAAAGCCAAACATTCCACTCATCACTGTGTTACCCTCCAATCCCTCAACTGGTTAGAATTCACAAATTACCTGGACTTCCTCCAGCTCACTACAGCACATAGACTAATATTTAATCCAATAAAATGCCCCGCTCTAGCTAACATACTTCCCCCATACACCTCAAATAGAACTCTCAGATCTGAACACCAAAACTTAATTACTGTCCACAAACCTAAACATCCTGCTAGACAACTTTTCCTCTCCTTCTCCTTAGGTAAGAAATGGAAATCTCTCCCTTCCACATTAAGGACAATGTCAAACACAAACAACTTTAAAACTCAGCTTTACACCTACCTCTCCTCCAAATGGAAATGTAACTGCATTCTCCCTACCTAGAACTCTTTAACAAAAGTCCCATGGGAGGGTATCCTACTGAGTTCCTTAGCACCTTATAGCTGGCTATAACTTTCTATAGCTAATTCCTATACGATCTCTCACACTCTGTAAATATTGCAAATAGCTTCTGACTTATTTGTTTTGCAGTTGTGTATGTGTGTGGTTTTATTTGTTTTTGTTGTTATGTGGGTGTTGTGGTGTATGTGTGGTTTGGTGTATGCTGTTTTTTCTGTGTTTTGTGGTTTGCGGTTTTGGGCTCGGTGTTTTGTGGATTCAGTTTCATGGTCTCGATATACTGAAATTCGACATTTCAGTATTTCGAGATTATGAATTGAATCTATATATATATATATATATATATATATATATATATATATATATATATATATAGACAGATAGATATCTACATATTGATATTCTGACTCCTGGTTCCGTGGTGTAGTACTACAGAGCCCTGACTGTAACCCTGGTTCAATTAGTATCATGGATGCTGGAAGATACTGACAAGGTGGCAGGGAGGAGTAGCTTTTTGTCAGCTTGCATACTCTAGGAAGGAGGGAGGCGTATCTGCCAGTGATCTGAAACACTTTAGGTGATGGTGGTCATGCTATGGCAGGTAGACATTACAATTTGGCAAGGGGGGGGGCAAAACTCACTGCCACTATGTAAGGTGATGTGCATGACATCAGTGATTATGCCCAATCATGACATACAAAAAAATCCCTTGACTTGCAGGACAGTTATATAATGCTGTCAGGAACTCTGCTGTGGACCACTTTACCTTCCCAACCTACAAGTGGTTCAGTCCCAAGCCCAGGGGTAGTACAGACAAAAACATGGCACTGTGAATAGATTAAGGGTTATTAGTGGCCAGCTGGAGGACTCAAAAAGAGGTTAACAAAAAATAAAAAGCATTCTACTAGGTAGACTAGTAGTTTTCCTGAATGTTAATGTTATATAAACAGATGATGGCACTACTAAAAACAACCAAAGTCATAGTCTAGTTCTATGTCTAGGCCACAAAGTCTGGAAGAAAACCAATAAATATGGTCTGCCTGGACAGCAACAAGTCTTTGAATTCATAATCAATAGAAATGGTGGGGAAAATAGAGTTACACGCACCAATACCAAAATGGTAAGTTGGACTGCAAATTAACTAAGTGAGATATGCTTAGTAATGGGGCTTGGGTGGAATTGTCTGTAGAAGGACTCGTAACCAGTATGATTATGTAAGGCTGAATGCTGGGGATAGTTAGTTTTAGAATATCTGTGTTGCATTGCATAGTGGCAATGGACTAAAATATGAGTGTGATTCCATCATTATCAAAATAGGTTCTGTAGTCAGCCACACCGGGCTCAGTCTTCATTAATATGTTGTATGGCTTTCAGTTACAGGAAAGTTAAAATGTTTAGTGAAATCTGAAGAAGCGTGCCTTGGGAAGTGCTTATTTTATTCTATGAAATACATTTTTGTTACATGCTATATATCTTCGTGGTGGTCCTATCCTGTTTTTTCTATATAGTTACAGGAAAGTATGAAAAGTGGCAGCTGAGGTTTAATACAAAGAAGTAAAGTTGTACAATGTTTTGCATGTGTATGTGTGCGTGTGTGTTTGTGTGTGTTAGGGACACCAAGAAAAACTGATACTGCAAGGAGGAGTTGACTTTTGGGGCAAACTGAGGATGTTATAACAATTACTAGTCTATAGCATTCACACAAGAGGATAGTGGGAAAAGCTAGTAGTAAGCCAGGGTCTGCACACAGGGAAATTTGATTAGGAGGAGATGCTGAATTCATTCTTCTATTGTGTAGGAGGCAGTGGTAGAACTACAGCACAGGTCACTGTCTCCAGTTCTTACACTCAGCCAATAAAAGGAAACCTATACTTGTACAGAATGTGTGATAATGAGCTACAAAATCTGTGAAAGAAACAAGGAGTTGGGATAAGAGGAAAGCCTTATGTACTTTGCATTTATTCATTGACAGAGAGGAAAAAAGAGGGACATGGAATAGAAACAGCATTGTCAAAAGACAAATGAAGTGGTTGAGTTAAAAAAAGTACAGGAAAGAAAGCAAGTGGCAGAGGTGGCAGCAGGGTTTACTACAGATGACTCAAACATAGGTTTCATAAGTTTATATAACTGTTCATTGGCCCAGGGGACATTCAAAGAACACTGACTCAGTAAACTGAGGTGAAAAGCTATGGAATAGTAGGTAAAAATACACCAAAAAAAAACCACGGAATGCAGCACGGACTTTATTAATAAATCCTTTAACGATTCTGGTACCTCGGCCTTCGCCTTCTCACGGAATATTTTACCTAAGAACCACAGTCATATTTAAACTATCACTCATTAAATACTTAATTAATCAATTAACTTACAAATATTCAAATATTTAAAGATACATATCCAACTTCATTGATTCTAACTTGACTTTAAAACACATTATGAAAAATACATAAGATTGTCTATATCATCATGCACTTATCAAAAATTATCAGAATTACCTATGCTTCTAAGTTCATACCATTGGGATAGAGAGTATTAAAATTAATAATAAACCTTGATTCCATTCTTAATAACATCCTATGGAAGTTATTATTACTTAGTCCCACCCCATAAGGTCTAATCATAACACTGAAAATAAAATCTTCCGTTGATCCTCCATGCTTCTCATAAAAATGATTGGCCATGGGACTATCCAACCTAACATTTCTTATATCACCAAGGTGTTCCATAATTCTCAGTTTAACTTTGTGTTTGGTTTGTCCAAAATACCACTTCTGTAATGGACAATTACAACCAATCACATAAATGACACCAAAGGAATTACAGTCAAAAAGGTGTATGGCATTGTATGTAATGCCATTGATCATCTTGCCATCTAACTTCTTCATTTTTTCACAAACTTTACATCTTCCACAGGCATAAGCACCTGCATTTGTTGTCTCCCTCCTTTTATTATTACTTCTTAACAACTCTTTTATAGTGATAGAGGTGTGTCAACAGGTAGGCCAGGTAAAGTCAAGAAATCAAAGCTGTATGCCGTGGATAACACCAAAGTTTCTTGCTGAGCGTGCATGCGCGTGTGTGCGCACCAGTAAACCCGAGTAAGACAGTGTGTGCGCGTGTAACTATGTGTGCGCGCGTGTAGGCTTGAGTAAGCATATATAAGGCTGTGTAAACAGTTGTAAGCATGTTTGTGCCAGTGTGCATGCGTTTTAACAAGAATAAGCAAGTTGTAGTCTGTGTAAGCGTGTGTGCACGCGTGTTAGCTGCTGTGCGCGTGTTTGCGCTTGTGTGCACGGCGCTCTCCCCCCTGAGGAAACAGAAAGGAAAAAGGAAGCACACCAAATAGTGGAAGTTACCAGGGAGTACTAGCAGAGCTAGCAGGTGAAAACAATCAGAACAGGCAACTACCCAGGCAGAACACTAGACAACCCAGCCCAGCACTTAAAACTCTACAAACAACAGTCCATTATGTTTCTCTTGAGACACTGCAACACTGCAGTAAGCTAATAGAAGTGAAAACTGAAAAGCTTCACTGAGACAAAAAATGTTAGGGGCTGCCATTGCTGTTATAAGGCAACATATCCAGCATGCTGAGGGTGGTCATAATGCAAATGCTGCTGGACAACCCACAGTGAGGAGACAGAGAAAAGTGTACAGGCTCAGGGTTACCTACCAGGAGCTACATGAGCTGGAGATAGTGGAGTGCTATAGAGTGGACAGAGACCTCTTGCAGCAAATTGTTGAGCTGTGCAGGCCACGTCTCACATACAGAACCAACAGAGGAGAACCCATCCCAGTGGAAACTAAGGTATGTGTTGGCCTAAGAATATTAGCAACAGGTACCTTCCAGAGACCAACTGGTGATATGATGGGGATATCACAGGCATCAGCATCCAGGATACTGCACCAGTTCCTGGATGCCATGTCAGCACATGTCGGTGATCATGTATATTTCCCCAATTCCTGTGAGGTATTGGCTAGCAATATGCATCTCTTCCAGCAAATAGTGGAACAGAAGTAGTGGGTGCAATAGACTGCACGCACATATGCATCAAAGCACCAACCGGTGAGTGGGGTAGGGTCTACTTCAACTGCAAGGGCTTCCCCTCCGTCAACTGCTAGGTCATGTGTGATGCCCAGGGCATAATACTGAATGTGTGTGCTGGCTGCCCTGGAAGCTACCATGATTCCCATATCTGGCATCTGACACAGCTGTACCAGACATTTGCCAATGGGGACATCCCACATGGTCACCTAGTGGGGGATGCTGGCTATGCACTGGAGTTGTGGCTGATGACACCCATCAGAAACACACACACACCTGAACAGGAATGCCATAATGAGGCACACGCACAAACACGAAATGTAATCGAGCGTGTGTTTGGGCTGCTCAAGTCACGGTTCCGGTGCCTGGACACATCTGGTGGAGCCTTGCAGTACTCACCAACTACATGTACCCAAATTTTCATGGTATGTGCTATGCTACATAATATGATCCTGCGAAAACAGCTGCAGCAGGACCAGCATAGGCCTGGGCCAAACAGCCCCCCACCATTGCTGAGGCCATCATAGGCAGAGCGTGACTTGGAGGAGGAACAACCTGAGCCTGCCCCAGTAGGCAGAAGGAGTCAAGCCCAGTATGCTTTGGCCTTGGCAAAGAGGCAACGCATAGCACATACACTGGCTCAGTAGGACCTCTGGAAATGATACCTCTCTCTGACCCGCACATATAGTAAAAGGGATGCCTACGTTGACACTACCTGTTTTCAAACATGTATAGGGAGTGTAGTATGTGCATCCGACATAGGCAGCCCTGCATCAACACCTGAGGCATGATTGCCATGTGTTAAGCAATATAAAGCAGTGCTAAACAGCATTTACCATGATGAAGTATATGTAAACAAAATCGCACACACCAACTACTACAAATGTGGTCAATGTAGAGTAATGTTGGCCAATGTCTAGCAATGACAGTTAATAATGAGCAATGTTGGACAAGCTGGGTTTAGATAGGGCACAGCTGAACAAAAGCCAGCATGCTCATATTTGCTCTACTGGCCCCTAAGCAGTCTGGTCTGCTCACTATGACAATATAAGTGGCGATGGGCCTCAAACCCAGGATACTGTGCACTATAGTCATAGTACTGAACCACTAAACCATGACAGTATTGCGGTGGTAAGCCTGTATGAAGAAATGTTGATAAGTCTATGCAAAGTATTTCATGGAAACTCTGCAGGCACAGCATAATCCCTGTCGAGTTATGACACAAAGGTGAGTCCTGCAGTAAGAACAGAACCTGACTTTCAACACACACAGTACAAATTATAATATTGGACATGTAGACATACATCAACAAATGTAGTGGACCTCAGACAGCAACATACTGAAAGGTCACACTGGGCATGCTCACACACTTGAATACATGAGACAAATGTCAGGCAACAGAACACTGACAGTCTGAACTGGGCATGCTCACACACTTAGGCCATGTTGGAGTACAGCATTGGGCCACATATAGCAGGCAGTTGCATGTATTAACCCAGGAACCTCTCACTACCCAGCAATCTGCCCTGTGCACACACTGATATGACAACAGACACGTAAATAATATAGTGGAACCCTGCCATAAGCAAATATGTTCTGCAGATACCTAAGCGGTTCATAGAAAGTGTGAAAGCAAAGATGACAAAAACCTGAAAACAGTATCAGCAATAAACATTGTGCATCATGAAAATTATCATAGGTTCAGAGGTTGATACTAGGCTATCTGCCCTAGGGCATGTACAAGCATAGCCAGAGTGTGTTTGGCTTTTGCAACCCAGTCTAATCAGAACACTGTGCCTCTGAATAGTAGGTCACACAAGATAGCCCATTCATGTTGAGTGTATTGTGCCTCTGTCTAGCAGGGACCCAGAAGATATCCCATGGGTAAACATGTGATCACCCATCCACATGTCAAGATGTCACCTGTAGGTGGTCAGTGGGTGGCTCTGCCTATGCAAAACCGGGACTATACTCCGGAGTGAGTGGAGGCTTTCTGATAATAATCTGTCCCCCCAGCATGTCCTCTTAACATCAGTGCTGAGGTATATGTCCCTGGAGTGTGTAGCTCCAAGGGAGTTGGATATCCTGAGGTGGAGCATGTCAAGTAAGTCTGAGTCAGATATTGCCTGCAACTACAGGCACACAACACATCCATGTAGGTGGTAAGTGATTGAGTATAGCTGGAGTTACTGTATCAGAACTGTGCAGGGCATCTGTGTGAGTCCTTACATCTGCTCGATGAGTAACATTTGTGGCCATTACAGTTGCTGCAGGTGTCAGGTAAGGTACATCCCAAATGTGGCATAGTAACCAAGCATGGTCGTGAAGAGTATAGGGGCACAATGACCACACGTGATCAACATGTGAAACCATGTGGGATATGGTGGGCTATGTAGATGTACTGTCTAACCACTATGGCAATAGGATTGTCAAAGGCGAGAGTACGAACAGATTGTGTCCCCAAAACCGTAACAACCACTACTGTATGTAATGGATTACAACCTATGTGGTAATGTGTGGGCATTTTGTCATCCTCAAAGGGGATGACTATGCAACTAATGGCATATAGCTGTGGGCCATGGCTCAAGCACCATTCAACCTATCTCTGTGAGACCCTGTATGAGTATGCATGTGCCAGCAGGAGTGCTGATTATGGCACCCAGTTTGCAGTCATCTGCGAACATGGGCAGCCATAGCCCTCCTGTGATAGCCTGTACATCACACAAATATATACTGAACAAGAGAAGTCCCAGGACTGAGCCTTGTGGGATGCCATGTGTAATGGGTGTATAGTCAGACATGGCACCTGTAACACTGAGCATGTGGGTGCTATCCCTGATCCAGGTAGCAATCCATCATGTCAGATATGTGTCGATATTGATGCTGGGGAGCCTATGCATAATGGCCGAGAGGGGTATTGTGTTGAAGGGTTGTACAAGGTCCAGGCAGGCTGTGTGGACAACCATCCCAACACTGATGGACCTGGTAACTGTTGAAAGAATATGAACAGGTCCAACAGGCAAGATCTGCCCACAACAATGCTGTAATGTGTAGGACCCAGCGTCTGTAGGTTTCCCATGTCTATGTGCATTAGTCCCATTACAATACACCCCATAGCTTTGCAGAACAGACTAATTAGCCATTTAAAACAAAGCCAAAGGCCCAGCGACTGAAAGAAATGAAAGTAACCACACAGACAAATAGTTTTTAGCGCTTTCTTCCACACTTTAATATTGTCGTGAACTTCCTCAGAAAAACCAGGAAGCCTCCCAAAATCCTGATTTTGTACTCACAAACAGGAAATGATATTTTATTATTACAATAGTGATTAACTTTTAAATGTGAATATAATTCAGCACATATCCAAAAAAAATATATGATATATTTCTTATAAAAAGTTTCATTTTTTATATAAAAAATATTTAAAAATATTTATCTATATAAATCATATATACAAACAATATCGATGTAACATAATCCTATAAATTCAAAAATATTAAAACACAATCTAATATAAAAACATTTAATGATCATTGCTAAACTAGATTCTTTGCTTAAACATTTAAACATTTGAAAATGATGAATGATAATAAGAAACTGATGGTTAAAAGAATGTATATATTTTATGCTGAATTGATTTTCATTATTATGGATTTATCTCTCAACTTTCTTCACCCCAAAAAAATACACCCACACACACACTCTCCCACACACATACACACACACACACACCCCCCCCTACACAAAAAAATTTTTTATATGCATATGTATATTGAAACTCAAACATAAGTGTGTATATGCACACCTGCACCTGGGGGTTCATCTGCCCCTAAACACAACTGCCATAATGTTTCTTTTTGCTCCAATTTATTATTTAAATCACCCATTAACAGATTTGAATGAAGCGATCAACATCAAATGCTTCTTAGCATAAAGGTAATTAGACTCAGATGTCCTTTCACAATTTTCTGAACATATTCACGTGGGAACATTACATTATTCACTACAGTGAACATTACAGAAGGATGAGCTTGTTAGCATAGGTTTGCACTTTTGTGCAGGTGTGCATATACACACTTATGTTTGAGTTTCAATATACATATGCATATAAAAATTTTTTTTGTGTGGGGGGGGTGTGTGTGTGTGTATGTGTGTGGGAGAGTGTGTGTGTGCGAGTGGGTGTGTATATTTTTTTTGGGGTGAAGAAAGTTGAGAGATAAATCCATAATAATGAAAATCAATTCAGCATAAAATATATACATTCTTTTAACCATCAGTTTCTTATTATCATTCATCATTTTCAAATGTTTAAATGTTTAAGCAAAGAATCTAGTTTAGCAATGATCATTAAATGTTTTTATATTAGATTGTGTTTTAATATTTTTGAATTTATAGGATTATGCTACATCGATATTGTTTGTATATATGATTTATATAGATAAATATTTTTAAATATTTTTTTATATAAAAAATGAGACTTTTTATAAGAAATATATCATATATATTTTTTGGATATGTGCTGAATTTTATTCACATTTAAAAGTTAATCACTATTGTAATAATAAAATAACATCATTTCCTGTTTGTGAGTACAAAACCAGGATGTTGGGAGGCTTCCTGGTTTTTCTGAGGAAGTTCACGACAATATTAAAGTGTGGAAGAAAGCGCTAAAAACTATTTGGCTGTGTGGTTACTTTCATTTCTTTCAGTCGCTGGGCCTTTGGCTTTGTTTTAAAGTTATTTTCGGTTTACCGAAGCTGTTTCCAGTTTAATTAGCCATTTAGGCTGATATTGCCTGTGGTCTGTTGTGGCAGTATTCAGTGGAGCAGGACCACTATCACTGTATGCCATTCCGTGGGTACATATGCTGCAGTAACTCTTATGTCAAACAGTGATGTAATGTGAGTGTTATGTCTGTCATGAAGGCTGTGTATGACACAGGCTGGGACATCGTCTGGTCCCATTGATGCTGTGTTTTCCGCTGTGGGGAGGGAAGCACTCACCTGTTTACTCGTGATGTCTGGGAGGTTACACTCTGTTGGTATGGACAGTACCACCTTAGGGGGGATGTGGGGGGGACATCTGCACTGAACCTGTTTGCCAGGATGATGGCAATGTCAGTGGGTTCAGGGTATGTTTAGTCAGTATGCAGTAACACACAGCATATTAGTGAGTGTCCAGCCAGGTACCCGAATCGACTGAAGAAGGCCATGTGAGTGTCGGATGTGTCTGTTGCAGTTGTCCGTTAGAAGCGTGCCTGACATAAATACCCGAGGGATTGTAGCAGTCTGCTAGTACAGATCACAGATGCCTTCCCTGCCTGGGATTGTGCTCTATCATGTAGTAACTTCCTCCATTTGTTGTAAAGCGTATGAATGGCTGGGGTCTACCACACAGGTCCACTGCCATTGCAGGAATGAGTCCAGTTGTTATTTTGGATGTAACGATCCATGCGGTCCACTAGGTGTCCATAGAATGTGTATGTAAAGGATACAGCAGTCTGAGCCATACTTACCACTGACCCAGGGGCTCTGAAGGATACCACCATGGTTTGGAGGAGTGTGACGTTTTCCTATGGGAAGTTCACCAACATTACCCAGAAAGGGTGTGGGGATGGGATATGGATGTCCAGTGAGATAAAGTATGTTCTGCCCTTAGCAATCAGGGGTATATCGCAGATGTGGAACATATAGTCCCCATGTCAGTGATGATCATGTCCAATATGTTGTCCCCTCATGTGGGTGTGGTGACCGGTTGTGCAATAGCATATGAATGTAGAAATAGTAGCAACTGTTGGTCGAGGGTGTTGTGGCCTGAGTACTATCCACAGTCAATGTGTGGGTATTTGATGTCACCCAATATAATGGTGTTTGGGGAGACCTTTATATTGACCAATGTTCCCAGGAAAGCTGAGTGGGGTTGCTGAGTTGGAGAGTGTGGTCTGTAGCAGGCAACAAACCAAAAGGCCGATTTGCACAATGTTAGGTGCATATGTATGGTCTGTGATGCTTTGTGCAGTGCTACCAACCCGGAGGTATGTGTATCTGTGATGTATATGGATATACCCCCTATTTGTGTTAGCCATTCCGAGTTATGTGGTCAGAAAGCATGGTACGAAATACAACCTGGTAGTGCTGGTGTGCATGTGGGAGCCTGAACCATGTGTCTGTTAGTGCACAGATATTTCTATCCTGCATACTGAGGAGATTCCTGAGTGGGCGCAATTTGAGGGTAATACATCTGGTGTTGAGCAGCATTACCTTCAGTGTTGTGTACTCTGTAATGTCTATGGATGTGGCTCTGTCCTTTGAGCCCGGCTTAAATAAGGCACTATGGTGGCAGCAAGTACCCTAGCCAGTATTCAAATGTCCAAGGGTGACAGGTGCAAGCTGTCCATAGGGAAGCTACGTGGCATGTCGAGCATGTCACCCCAGGGTGACAGACACTGTATCCCCTTTGAATAACACCAATATGTTAGCCAACTGTTAAAAAAGATCAGTGTGTTGGTATACTGTGACATCATACTTGGTGAGTGTAAGATGCTAGACAAGGTCAGGGTAATACTGGGCTGGGCTACATGATCACAGAGTTCCTTTATGTTTCATGTCATGTGGTCCAGGGAGGAATGTCTGAGGTTGTACGCACCAGCTTGATCAATGATGGAGCCAGTCCTGGACTTGCTTTGGAGTGACCTGAGTGCATGTGTTATGTGGCAGATCCTGGCACCTGAGAGACAGCTCAAAGTGACTATTCCCTTGTTTGGCCTGGTGAGTGGGACGACAGTGTGTTTGACATTAAGTGTCACCTATAACAAGTGTATCAGGTGTGTTGTTTAGCCCAAAGGGCAGTGACTGTGTGGCACACTGACATTGTGAACTGTGTGACATGTGGGCATTGTAGTGGGGTAGCAGTTGTATGTGTGTCTGCTGTGGAGGTCTCTGCTGCTTAGGCAGAGTGTATGTAGAGCCTCCAAATATGTGTATGTGTGATAATGTAGTTTGTGTGCTGTTACTATCGGTGTATGTGAGACTGATATGTGGAGTGTGTGGTCACCCTCACCACCTGATAGTTTATGCCAGTCATAGGTTGAGAGAGCTCAGCGTCCTGCATGTCAATATTGTTACACCTCCCACATATATGTGAGTGTGATGTAAGGAGGAGAGGGTTGTCTGTGTACTTGAGGCAGATGTGACATTGTGTCATAGCCACAATATTCACTTGCTGGACTGGAGAGTACACATTAAACCGACCCCTTGACATGCCAGTGTATTATGATGACATACTCTGTAGCCTGAGCACAAAGGATCAGTAGAGTGTTAAGTGTGTAAAAGAGTATAACCGGGATTAGTGCTCAGGTTTGTTGGTGTTTTGTAAAGAGTGGCTGAGAAGGAGTCCAGACTGAGAATCATGACATGTCCTTCAGTTATGTAATAAATAGTAATGTAAATGCATATATGTGCTGAGTCAGGGACAAATGTACCTTACTGGGAAAATACATTAAAAGAGGTACATCCCTCTTTGGAAAGTCTGATGATGACAGCATCCTACAAATATTCAAGGAGAACATAAACCACCCAGTAATACATATAGCATGCTGTGTTATTGCATATTTCTCTAGTATCATAACCATAGTTAAGTAGGGGTTTGAGTCCTGCAAACGCCATGTGTGTATTTTCCTGTGAGAGAAGTAGCCTTTTTTGAGACTTGGAAAACACATTAAAAGAGGTACATCCCTCTTTGGAAAGAACGATGATGTCAGCATCCTACAAATATTCAAGGAGAACATAAACCACCCAATAACGCATATAGTGCGCCGTGTTAATTCATATCTCTTTAGTATCATAACATAGTTAGGTAGGGGTTTGAGTCCTGCCACGTGTATGTGTGTGGTTTCCTTTAAGAGAAGTAGCCTTTTTGGAGACTGGGAAAACACATTAAAAGAGGTACATCCCTCTTTGGAAAGTCGGATGATGTCAGCATCCTACAAATATTCAAGGAGAACATAAACCACCCAGTAATGTATATAATGCGCCATGTTAATGCGTATCTCTCTAGTATCATAACATAGTTAGGTAGGGGTTTGAGTCCTGCAAACACCAAGTGTGTGTGTGCCACAGGTGGTCAATGCAGTGTGGGTTTTGCTTTTACTATGGTATGACATATGTTTCAAACAGTATGTGCATTGCACACATCTGGTATCTGCGTGTCAAATAAATATGTGTACATGTGACCTAAATCAGTACATAGGTGTGAAGCCTGCATACGACATGAATACATTTGTAACCTTCGACAGATTGTGCCGCTGCTTCACAAATCATAGGTCACATATGTATGTCTGTGTCAAGCCCGGCCAATATAGTGATCCTTGGCCAAGGACATCTCTGCCACACACCCCCATGACAGGTACTATACAGTACTGTGAGTGAGGGTAATTGCTGGGGTATATGTCAGACATGTTCATACACAACAACGACTGGCAATAATGGACAGTCATTATAGGTGTACACCAGCCCTGTGGATATGCATGCAGGCCCCTAATGTGTTATGTGAAACACAGAGGGACCCCACAATACCTATGGATATGTGGATACCAAGGGACAGATGACATAACACATGTCTGTCTGTACACATTGGTACCCAACATACATGTTGAGGGCTACCAGCTATGTGGTACTGTCAGGATAGTATGTATAGTAAATGTGGGTGAATATGCCATAGACGGCTTACTGCTATACAGCATGTATTGGATAACAGGTATCTGTCTGTATGATACCCTTGTGTAGGATATGCGTCCTATCCAGGGAATGCAGTGTAGGCCAATGCATGCATTTCCAGATGTTGATGGACATATCCCTAGTGTATTTGCATGTACCTAAGATGGCTATATGCCTCACAGGGGTGGCCCCAGGAACGTGTGGCGGTCAATACCACTGGCTACTGTTATTGTATAGTACTGAGTTTCCTACAACTGTGAGTCATTTCTCAGGACATCATCTAATAATTGGTTATAGTCATGCTGTTGAGATGGTGTATACTACCAGACTGCAGATCATTGACAGATATCAACAGTATCGCCCACAGCATAGTGCCAACCCATGTCATACACACATGTGTACCCATGTTAGTACATATCTGTAGTAGAATGCATACTGGCCATCGAAAGATACCATGATATGTTAACAATGTGTAGAACAGGGTAAGTCGCACATCCCATGTGTCCAGTATGCACATACATGCAGACAGTGTGCACACACCATGTTCACAGATGTACACCCACTAATTTGTAATGCACACATCACACACGTACTGTCTACTCACTAACACATGCTGGCAACACTGTACACTTCAGCCAAGTGGCACATGGGTGGACATTACATACTCAGGACTAACACTGGTGTAAACAATGCTACAATGACTATCACAGCTGTGATGCATAATGCCTGCTCAGGTATACCTACAAGGATATCATTACACTTTCCTGTTGTCAACTTGCTACTATTGCTACACTGCTATAATGTCACTCTGTGCATCAGAACCATGTTAGCCTGTTCCTGCATCAGTGTTACAGATGACAGGAGGTGGCACAGATGTCATCATATGCACAGGGTGTGTCTTAGGTTTGCCAGAGCCCGACATTGACCCATCCAATCGGCATGTGTGTGTGTGTGTGTGTGTGTGTGTGTGTGTGTGTGTGTGTGTGTGTGTGTGTGTGTGTGTGTGTGTGTGTGTGTAAGGGACAACAGTACTGCATGGGCCAATGTTGATGTAATGTGTGTGTGTATGTGTGAGCCCTAGTTGTATGGTAAATATGTGTGTGTCTGCATGCACACAACTCCAGCATGTGGCTGCCATACATGGGCGGTTGTGGGACAGCCACAGACTGTACCTGCTAGGCCATGCAGATCACTGTCTCCGGCCATGCGGGCAGTATTGGGTACCAACCCTGATTGGGTGCTGTTATCAGAGGCAGAGGTATGATAACTGGACCCATGTCCCTGCTGGGACTGGCCAGTGCCACGTGCACATGGTCTAGTAGGATGGTCAGTGGACAGGCCAGCCCCAGCATTGCTAGGGCTGGTACTGCCACTACAGGAGAGGCTGTGATCCATGGTCCATCCATGACGACTGCCAGCTGATGCTGTTGCTGGCATGCATCCATGTTGGCTTCTCATCCATCCCGCATGGTCCTAGCTCATGGATAACACATCGTGGAGGACATCTAATGTCTCCCTCCAACGGCTATCAATGACCTCAGTGTAATTCCAGATGGCACTGGCAAGGTCACGGATGCTGTCATTGTTAGCAGTGTAATGGTCCCTCTGTGCTCTTAGTCCCTGTCAGGTGTACTGTTCCATATGTGCCTGTGCCTGCATTACAGCACAGAACATACTGGAGGTTGTAATACCTCTGGGGGCACGTCTGCCAGGGGCAATATGACCAGTGATGCTCCCCCGAGAACCCCTGGACATCTGCCTATGTGGTACTGTTCCAGTAATCTGGCTATGGCTGCTGTGAGGGGATGCACGTGCCATAGGTACCACACTCTCCTGGTCAATGCCAACTGTATGCTGTCCCTCAGCTAAGGCCATTGGTGACGAGGGATGTATTGGCAGTATGAGTGTGCACATAGATGGGGTTGACCGCTGTGTAGTGTCAATTGGTGGACCAACGACAGACCCTGTCAGACCTTCCTGTGCCACAATACATGTCTCATCATCTCCACTATCAGTGGTGGTGACATCAGGTTCCCTGCTCCATTCAGCCACCCCTAACTCAGCACCTGTGGAAGGAAGACAGGAAACACACTTTACAATCTGTACGTGATGTTAGCACACATGCACACATGCACACATGAACACATGCACACATGCACACATGCACACATGCACAGATGCACATAAATACACTGCTCACCACAGCACATACACACACACACATCAGCAATCCAACACATACACAATAGGCAAACAGTCACCACACATGTGTCAGCATGCAGAATATGTGTTGCTCAAGACCATGCAGTGCAAGTGTAGACAGCCCTATCTAATGACATTATACATGGCTTTGATGCATGTGTGTAGTTGTTCAGTGATTGGGTACACCCTGGAACAGAGTGTGTACATGGACACAGCATTGCTGTGCAAGTATTATCTGCTCTGCAATGTCATGTGCACCATCACTCGATGGTATACATACCATGGCTGCATGTGTTATCTGTGTGACACATAGATTGCCATGTCTGATGACAGTGTCTGTGCCCATAGCACATAATAGTGGGCACAGGTGTAGCGAATGCATGCAATGTACAGACATGGGATGAGTGGTGCATGTAGATGTGAAGGAATCCCAATGCTCGACATGGACATTGTACAGTGGTTATGGTGAGTGTGGGACATATTGCAGATATGTGAGTGCCAGCCACGAGATGGCATGCTACACGACTGCAACATTAAACACCACACATACCCAACGCGTGTCATGTGACCTATACACCCAATAGCATTCCAGGAGATATATGTGACTCTTTGTACAGATGGCAACTGATGTGCAGAATGTGTATACTAGCATATGTAAGCACACACACAACATGCTATGCATGGTGTGTATAGGTGCATATGCTTGCACACACAGAACAATGAGGTGCACAGCAAATACTGCTATGTGTAGTACTGTGGTCACTGTAACTGGATGGGGTTTAGTACCATGTGCCATCATCATCATCATGCATCTTGTGGTCACTCACGGCTACTACTGTGTGACAGACCACTGCCTAGCATGCTGTACCTGAAATGCAGTGCCGTGGATACATTCACTATTACACAGCCACTTTGTACATGGGTGTATGAGGTGCCCAGTAGGGAGCATTGCCTCACATGACTGTGTTATGTGTTGAGGAGTGTTGCACAGCCCCATGATAGGCCACTACCCCCGAGGTACATCATGTGTGTGTGGATGACATGTGGGATACTGAAGTGTGACCTTACAGCGGGTGTGTGGTTACGCCATATGTAGCATGACTTTGTGTACTGCATGTGATCAATGTGTTATGCTGTGTACAGGTGTTGCAACTATGCCTATCCAATGTGCAGTACGGAGTTGCCACAACTGTGTGTCATACTCTGTGTATTGCATGTCATTGAGGCAGCTACTGACATTACTGAGCTGTGCAACATCTCACAGCAAACATGCACGGCATGCATTATGCGTAGGTGTGTTACGTGTACATGGCCTACACCTCACCTATGTCATGCATATTTTATTACCAACATTGCAGGTATAACACACTCACCAGCATGGATTGGCTGCCCTGCCATCACACCAGAGGGACCTATGAGAATATGAGAGGGTTCGTCAGTGGCCACAACTGTGGCATTGCAACAGTGGGCATGCAAAACTGCAGTACAACAACAGTCAACAGTCACAGGTGTTAGGTGTAGGGATATTATTCAAACTATCCGTATTGCACAACACTAGGCAGCTGAACTGCTAAACACACAGTACACATCTCACATACACATAATCTAACAATACAGTTAACTGTAGTCTACAGATTGGGCATGTTACCTGCTTGCTCCAGGTGGATGTGCCAGGTGGCTCCGGCCTCTATTACAACACATGTCAGTGGTTGTTGTAGCTGTTGTCCAGGAGCCACCACGCTTAGGAGCAGCTCCTCCACTCTGGTGGGGGGGGGATGAATGGCCACCCCTCCACCTGTGGCAAGCTGCTGTCTTTGGATATCAGACGCACGTCGCCGGACTTGTCTAATTAAATCACTGCAGTAATGGCGTACCTGCTCATATGTCCGGTTATGCATGCCTATGTCATTTACCCGACTAACAAGTTCCTGCCACAGTGCAGTCTGCTCCTGCTGGTGCTGGCTGCTTCTGGAGAAGAGCATTGTGTACTGCTGCAATAGGCTGTCGAGTATCACCTCTTCCTCATCCGCTGTATACGCTGGGTTGCAGTGGTGGGCCATCTGGATGAAAAATATATGAACAATATGTGTTAGAGTGTCCTGTGTCACACTTTACACCTTTACCCACAGATATCACTTTACTGCCATATATAACATCCTATTGTCTGTCAGAGGTTGCACACATTCAATACCACTTATTGGTTCTCAGGCCACAACTAACTAACACTGCCTGGCAGACTCTATATATCACACCACTATACAACATTACCCGACACACTGTTTGTGACACATTGCATAACCTCAAGACAGGGGTGTATATCACACCATTGCACGAACAGAGATGTCATCCATTGCAATGGATGTATAGTGCAGGTACAGTAGTACCAATCAACCACCCTAGTCATTGATGCCATAGCCCTACTTAACAGATGTGTCCAGTTGTTACTTTAGTTGGCATACTGCTGTAACAGACTATATATGTTGCTGGATACACACATTTACCCTGTAACACACATATGATTGCAGCCATTGTACAGGCATAATCACACACACATCAGGCAAACATACAACACACCACTGTATGCCAACACAGATGAGCATTGCCTGTGTACCATACGGTACTGTGTGCCACTACTTACGCACCCTTATGTCTGCATTCTGTCCTCTGTGGAGACTACAGGAAACACACATGACAGTGTTTCCATGCAATGTGAACACACACCATACTGTGCTGTTTAGGCCTACAGCTTCAGGTAGTACTACAGTTCATACTGGTGATGGATTCACCAGCAGTACCACTCACTAAGCATACATGTATTGCTTTAGCCTACAATGAGACACCACATTCATCAACGGAGAACTACGTCACATCATCTGCCATACTACTATGTCTGCCTAACAGTACATTACACATCAGTTACTGTCCTCACAGCTAGGATAGGCACTACCATGTCAGATACAACATCACACTAAGCTATCACACCTTTACAGACCTTGCACACATTCAGCATTACACTTATGCAACCTCACATAGCAGCTATTGCATTAAGTACATGTGTGAGTTCATAGTGTCATAGGTAGGTAATATGCTATTAGCCCTAGGGCCTATGGCAGCCTAGCCATATGCTACCCTGGCCTTTGACACACATGTACTTTGATTTCACTTGACCCTGCCAACCTGAACCACAGAGGTGTTTCCTGGGGTGCATTACCAATCTCCCACACAATCATCAGGGGTATTTATAACAACTGCTAAGGAGGAGCCTTGTTTGCTATTGCTATGTGGTTTATTCCAGTGTACGGCATATCTCTGAGATGGGAGCCTATCCCTCCACATGTGTCGTTTAGTGAGCTGACAAGGTTTAGGGCCCTAGAGTGTGTATCCCAGAGGGATTGTGATATGTTGCCGTGGTAGTTGTCACCCAGCTATGGGTGTGACATACCTCTGTATGTCCGGCAGAGGTCACCTCTGTGTGGCCAGTATGCAATACAGTGTACTTGTGGTTTTGTGAGTCAGTCTGCATAGGGCATCTGTTAGCAGCCAGTATTACCAACTGGGAGGTCTGTCTGTGGCCTGTTCACCTGGTGTAGTTGTCATGTGGAGTACATACCACACAGGGTGTTGTGATGAGTACAAGGGAACTCTACCCTATACGTCCATAGCTGACAGACCTGTTGTCATGACACATGCCACACAGACAGATTACAGGTGTAGTGTGGCACTGTCTTCATCAAAGCGGAGGCGACTACCCACCTGTGTCCCATGTTCCCTTATCACACCTTCAGTGTTAGGTACATCTCTACCTATGTGGTAGTTAATGGGTACACTGTTTTGGGAAGGTGGAATGGTACTGCAGTATCAACACTTGTCTACAGTCGATGCCTTGATCACCACACCCCTGTTGCGGTACATATGAACCCGTGTCTCTCTGTCTCTCTCTCTCACTCTATATGTATATATATATATATATATATATATATATATATATATATATATATATATATATACCTATATATGTAGATATATATATATATATATATATATATATATATATATATATATATATATATATATATATTATATACATGCATATCTATACATATACATGTACACATCCATTGCTGCACACATGGATGTACATATAGGCACATGTACAGTCCACCTTTCATGGTGGGGATATCACTTATGCGACAGTTGTGGGATGTACAGGTATGTGATTAAATGGCACAGTGTTGTGCAAAATGCATGTAGGTGTCCTGAGCCCTTGTAGCATTAGCAGGCCTCACTGGCTGTAACACAGCAGATCTGACAAATCTGTCCCACAGCATTTAACCACCACATGACATATATCAACACAACCATAGCTGGCCTTAGGCATAGGCCACCTGGGTGGCCGTCTAGGGTGACGCTCTAGCAGGAGTGCTTTTCCACTATTTATGTGGTGTAGTAAGACAAGGATGGGGGCACCAGGAAGTGTGGTAGGGGGTGCCATGGAGCCTTTTTGCCTAGGGCATCAGTTGACCTACGGCCGTTCCTGCGCACTGCATGCTGTTTTCTAAGCCACACACTACGACCTACATGGATATATGCACATATCAACCTTCACTGACAGATATCTGTCCACCCTTCACTAACAGTTGCAGTATGTCCCTTGACCTATACACATGTGCAGATACAGATAGATACATACTGCTGCCACACATGGATGATTTGCAGTGTGTAGAGGACTCTTCAGGAGCATCTACAACATGCCAACACATGCATGTGAGTTACATACCTAACCTTAGTATTTTCCTGCTCCATGTCTTATGATTTTGTAGTTTTTTTTTTTATTGGTGTTTTTTTTGTTTTTCACCCTCTATTCAATGCTCTGTCTCTGTTTCCCAGTCTGTTCTGTTCTGTCTCTGTCTCAGTTGAGTCTGTGACTGTGTCCGTGTGTCTCTCTCTCTCTCTCTCTCTCACTCTCTATCTCACAGCACCTGCAATGATATAATTGCATGTGTGGACTGCAGGTGCAGCCTGCTTTTCTAGGTATCTGCACTTGTGCATGTGACAGCCTCTGCACCAATTGCTGCCCACCATTCAGTAATTGCATGCAGCCTGCTGTTTGGTGATTGCATTACTCACTTTGATTGCAGCCCACTGCTATAAAATGATAGGTTAGGTAGGCATAGCCCTTTCAGATTTCCAAGGTGGGGCCCATGCTTGTTTGCTCTGGACACCGTTGTGTCAGTCTGAAGGTTGGTATATGTCTCTTATCTGATGCTAGTTTTGTAACCAGTTATATGCATGTTGTACTCAAACCTGAATGTTGCTGCTTCCAGTACACACATCTGTGTAGACATGTACGCACCCCTCCAAATGCTAACACTGGATACATGGGAGTATGTACTTTTTTCTCACTTACACAATTAACTGCCATACAAATGTGGTTATTGCACTGTATTCCTGTGGCCAGTATTAATCCTGGTCTGATACTGTGTGGTGTTTGTAAGGTGCTACTGTAACATTATTCCCTGCTAGGATGGCTGGTCCTCCTTTCACAGTCATGTCATAAAATTCCACAACCACTACTGGTAGAGCCCCACAGAAAAGGATTTGTGTTATACCATTCCTAATTTCCATTTACATTCCCTCAGTGTAATGCATGATATATTTATTTCAGAACCAAGCTATTTGTATATCTGCTGTGGCTTTGTGGTAAATTCATGCAGTCTATTGTGTCAATGGTCTGGGGTTCGAGACTGGCAGAGGTTTTTTCTTTTGCTGCTCAGCAGAACAAGGGCCCTGCCATAGAGTGACTAAGGCACTTTTAAGCAGTTGTAAGTGGGTTTGCGTGGGTTTGCGCAATGCTTAGCGATGCTTAGCTAAGCGTAGACATGCGCACACTTGCTTAATCCCACTTACTACTGCTTTAAAGTGCTTACTCCTGCTAACCCCTGCGCTAATTTCTTTTAAAGAAAAGAAAATGGGGAGATAGGAAAGTGGTGAAAAAGGGGGCACAAAGAGGGACACACAGTAGGTAAACAAGTTTGGGATGTGCAGGACGGGTGTAGGGAAGGTCCATAGCTGCCCATTTCTTTAATAGCAACAGCTGTGCATATCCAATGAATTTGGAGTGAAATTTGAAACCTTCCACCCCTGGGAGAGGGGTGAGGACAACAAAGTATGTTGTACTGCCAATTCTAATTATCAGCTTACATGTTTGTCTGATGGTCATGTGTGTGAAATGGGCAGCTATGTATGGGGTGTAATTTTTTGTGGGTACAGATTGCCTTTTTTTTTTTTTTCAGATGAGAGTGGGAAGTGAGGTAGAGGAAGTAGGTATGTCCGGGGAGGTAGGTTGGGAAGGTAAACAGACAAGACAGACAAGACGCATACAGGGGTGGTGTATGACACATGGGGTGGGTGAACACAATTGACGGGGTCAGATGTTTGGAAATCGCAAGCCCGTGAGCCCACAGATGGTAACAGTGGAACTGAGATCCCCACCAATGGGCAGTCCCCACCGAGGGTGGCTGTGCTGGGGGCTGCGTAGGATGGGCAAGCTCAACTGTGAGATGTGTCACTCTCGGCTCAAGCTGGCATAGGGGATCAGCGACTGAACGCTGGATCTCCTTACGCACCACAACCCAGACCCTTCGAAGGGTGACAGGTAGCCCTTCTCTGCCCACGCTTGCACAGGGGGGAGGAGCCCCATCCCCTGCAGCGCTTCCAACCAAAGGTGGCACAGGACCAATGGAGGAGGGGAGCCCGGGCTGGGCACCAGACCTGCTGGTGCCAGGTGCATTCGCCGGCTGAGGAGGGACAGGTGGGTCCGCTGGGACCGGCCTTCCCATACGTTCTGTGATTAGGTGTGTTTAATTACAACATAAGCAAAACAGCATTCCAGATTAGTTGTAACAGCATGCAATAATATTCCCATTAACCCAACACACCAAGGGTACAACAGTTGAACAGCAAGCATAACACATGCATATATTGAACCACAGTGGTTATACCAACAGCATGCAGGGATGTTTGGTAGCAACAGGCCACCATGATTGTGGTGTTTACACAGGGCACATGGATCAACATGAATGCAAATATTTATAGAACAATAGGACATATGTCCCAACAAATATTTAAGATTACACATACCCATTGAGGTGTGGAATTGCATGGTTTATTCACATACAGTAGGGTGTATAAAAAACCTCAGTTAACATCTTATAATGACCTTTTAATCTACACTACATTCCTAGTGACTGCAAGTGTATGTCCCCTACCTGTATTATTACACTTGACACCATACATTAGGTTGTGTAATGGGTTTGGCCAGTTCAATATATGCCTGATCTATATCTGACATACTAATTGTCCAGGATGCAGATGTTACTGCTACATATTTCTTGATTGCATTTATATTTCTTTATTTACATATCTGGGATGTTTTCACATGACATTTTCACTTCGATTTGTACAGAACCCTGCATTTCTTGACACACACTCATATTTCTGGGGAAAAAATAACATGCTACATGTGTGCCAGGTTTACTTATTCATGCCAGCCAGTAACTGACTGTTGCGGACTGTATATATGTTTCACAGCTACTAGTACTTCCATCACCCACTTTATATGGGACTGCAGAACTCTGGGTTGCCAGCACCTTTTCAAACAGTACTGTTTGTATAATGCAAGGGTACAACAACATTTCAGACTCTGTGACACAGACACACTCTGGGTTTTAGACCTTTATTAATGACATTACACACTTTTCCACAGGCTCACTCCTTTATTTGTTTTAACGGTGTATATGGCAGACATGTTCAAGACATATTATACCTTTATTAATAGGTTAGAACAATCTTTTTTCAGGCTCACTCACTTATTTTATATGACAGTGCCTGCAGAGATATTATTCCAGACATATGTTACCTTTCTTAATGGGTTTCTACACTCTTTTTCTGCCTCTCTGACATTTTTATCTAACAGTACATGCAGAGGACTTATTCAGGCAATTTTATGGCTGTATTATTGGACTACAACACTTTCTTTCATGCTCTCTCCAATATTTTATATAACAATACATGCAGAATAATCACTAACCTGCCTGGTGGTGCAGCCTTAGCAGCCTGTCAGCATAGGCTTGCTGAATCGTAGCACAGTCACCTGCAGCTGTAAAGTAAATGAAGGGATATTGAGACATACCTATCTGATATACATACTCCATTATCAATTCTTACATACTGCATTCCATGGCTACATACTCTATTATGGGGCATCCTGCATCCCATGGGCCTCCTGTATCCATTGATTCAGGCGGTCCTGCTTTCGTCTCTTCAGGTCTGCATGGTGGTGACAGACCTGCTCACCAGTCTGAGGAACGCCTGTGGCACTGGTGAGGTCACGAGCTAACCAGTTCCAAGCCTCTGCCTTGTACTCCGTCGCTTGCAACTGGCTCTGCAGGAGTCTTGACTCATGATGGTGGACAAGGAGCCAAACCATGTATTTGGACTCCTCGATGCCCCAATGTTGCGCTCGGAAGCATGTTCCCTCTCTGACACCAGACATTCTAACTGCAGATGTGAGCTACAATCAGTTATGGCATGTATTCCTGCCTGTGGTGCTTAAATATGCTGCATTTCCCGCACTTTTTTGTGATTGGCCATTTTGTAAAATTCTTGGCTGACTGCAGACCTGCTTTGTAATGGTTAAACTACCATTCGTAAGTATATGAATGTTAATAGTGGCTGTTTTCCCTATGTTGTTATGGCTTAGTGTTTCTGTACTTTGCTTCTGATGCATAGAGCTCTGGGTTCAAACCTTGTCATTCATTTTATTTTCATACTATCCAGACAGGCTAGGGGGTGTGGCTGCATTTAAGCAACTTTGCTCTACGTTGCTCCTCGGTGCCTTACGGTGCCCTGGTTGGCACGGCGCGCATGTTCTCGCAAACACATTGTGCTGGGTAAAGCACCATTGAACTATGGGCAACTCTATTGCTCTGGGTAAAGAGCTATTAAACTATGGGCAACTCAATTGCGCTAGGTAAGGCGCTGTTAAACTATAGGCAACTCTATTGCGCTGAGTGAAGCGCTATTAAACTATGGGCAATTCTATTGCGCTAGGTAAAGTGCTATTAAACTGTGGGCAACTCTATTGCACTAGGTAAAGAGCTATTAAACTGTGGGCAACTCTATTGCGCTAGGTAAGGCACTATTAAACTATGGGCAACTCTATTGCGCTGAGTGAAGCGCTATTAAACTATGGGCAACTCTATTGTGCTGGATGAAGCGCTATTAAACTACGGCAACTCTATTGCACTAGATGAAGCGCTGCTTAACTGCGGGCAATTTTATATCAGGGTCCTTTAAAATATTTATTTTGTTCACTGATACATTGGCCATTTCACTGCTTTTTAGTAATGTTTAAACATATTTGTCAGGTATTATTTCATATACTGATTTAAAAAATAAATATGAAGAGGAGTGGTGGGACTCGAACCGTGAATGCCTCTTCTTTGTGTGAACGCTCTACCATTACGCTATTGCTATTTGGTGTGATTTGCATTAACATTCTTTCTTATGCTCTTCCATGTCAGAATTGCTAACTCTAGCTAAGCAATGGGCACACCTGCACACACGCGCACAAATATGGGCAGCTATTTTGGGGATTTAAAAAAATAAATGTTATGTTTTTCATTTTAGAACTGTGATAGGGCTTTACAATATCAGGGAGTGTGGTGTTGGGTGCAGGGACATTTGAGCCAAATCGCTCTTGTGCATTTGCTTTGTTTAGTTTTAAAACACTTGCAGGGGCATGTACATTTAGACTGCTCAGCAGCCGGACACGCCCCCTGCTTTTTTACACGGTCCGTGTAAGATTTACGGTTGAGTCAGCATTCCCTCATG
>NC_056726.1:402929734-402932234 GCF_019279795.1 Protopterus annectens | reverse complement strand
AGCACAAGACCACTGAACAATGTAAGTGATGAGAACATGACTGACTTTAATAACTTGACAAGAGAATTAGAGAATAACCTTTATAAAATACAGAGGTTTTCCTGGCAGAAGAAACACCTTGAAGCTTGTGTCCATTTCAAAGTTATACCTAGGGGCATGCGTGTTCTATGCATGCCCACGTATGGGCAACAATATCCTGACTTATTAAAAAAATGGCAGGATATGAATATAGACCTTGGCTTCAAATATATAAAGCTACTGTTAGATTATTTTGGGCCACTGGAGACTGAGTTACAGAAAAACACTGATAAACTATATAACAATATTGTTGAGCGGTTCAAATCTGAAGCTTGTATAAGGAGACTCAACAATATATCAACACAGATTAACATTTATAGTGATAAGCTTCGGCTTATCAAGCAGCGGAAACTTGTCAGAGACCACAATGATTTTGCAACAGGTAACATTTTTGTTTGGCCCAGGAGTTCGGAGCACAATCCACCGAAAACAGAACACCTTGCACATATGCATGACAGAGATCAAGCATCTACTTCTTTTACAGCTGAAGTGAATTTGAACTTTGCGCCATTTTCTTTAGCTCTGGCAAGTGCTATTGATTCAACGAACCCTAGTGCCAGCAACGTCATAGACGCGACTGGATTGGGAACACCACCTCCCAACCAACAAGCGCTACATGCTCCCAACGACCAACTGAGACTGGGAGCCGTTAAACGAGCAGTCAACGTTTTTCAAGTGAATGAACAAATGGACGCTCCTTTTCCCATCAAACAGAACAGATTTACCAGAGGGAGGTCACAGAGCAGAGGACCCAAGAAATGCAAGTACTCTCAAGACAGGTACGGGCAACAGAAGAAAGCATGGAACTGACTACCTTGGTTTTTAATTATTCTAAATATGTTCTGTCTGAGTCTGATTTATCGTTACTTAATAAGGGGTTGAATTTCATCCCCTCTCAACCGAGTCATTTACATGAAACATTCAATGATCTTAGATTGTTTGCTAGGAAAGTGGCATTGAAGGTTTATTTTAGAGATAAAAAAGATAAATGTATCAATGCACCTTATGCTGATTTTTTGAAACCAAAAAGCACTTTTTCACCATTGCTACCTTCGGCAGTAGACTGTTTTGTTAAATTGTGTGAAAGAGATTTCTATTCATACTATTCAAAAAGACATAATAACACCAAATATTACAATTTAAATAGTACAGAATTTGGTTCTTTATGAAATCTGTGCTCCAATGGAGAAATTATTATTACCCCAGCTGATAAAGGTGGGGGTGTAGTGTTATTAGATCGAAATGAGTATATAAGTGACATGGAAATGTCACTAGGAGACACTGATACTTATAAGAATTTGCAAGTTGATGATGTGAGAGACATAATTAATAACATACATGACAATTTATATGATATGTTGATGTGCAGGCAAATGAGTAGGGAAACATATGAGTTTCTATACATTAAGAATCCCCTTATCCCATGTCTGAAGGGTCTGCCAAAAATCCACAAAAAAATGTTCCCCATTCCTATGCGCCCCATTTTTTCTGGGAGAGATTGGGCCAAACATTTCAGTGTTTATAGAGAAAATGCTAAGACCATTGGTTGAAAATATACCCACCATCTTGAGTGATACTTACCAATTGCTAAAGGATATAGAATCATTGCAAAGCAATTTTATGAAAATGGAGGATGTACTTTTAGTGACACTTGATGTACGTAACCTGTTCACATGCATACTAAATGAATATGGCCTACAAGCCATCAGGGAATTAATGGTCAATGAAAGTACATTCAGTGTTGGTAGACAGATTTTGCTTTGCCAACTGTTGGAATTGGTTTTATATAATAATGTTTTTATGTTCAACCAAAAGCATTATTTACAGACATGGGGTGTCGCTATGGGCACCCCATGTGCGAATACTTATGCCAATCTGGTTTTGCACTTTTGGGAAAAACGACCCCCGGGATTCATGAAGCTCGGCGCAAGGCCGGCGTAAGGCCTGCGCCGGCGGTGCATGGAATATCCGGCGCAGTAGCGCCATATACATAATAATGAGAGTGCACCGGAATCACAGACACGCGTAGTGTACGTGGCGAGCCCAGGTAGGATGCGTCTGGAGGCGTGTCTAAGCCAGCATGAGGTGAGCAACCTAATGTGCTGACAGCCATGGTCCGCCCACAATAGTAATGGCAGCAGCCAGGTCCTGTGCAGAATGAAACGCATGTACAGTATGCAACATAGTCCCCGTCCCAAATTAATGGAGAAGCAAATAGAAGCCACGAAGGCATAAGTGTACCCGTCCAAGGAGTAAAGGATACGCATAAGACCACGTTCATCCCGCAATGCACTGTCAGTGTTTACACTCAGAGAAGGTGTACAGCCGCATGTCAGCGCGCCGCACCGACATAGGAGCAGCGACTAAGGTCACCACCTGTCCCACTTTGGTTGGGGCAGTCACCCATGTACAGTTGTGTCCC